>NC_052021.1:33768285-34090785 GCF_015832195.1 Motacilla alba alba
TCCAAGCCCAGATTTTTATGCAGACTTTCTAAAATTCCCATTCCTATTTTTTCGTTATTAAATTTATTCAGAACTACTTCCAGAATTGGTCATAACTACTGGAAAGCATCCTCCAAATTTTAGCTTTACAGGTATTTTTGTTTTCTCTTACCTGTAATTTAAGCCTCAGAAGTTCACACGGGTTATTCAAAGCTGGTATTTCATTTTTCCCTGAAAAAATCTCATTTTCCAGCAATAAACACCTGTGTTGTTCCAAGGAAACTGTGTCACAGCTGGTCAGCATCACTGAAAACAATTCATGTCATACCCTAAACATAATTGTATCAGTATTTTAGACCAGAAATGCATAAAAAAGATGAAAAAAAATCTGATTTTGAGCATGATAAATCCTTAGAAAATAACAGCTCATCCCTGTCATTCAAAGCATAAATTACTTTTGTATTTCCACTTTGCTCTGTATCCTGAACAAGTCCTGGCAAATACACAAATCCATCATTTTACCTTCTCTTATCTCCTTTTTTTTTCTCCTTGTTTGTTTGTTTGTTTGTTTGCCTTTAATCTCCAGAGCACCAACCCTTTTTATTTGACCTGCCAGCTGTATGGGAGATGGGATTCGTGCCTGGTGCTGCTGAGCAGCTGCCTCTCCAAGGTGGGCAGGGGTGAGGAGCTGCCTCTTGGGAAGCCTCTCCTGGAGTCCCCTCTCCACAAACGGTCCTTCCGCAACGGCGTCGGAGCGGGAATTAAAAAAACTTCCTTCCGAAGGGCAAAGTCCTGAGCAAATGCCCCAAAGCCCGGCCCAGGTTTTGACATCTGATGTCCCAGTCCTTGCTTCGAGTTCCTTTTGATGCTTTTCTCTGGAGCCACCTCTGACAGAGTCCCCGAACGTCGCTTTCCGAGCGCCGCCAGCCGAGCGCAGCAGACGGGAGCGCTCGGGAAGGGCTTTGCTCCCAAAGTTACACTGGCATAAAGTTTTGTCTCGAAACGAATGTTTTCATTTGCTTAATTTCCCTCCTTTGTCAGGCTACGGGTTTTAATCAAGCTGCTCTTTGATTCATACACAGATAATCCCGTGCTTTGAGGAGATGTGTGCGCGCGGCCTGTGGGGAGGACGGAGTATTCCCAAAATCCCTCCTCTCTGCCGGGCACGAGGCATTGCTGTGCTTTCCCATCCCAAATCACATTTACTTGAAGGCAACTGGTAATTTAAATACAGATTTAAAGTACACTTCATTTCAGGTTTCCAATGATATGAAGGGCCTGGTGAAACAATCAGTCCCTACTTGTACCTTCCACTGGCTTTTTAATATAGTTATTTAAAATGACTTTGGCAGGAAATAGTCTCTGGAGATGTCTCGTCTCATATCCAGGAGAATCTTGGGAAATCACTCTAAGGCAGGGTATCAGCACCGTTCCCTGTGCCTCAATTAATTGACTTAGGTAGGCAACACCCAGCTGATGAAATGTGCCAAATCTGGGATTTTTCTTTAATTTCCTGTTGGAAAAAAAAAAAAATAAAACAAGGAAAAAGTCATTTGATGTGAAATATGCAAATGTGGTGTGGAGGAAAGGTCAGCTGATGAGTTACACTCGTGTGAGTTCTACTTGCGGCTGTGTCCCCGGAGCAGTGCCTTTGGCTTGAAAATGTGGCAGAGTGTCTCTGCAACGACTTTTGCAGTCAAAGCTGAGATATTAATTATAATAAATAACTCTGTGGATGTTTTCTAATATTTCCCTGTTAAATATCATAGCTCAGGAGATTGTTTTTAGCCCTACAATGAGGTGGTTTGGTGTCATCACCTCTGTGATGCCCTCCCTGAGCTCATGGGGTAAAGTGAGCCCAGCATGGAGCTGTGCTGCTGGGACAGGAGGTTTTTCTGGATGATTTCTGGCTGATCCAAGGAGATCAAACACATTCCTGCCTGTGTTTGCCCAGGCTGAAAAGTTTAACACATCCTGATTTTTAAAGTCTCCTAAACACTTGAGTTCTTTTGGGGTCGTCTCGAGGTTGCTGAGTCGAGTGGGAACCGTGGAACCCAGGAACCATGAAATCCTAGGAACCATGAAATCCTAGGAACCATGGAACCCAGGAACCATGAAATCCTAGGAACCATGAAATCCTAGGAACCATGGAACCTAGGAACCATGAAATCCTAGGAACCATGGAACCCAGGAACCATGAAATCCTAGGAACCATGGAACCCAGGAACCATGGAACCCAGGAACCATGAAATCCTAGGAACCATGAAATCTGAGGAACCATGGAACCCAGGAACCATGAAATCCTAGGAACCGTGGAACCCAGGAACCATAAAATCCTAGGAACCATGAAATCTGAGGAACCATGGGATGCTAGGAACCATGGCATCCTAGAAGCCAAGGAGCGTGCTGGATATTTATTATCTTTGGGTACTGTCAGACAGGAGCAAGCCCTGGGTGGCACCGTGGTGACACTGCAGCCAGGCATGGCCCTGTGTCACTCCTGGCATTTCAGCCATGCCGGATGTCCTGCACATTTTCCATCCCAAAGACTCTCCAGGTCTCTCCAGGACTCCCCAGGGAGCAGAACTTCACTGCCTTTGGGCATAGAAAAGTGAAGGGCTGGGAATGGTTCCTGCCTGGTGACAGAATCAAAAACAGGTCCTGAGTGCATGGATTGTCCAGAGCAGCTGGGGCTGCCCCTGGATCCCTGGCAGTGCCCAAGGCCAGGCTGGACATTGGGGCTTGGAGCACCTGGGACAGTGGGAGGTGTCCCTGCCCATGGCAGGAGGTGGAAGGGAAGCTTTAAGGTCCCTTCAATCCAAATCAGTCTGTGATCCCATGATTCCATAATTCCACGAATCCATTCTGCATCTGCGCACAGCTGCGGGGACGGAGGCGTTTTGTCCCCGGGCAGAGCTCTGTCCTGCTCATATCCCCACCCACACTATCTTTCAGGAAAGCAAAAAACCCCAAACAAATTCAGATTTGCCTTTGTTTGGTTTTTGAGATCCGTTTTTGTCAACATTTTCCCACACCATCAAATATGTTCCTGCCTTGGTGACCTGGGATGAGCAAGGTTGTCTTTCAGCCAACAGAACCCTGTGTGGAGCTTGGGAAATCAGGCTCTTCCCTTTCATTTATTGTGCAGGAATGAGAGTAACTCATTTAGTGTTTTGGCATTTGTCTCTGGGCAGGGCACGTCCCAGAGGGATGCAGAGCTGGTGTCCTGCTCCCATAAACCTTCACTCCCTTTTATCAAAAACAAGGGATGCAAGAAAAATTGGCTGCTGGAAAAATCCCATTCTTTATGATTCAGCCAGTCCCCGACAGGCCACACTCCAGCTGGAGGGACCTGCATGTGCAAAACAAAGGAACCAGGAGGCCACCAAGAGCCATAAGTCACCTAAATCACCTAAATCCAGAGCAAGCCTGGGAAATGTGGATTGTCCAGCTGCTTTTCAGGAGTTCTGTCACTGGAGGGCTGATCTGGGGCTGATCTGGCCATCACCACCTGCAGAAGACTCGCCCTGCAATGCTGAACTCATCTCTGAACTTTAAAGGTGGCTTTGTTTTGGAGAGAACAGAGTGACCTCAGCGATCTCTGTCAGGAAATAAGGATCTGAGGGGGCCATTGCAGGCACATCAATTTTTATGCTGACAGGAACTGGAAATGCGGCAGAAAATCTCTTTTTTTTTTCAGTAAAAAGTGAACAATGGGAACAACTATAGGGGTGCCAACCTGCACCGTAATTAATGTGTTGTCATTAATTTTATGTCTTTCTGGAGAACAGGGATTCATGGTGCTGTGAGGAGATAATTTATGAATTTCTTTACTGTTTTTCTTGGCTAACATAACAGAAAGAGAAAAGATCAAAGAGTTCAGAGGGTGGGAAGAGTGATACTTTGTCTGGGCAGTTGTGGCTGAGTAATTCAGTCTGTGACTTTAGAAAAGTAATTTCTACTCAATTTCCCCATGTGAAAAATAAGGAACTGCCTCCATCGAGCCATCCTAACTAAGCAGTGTCATGACTGATGGATTTGGGAAGAGTTTTGGGACAGAAAAGGGTGGTTTCAATAGCTGGAAAGGCTGAGGGAGATGACATGAAGAATTTCTGAATCCATAAGGATTTTTTTTCCTTACTTTGCTCTAACTTGTATCTACCTCTGGAAGCTTTAGACATAAATTTCCAGTGATGATTCCTTGTTTTTGGGCTGTGAGAACCATCCCTGAGCTCAGCAATCACTGTTTGGAGCAGCCAAACTCAATTTAGCCAGTCTTGATTCTAGTTCGAACTAGAAACCAGATTTCCCTAGATTTACTGAATAAATTACTTTTATTTTGACTTTTATTGAAGGAATTAAACTCCTTTTAACCATGATATCATTGCCATAATGAGAAGGCATCCATTAGGAAATGTGGCTACTCAGATCCAGCTGTGTCTAAATAAATCAGTTGATAATAAATGAGTTAATGAATTTATAAACTCGCCTGTGCTGGGCCCTGGGGTTGGGCTGATGCTGCCCTGAGGTTGTGGGAGCTGTATCCCCATCCCACCCCATCCCCACCCCTGGAATGCCATCTTCCAAGGAGCAGGACATGTCACCTGCTGCTCCTCTGCTCCCTAAAAACCATCTCTGCCTCTGAAGGTTTGAGGTTCCCACTGGTGAACCTGCAGGGAAGAAATCCCACAAAACACCACCAACAAAATCTGCCCAAGGACAAGGAGAGGAATTCACACTTCTCTTCTTCTTCACAGATTATTGGCAGGGAAGGCAGTTAAATAGCCTGATGTAATAGCACCTAATTAACTTGCAAGCCTGAAAATTCCTCGTTGTAATGACACCCCAATACTCGGGTTCTGATTGCCCAGCACATATTAAAGTATGGATATCACATTTAGGTTTCCTAATTTGCTATTATTTGCCTGTATGTGGTAATTTTTTCCCCTGAAAATACCAAGAGGAAGAAAGGGAGAAATCTCTTGCTGCTTTTAACTCTGGATATAATTTTGACCTTAAGAAAGAACAAGACAGATATGAGAGAGTATATTAGATGTTATTATTACCGTAATAAAAGAGAGATAAAAATCATCGTGCAGAAAGGCTCTAAGACAACTATTAACCATTTGTCAAATAAAGAAAATCAAAATTTAACTTATCAGAGAGTCTGGCACTTTAAAGATTCATCATGAAAAATTACTTTGAACCATGGAGCATTTATGCAGAATGTCATTGATGAGCTGTCTGCTTAAATGTTGAAAGAGTTTGGAGAAAGATTGAAAAAATGTCAAAGATATGCCTTGTATCAGTCTCACCATATTTAATTTTATTTTTGGGACTGAAGCAGCATGGCAGGACTTTTTTCTTTAAGGAAACAAGCTGGAATTCACTGTCCTACCCTGCAATGGGCCATGGTTGGTGAGAACAACCGAGGTGAAGATGGACCTTGGTGACTGAAAAAATGACACAGCTGAATATAAACATCACTCTGGGGCTGGGGCACAGAGAAATTTTTGGAGTTAGGGCAATTTTTCTGTCTTTGTGGTGATAGGCAGACTTTTTCTTCTAATTTTTTCCCAGATTTGAAGTCACTGGGTTTGATGCTGGAAAAGAAGGGGATCTTAAAAGCTTGATCAGCTGAGACCCATCTGGTCAACTTCTCTGGAGTGAATCTTCCAGAACACATACAAGGGCTCAGTGTTATTGTCACCACTAGAAATTAGGGATGGGACTATTTTCAGGCTAAGAATGATTTATTGCTCAGACAAACATCAGTCTCAGAGGCCCTGAGATTTCAGAGGAGCAAGCATTCAGCCATAGCTCAAAGCAGTCACAGGTTCTTTGTTACAAGGCAATCTAGAACTTTCTAACCCAATGGACAGTTTCCACAGGGTTTATTTTGCTTTTCTGACCCATCACCTGTGCTCCCTTCTGCTGCACTCTGGATGCTTTTGTCCAAAGGGCTTCTGTCTCACAGGCACACATTTGCTTCTGCTATAACTTCTAAACTCTCAGCTTATTCCATACAGCCCCACCCCTACATTAGAAACCCTTCACCATCTTACCAGTGCAGTTTCTCACTCACTTAAGGCATATTCTTACTTACAACTCTAGAAATAGGAGTTTATGATTTTTCTGCTTAATCTCTGTGTATTGTATTTTTACATCAATCCAAGCTTCTCCCAAGGCTGCAGATCAAACCCCTCAGTGTCCATGGGAGTTTCTGGTTTTGTGATTCCCACAAGTGTGACAAGAAATGAGCTGTGGAGAGCAGCTCTCCAGACATCGTCCCCAGATTTCATCCCCAGCTCACTGGGAGAACAGGGAGTGACAGATCATCTTCCATGGGTTTTGCCTCAGATGTTTGGCACGTTCAGGGCTGGAATATTCTGTGTTCACTCCTGGCCAAACCTGGTGAGTCTCTATGGCAACCCTGGAGCACCTCACAGAGCTCGGAGCGCTCAGAGATTCCCCTGCCCACAGAGCTTCCTCTCAGATTTCCGTGCTTTGCGCCTGAGGGCTCTCCTGACCCCCTGAATCTTCACTGGGCTTTCCAAACTGCAGCCAAATCCCAGAGCTGGGAGCTCCACACGGGGCCCAGGCTGCTGTGGTTGGCTCCGTGTCTTCATTAACATCTTCATTAGCAGCATGACGCTTGGCTGAAGCCGAGGTCTGGGGGGATGCTGTGGAAATTTATTGTTAAACTCAGTGATGTCAGCATTGTTCCAGAGTCATTTCGGCCCCTCCTCAGCTCTGCTTTGCTTTATTTTATAACTAAAAATTGCTATTTTACTAAAAAATACTATTTTATAACTAAAGCTCTTAGTACATGATGGTTATCATGTTGCAGGGGGGTATTTTTTACTTATTTCTCAAGTAAAAATCATCAATTAAATGAAAGAACAAATGGCTCCCAACTCGAGGAAAGAAGAGCATGTGTGAGTGAAAATGGGGGTAATTATGTCATGAATTAAGTAAACTGATCTTGTTGATTAATTTACACAACCTTAAAGGAAAGAAGATCATTTATTGTTAAACTCAGTGATGTTGGCATTGTTCCAGAGTAATTTTGGTCCCCCCAGCTCTGCTTTGCTTTATTTTATGACTAAAAACTGCTATTTTACTAAAAATACAATTTTATAACTAAAACTCTCAGTAGATGATGGTTATCATGTAGCAGAGGGGTATTTTTACTTCATTTTCCAGCAAAAATCATCACTTAATTAAAAAAGAACAAAAAGTTCTCAACTTGAAGAAAGAAGATTATGTGTGAGTAAAAATGGGGGGAAAATTATATAACAAATTATGTAAAATGTTCATGTTGATTAATTTACACCACCTTAAAGGAACTAAGATAATTGCCCCATGTAGGTGGAATTGGGCAATGTAAAGATAATTATGAACAATAATATTGATGTTTTCCTGTTGCAAAGGTGGGGTGTTTTTATATTTTCTTTGCCTTCCTGCAGCAAATGGTAATGTCCCTGGATTTCTCATGGAACATCCTGAGCAGGAAGGGATCCATGAGGATCATCAAAGCTTAGCTCCTACAAGAACCATCCTCATGGATGCTGCTGCCTGCCAGGAGCTGGGCGAGCCCTGTCAGACACAAACTCCACATCGAATCCACCAAAGCCCTCTGATCTGCCCAAATTCTTTCTCCATTTTGCATCAAGCTGGCGTTCTCCTAAATTCCTACCAGCTCAATTTCCTGAATTTTCTGCTGTCAGTGCCCAGGAGTTTGTGCTGCACTTCTTGAACTCCTCAGAGTGGCTTTTTCCAGAGCTAGGCAGAAGCCATGTGAGGATGAGATCTCCAGGATCCCTCTGCTCTTTTGCATGTGGAGCCTGGTGCCAATTTGCATATTTTGGTACTTGAACTTTACAAATCACTCCTTACGATCAACAAATAAGGTGTCATTTACGTGCTTGTGTTCAGGAAATGAGTTACATTTATCTTCCCTGTGCTCTCAGGATGAATTCAGGTGTTTTGGCACGGAGCACTCGCCTCGCCTGCCTCGTGCTGTTCACCTGTCAAAGGCTGCACCTCCGAGCCTCTAACTGCTTAATTAATGATATTATAGATGCTGTAGCCTTATCAACTGCATTGTTTGGTCACTGGCCTAAGCTGGATGTTGTTCAAAGGCATATTCAATAATTTAGCTTTTTATTAGGTAAAATACCTTGTATTTTGAACGAATTTAGTCATACTGCATTAAAAAGGATAGAATTTTCAAGTGTCTGATGGCTGAAGACATTTTCACTTGACAAACTAATTGCAGAGTGTTTTACAGATGTGATTGTTCATTAATGATTATTAATAAATGAGGGTGGGCAGGCCCTGGCACAGGGTGCCCAGAGCAGCTGGGGCTGCCCCTGGATCCCTGGCAGTGCCCAAGGCCAGGCTGGACACTGGGGCTGGAGCACCTGGGACAGTGGAAAGTTGGAATGGGATGGGATTTAAGGTCCTTCCAACCCAACCCAACCCAGTCTGGGATTCCACGATCCCATCCCACCGTTTGCTGTTCCTTACAGCTCCTTTCCAGCTGCCAGGAGCTTTCACTCCCCAGCAATATTTATTTCCTGCGCTCCCAGCAAATGCAGAAATTTTCTTCCGTGTGCAAATCGTGCAAAGAAACGAATGTCCCTCGTTATCCTGGAATCATGGGATGGAAGGGTTCCCACAGGACTCATCCCTGGCATTCACCGGCGGTCACTGCAAGCCGTGTCTCAACAGTTTTATGTTCTGTTTTGGTGGTGGCTGCAGCACAGTGGTGTGATTTCCTCAATGCCATGTTGAATGAATAGAAAAGGCCCTGGTCAGCAGGAGCAGGGAGGCTGGGGCTCGTTCCTGACTGATGGAACAAACCCAGGGGATTCTGCTCGGGGTCGCTGACAGCTCTGATTTCTGAGTCACTTCTGAAAGCCTGACCTTGAGGAAATGCTTCGCTTTCCCTGTGAATAAAAAGTGGATCTCACCTGCCAGAGGGGGAGAGGGGAGGGATTCTTCCTGCTCTGGTAATATTTTGGTGCTGTGGAGTTGCAGACACAAATCCAGGAGTTTTCCAGGCAGGAATGCTGCACACCTGGCATGGAGCCTGGCAAAAATTCCATTAAAAATGGGACCATGTCTCCTTTTCCTACAGGGAAGTCCCCCACATTCCCTGTGCCACCTTGGGCAGGATTCTGACTGATTCTGCTTCTCCACTTGGCTCTTGCATCCACAATTTTGAGCTTGCCCTCTTTCCCTCCCCTGTTCTAGTGATGGGATTTTCTGCTCCCACTTGGAATTTGTGTGGCATCCAGACACTGCAAATTAATTTGTGTCAACACCACTGCAGGGAAAATCAAAACTAATTATGGGAACAATGGCTAACCAGGAGGTGGCACAAGGGAGATTCCCAGAGGAGCAAAGAAGAGTTAAAACTGGATCTCTAATTCCCATCTTTTGGGGGTGTGTTTTGTCCTGCAACTTCCACAAGAAAAAGTTCCAGGGGAGATAAAAATCTGTGGTGAGTTCTGTACATTTTGCTTTTGCTTTTTTTTTTTAATGATGACAAGCTTAGCTTCTTAAATTATGTGTGGCTGGGGATGGGAGAGGTGGTGATATTTTCCTAGCAAGCCCGAAGCTGCTGCAGGTTAGCATTCCATGATTATTTTTGTCAGAAAGATGAATGCCATCCTAAAAAAAAGTTGGAAGCTCAGAGCACCTTGGCTTTGATATATGAATATTGCCACTGGATGCTGGAATGGCATTCTGGATGCTTTGTGGGTTTATGGCTGTGAGACATTCCTTGGGCTGATTCAGAAACACTTTTCCTACACATTTTAAAGCAACTTTTGGTCTTTGGCTTTTTTTTTTTTTTTCCCTTTTTTTTTTTTTTTGGCTCATCTGTGATTTCAAAACACTTCTGGAAGTGAATTGAAGAGGTTGGAGGATTTAGGAGATACTCATCTCACAAAATTCGTAGTCACCTTTTAGCCCCCTCTAGTTTAATACCCTGCAATGTCAGGGAAGGGCTGCACTGCATTAATTCCCACAAATTCCAGCTGGGAAATCAGGGATCCCTCACAGAGAACTGTTGCAACGGGAAATATTTCTTGTGTGTGAGGTTTTATAAATCGCCCACCCTCCCAGCTATGCCGATATCATTAAAAAGTGGTTTTTGAGAGCAGATTTCCCAGCACTGCAGCAGTTTTTTTAATGAAAATAGCAGCTTTTGTTTGGAGAGTGTTTGTGCCCTCAGCCCCAGCCTGCCGAAGCACCTTGCAACCGGAGCTGGTTAAAACACCTTGGAAAAGAAGCAGGAAAATGGGAGAGTGCCCTCTAACGTCAGCAAATCCAAGCAAAGGGGCTGGAAAGCAGCACAGGGAGATGGAGGGATAAGGATTGGCTCTGGATGAACAGAATTTGGAGTAGAAAAGTAGAGGAACACTTGAAATGTGGGGGTTCCAAAAGCAGCAAATGCAGCTGAGCCTCCAGGAGAAGCCAAGTTCCATTTGTTTCTCAAATCCTCCCCCAGGTGAGGCTTCGTCTGTTTCCTTCCTGCCTTTCAGTGGGATGAACGTTTATTGGGATTGATCAGATGATCCCTTGTGACCACTTCTGACCTCAGCCATTCCATGATTCTGTTTTCCAGGGAAAGGTGGACTCTAAATACAGAGTATTTCATGGCAGATGTTAAAACGCTCAGATTGAGTAAAATAAACATGCCCTGGATCTGTTACCACTTCCTCTTGCAACTAATGTGCTTTAAAAATATCAAAGATGCCCAAAAGAGAGGAAAATTCAATATTTGCATTAATATCAAAGAGCAGTGAGCACAGGGAAGGGTCCCAGTGTGAGGTCCTGCTCTGTGATTTCAACACCAGCAGATTTGGGGGATTTGTTTTCCCTTGCTGCCCACCAGCAGATTTCTGTGGGTTTCACATTTATGGTGTCACCACCAATCCACACCCTGGGACCAGTGCTGCTTTTCCAGGGAGAAGGGCTTGGGGAATAAACATGAAAGGTGTTCCCAAACACTCCAGACTGCAATGTTTAATTTTTTGATCGCTCAGGCAGCTCCCAGGAACAGTCACAGGGGAAGGGCACCAAGGTGGATGCAAATCCAAACATGATTGAAACATCAATCACTGGCTCACTGAGAAATATTTACAGTGGGGTTTTTTTTTAACTTGACAAAGGGATAATGAAATGTGTATCCTAGTGGAGTTTAGGGGCGAATTTTATTCCAAACGTTTGCAATAAATGCAGGAATTGTGCGCTCACCGAGACTTGAAAAAGACCAGGAATGAGATAAACCCCAGAAGGGTTGAAATCAGGCTGGTTGAAACCAGGACTTGTCTCCAAACAGTTTTCCATTGGAAAATGCCAGATGAGAATGAATGAAGTGATCTGTGGAAATCAATCAATCCTGACAGAGGCACAGTGAGGAGCATTCCCTGCCAGCTGTCAAGCTCCTGCTCCAGTCTCCTTCAGGAGCAGATCCAGGATGTTCACCCACCTGGACACACATGTCCCATGTCCTTCCCAGCCCTGGAAGCCACCAGGAGCTCCAGAGCCGTGCAATCCAGTGTCACTGTGACCTTTCTGCCGAGCTGCAGGACAGGTTTCCTGAAGGGCCACGTGCAGGTGTGTTTGGTTCTTTCCATTTATTGTGTATTTTTAACCTCAGAATTACCTGCGCTGATTTCTGGTCTCCTGGACAAGAAAGGAGAAGCAAATCCAAGCTGAAAACTACGGAAAAAACCTGGAAAAAAGCTCTGCCAGCGTCCCAAAGCACTGCCTCCAAAAGCCCAGCAGGTTTATTGACATTAGCCAGTGTTTATTCCTTGTTTTCCAGGTAATCCAAAGCAAGCTGAGCTGCTGCTAAGAGGAGAGGGAAGTGCCAGCCTTGGAGAGCTGCCACCTCACCTGGCCATGGCCAAACTGCTCTGCAGGTACTCCCAGGGGCTCAGCAGGCTTTCCCAAAGCCCAGGACACCCCCCATGGAGGATTATCCCTGCAGCTCCTGCACCTGCACTGCTTTGGGTGGGATGGGGGGGATGTGGAGGAGCAGCCGGGATCCACGCCCTGCTGGAGCTGCTGGAGGTTTTCCTGCAACAACAACAACAACAAAAAGACTTTTATTCTTTTTTCCAGCTTAGCTGTAGCATGGTATGTTTCCCAGCCCTCCAGGAGGTGTTCCCACACGCCTTGGCAGCAGTTTTGGGTGCATCTGTGGAGGCTGGAGGTGCCCCTGGGCAGATGGAGCTGGTGCAGATGGCACGGCTGGCACCCACAGGAGGAGGGCTCGGGTTCCCTGTGCTGGCAGGGGGATGGGGCTCCCAGGCAGAGGGGTCAGATGGCTCCCACTGACCCCTCAGGATCCTTGCAGCTGTGATTCCAGCCTGGAAAATTTAAATATCACCTGGAATGGCTTCCACTTATCCTTCAGGATCCTCGTGCCTGTGATTCCAGCTGGAAAATTTAAATATTGCCTGGAATGGCTTCCACTTATCCTTCAGGATCCTCGTGCCTGTGATTCCAGCCTGGAAAACTTTAAATATTGCCTGGAGTGGCTTCCACTGACCCCTCAGTATCCTTGTGCCTGTGATTCCAGGCTGGAAAACTTTAAATATTGCCTGGAATGGCTTCCACTGGTCACTCAGAATCCTCGTACCTGTGATTTCAGCCTGGAGAACTGGAAATATCACCTGGAATGGCTTCCACTGATCCCTCAGAATCCTGTGATTCCAGCCTGGAGAACTGGAAATAGCATCTGGAATGCCTTCCACTGATCCCTCAGGGTCCTTGTAGCTGTGATTCCAGCCTGGAAAACTTTAAATATTGCTTGGAATGGGTTCCACTGATCCCTCAGGATCCTCGTACCTGTGATTCTGGCCTGGAGAACTGGAAATATCACCTGGAATGGCTTCCACTGATCCCTCAGGATCCTGTGATTGCAGCCTGGAAAACTGGAAATATCACCTGGAACACCTCAGGATCCCTGTGCCTGTGATTCCAGCCTGGAAAATTCAAATATCACATGGAATGGGTTCCACTGATCCCTCAAGATCCCTGTCCCTGTGATTCCAGCATGGAAAACTGGAAGCAGCACATGGCAAGGTGCATTGCTGGCAGCTCAGGAGGGAGGGGTTGGGGAGGTATTTCCAGGCTGGATGCTGCAAGCTGTTCCTCTAAATGCTGAGGAACTGTTATCTCTGTTTAATAAACACACGAGCAGAGATGGGGCTCTCCTGCACACAGTTCTGGTTTAAATCAAGATTCAGGAGAGGAGAAGGAGCCATTGCTGGATGTGTGGGGAGAGCAAGGGAATACTGCCATGCCCTCCCTTTCCAGAAGCAATTTCCAACCTCGCTCCCCAAACACAAATCCCACAAATCCAGTGGGCAGAAGCCAGGATTAAATCTGTCATGGTTTTATTTCATTCCAACACCTCTGTTTGAAATCTGAACTAACTTGTTGGGGAAAGCAAGGAGCTCTTTAACTCCAGAATTCCAGCAGCGGGAACAGCAGGCAGGCTCCAAAGGGCAGTAAAATAGTCCATAACCTGTCAAAAAGAGAGGATTCTGCAGCAGTGACTGAGGAGCTTTTATCCTGCATGGATTTCCTTCGAATTTTAATGAAGGAAGCCGAGGAACAAGGAAGATTCCCCCACTTTAACAGCAGAAAGAGGGGATTCCTTGGGAAATGAGTGGGATGCCTTTTACCTTTTCCCAATGAAAACACTGCCACCAGCTGGTTCATAAACGGGACTGAGGCTTTGCACAGAAAAAATTACAGTGGGGGGTTTTAACCCACAGCTAAACTGGAAGTGATATTTGAGGCCAACATCTTTTCAGAACAGGAAGTAATTAATTATCTGTATGCTTCATTTCTTTTTCAAACAGAGGTACTTTATAATAAAACAATTAATGCTTTTTGCCTGAAATATCTTGTTAAACAAAGGTGGCCAGCTCATGAGGCACTTCTATCACCTTCCACCTTCATGGACTGGTGGGACCATCTCAGTTCCTCTGCAGCTCAGACACCCCCAGGTTTGGAGCTGATTATTTTTCAATAACGGTGAAATTAATTGAACGTTTGAGATACGTTAAAATGAATTTGCCTTTTCAGATCCATGGGTTCTTACTGGCGTCCAATGTTTTGCTGAGTCCCTGCAGCAAACCCGGGCAGCTCTGGGTTCTGAGGGCAGCAGTTCTGGGTCCCGGTGCCAAAATTTTGGGATGTTTCCATCAACTCCTTACTCTTGATTTTGTTAAAACTTCAGCAGTGGCAGCATTGACGTTTCAATGGCCATGGTGGGTTTTGAGACAATTCCTGGGCTCGGAATGCTCGTTTCAGGTTTCCTGCAGCAGCCAGAAAAATGCAGCTCAGCTTTCTAAAGCTGATGGGACAATCGCTGGGAAGAGAAATGTTGTAAATGGAGGGTGAGGCTCAGAGGCACAATTCCATGCTCGGGGCGGGTTCCCAATTAATCCTGTGCTGGAGAGAGAGGATTTATTGCAGCCTGGGCACGGGGAGAGCAGCAGGAGATGTGTTTCATGTCAGAGTCAATCATTTCCCTCACAGGTGCTGATCTCCTTCGGCCCCAGACTCAGGTACTGACTTTTTGTGCTTGTGATTCACTTTGTGTATTTACTGGGGGGTTTTTATCTCTCAGCAAGCTGAAGCCACGAGGAATTTCAGGACCCCTTCTCCAAGCTTTGGCCTGAGGAGATTTGCCACCCACCAAACCTGTGCCTGTGATATCACAGAATCCTCGAGGCTGGAAAACCCTCCAGGATCACCCAGTCCCCACCTTGTCACCAGCCCTGAGCCCTGAGTGCCACCTCCAGGTGTTCCCTGGGCACCTGCAGGGGTGGGAACTCTCCTGTTGGCCTTCTCTGGACACCCCAGAGCTCTGTAGCCCTTTACAGCCTCTGTCCTGCACCTGAGCCAAAATTCTCCCTGGCTTTTGCCACCAGACTCAGCTCAGGGCAAACCTAACCCGTTTTTTTTTTCCTCATTAATAGATTTGAAACAATTACAGACATTATTAAAAAAAAAAAAACAGTGATAAAATTTTAAGTGACTCCAAGTTTTCTGTGAGCTGGTTTCAACCCAGGTGCCCACAACTCCTGCTTGAATCTCTTTGTGGTGTGGGGCATTTTTCCCAAAACAACCTTCTGGGATGTGAGACCAAATTAATTGCTTCTGGTTTTCCTTGGAAACAAACATTTCTCCAATGATCCAATATCTCATTAGGCAGCGCTAAAACACTGGTTTTGCTCAGGGAGAACCGGGTTTGTCATGAGCTGACAGCAGGTATTGGACCTTAAATCATCCCAGAATTGGAACTGTGTTGTCTGTGCACCTTCCACACCCTATTCTCCATATCCATTGGAATTCCTGAGTGGAATATTCACTGCTCAGCAACAACAACAAACACATTTAAATCCATTGGTTTAATTGGCTGCAAAAATTTTCCTCTGGGAGGGAATTCAGGACACAAAACATTTTTCAACACTGGTGCAGATTATGTCATGCTCTCTCCCAGCAGTGCCATTCATTTCAATGGATTCCCTGCAAAACAGGGGAGAGCCAGTGGAGAAAAGAGGGAATCCAGCTCCACACCTGGCCAGGGATGCTGCTGACACCACCACGAGAGAGGTAAAACACCCTGAAGTCACCCATGGAAACTCAGCCAGGAGGAGAAGCTTCTCTCTTTGCTGTACAATGGAGAGGAGGATCAGGGGAGGATGAAGCTGCAGTGAGCCAAGGGCACTCTTTTCCCCAGGGACAGAATTCTCCAGGGATTTTGGGGAATTTGGAAGGCACCCCTTGACAGCCTGTGGCTCCTGCTTTACCGTGCCTGCAGTGTGGGCATGACCTGGGAGCTCCAGAAACGTGGCTTTGGGGGATGATGCTGGAACTCCCTCATCCCCGAGGGCACTTGGGATGGCCCCAGCACAGGGGACATCTCTGGGGGTACAGGGGACAGCTGGGTCCCTGCTCCGTGGGTAACCAGAGCCACGATGGAGCTGCAGGTACCAAATGGGAGTAGCACTGAAAATCTCTTTGTTTTATGCACTTCACCTCAGTTTCTTGGTTTGGGGTTTTTTGGGTTTTTTCCCTATTGTTGGGTCTATTTTAGGGAGGTTCAGGAGGGACCTTGTTGCTGCACATGCCCCTGACAGGAGGGGACAGCCGGGGGGTCGGGCTGTGCTCCAGGGAACAGGGACAGGAGCAGAGGGAATGTTGCACCAGGGCAGGCTCAGGGTGGGCACAGCAGGAATTTCCCCCTGGAAAGGGGGCTCAGGCCTTGGCACTGCCCAGGGAGGGTTGGAGTGCCCAGCCCTGGAGGTGTCCCAGGAATTCCTGGAGGTGGCACTCAGGGCTCTGGGCTGGGGACAAGGTGGGGATGGGGCACAGCTGGGATTCGATGGTCTCAGAGGGCTTTTCCACTCAAAATGATTCTGTGATTTTGGGATCTGATGCATAAATCAATGTCTACTGCCAGCAGCAGATAAAGATCCAGACCAGATTCTGAAATTTATGTTATTCCATAACTAAACAAAAAACTCATTCCAGGGATTTATTTGGACACCTGCCTGTTTTCAGCATCCATAAAGATCATTATAGATTTTGACAGTACTACTCAATTAGAGGTTTCTTATCAACAAAAATTAATTGAATATTTGAAGTCAGTTAATCAATGAAGTCAGGATATGAATAGTCAAATTTAAACTGAAAATGTGCACATGTATTTGGGACAGGTGAGTGCATCGTGCTGGTTTGGATTCCCTGGTAGCTCATAAAGTGTCTCAGGATAATTGCACTTTAAAATTGCAGTTTGGGTCTCTGACAGGCTGGGAATATCCATCTTCCAAACTACAGATTCCCAGCACAGTGGAGAACTCTGTGTTCCACCAGAGTTTATTATGAGCTGCACAGAAATCCTAATTGCTCTTCTAATTGCCAGCAAGTCTGGCAGAAGAAATAGAGCATTTAAGGGGTGGATCCCAATTGTTCACCGAACACAGAAAAGCGACGAGAAGGGACAGATTTTGTGTCACAGCAAAGCTGATGTGTCCCAGGAGGATGTGCTGGCCGGAGCAGGCTCCCATGGGCTGGGAATGGTGCTGGATCCCAGTGGGCTTCGGGTCAGATCCTAGGATAGCAACACAAGTTCTGCAATATTGACTCTTTCAGAGTCATGTTTCTCTACAGATCTCTCTCAACCCCCTCATTAACTACAGGGTAATTGGGCACTTCTCATTCCTCAAGGAGAACGTGTTGACCTTCAGTCCAACTCAAACAGACACTTCAGGGGAAGATTTAGAAAGCTCCTTTTGGAAAAATGAAAGTGTTGGCATGTCAGGCATGACAAACATCTTTATTTTCTCCCTGTATGTTTCTGAGGCTTGACTTCTGATTCAGCACATGAGCACCTGCAGGAAAAGCTGTTTTCCCAATGTTCTTGGCAGATTTGTGCTCGGGATTATTTCAGATTGCAATGTTTTGCTTGCTGATAAAATGTACCCAGGGGTTCCTATCCGCCTTTGATAAAGGAATTAATAGAATAAAAAAACAAAACAGTCCCTCTGAAAAGATGTTTGCACACATTACGGAGTTGTGAAGCTTTCTGAAGGTTCTCATCCAAAAATGAAAACAAAAGTAATGTTCACTGATGTTTTGTGCTGTAATTTAGCAGATTACCAGCTAAATATCAGGTTATTAATTGACTTCTTTTCCCAAGTCCTCCTTAGGGATACCTGGTCAATTTTGAAGGCAGATTGAGAAAATATCTCCAGATTTAGGAAACATGACCAACCAGCAGAAATGCTGGTGATTTTTAGCAGAGATTTCTGCAAACAGAGCTGTTACTCCTACAGGAGGTTCCTGACAGGTCCAGAACAAATATTCTGACAGCAAATCGACTCCTGAACTGTGTGAGCCAAACGCTTCAAAAAATGCTGTGTGTTGACTCAGTCAAAGGTTTCCTACATTGTTGATGAACTCAGCTCTTCCAGCCTTCAGAAGAGTGAGTTCTGTGATTTCTGTGTTCCTTGCTGTACCCTTTGTGTTCTCCTTGCAGGAATTCATTAATACAGCAGTAATCAGTTAATTCTTACACATCTAAAAAGCCTTTTGTAGACTGCAGCGGGCTGTGAGCAGCACCTTCAAATTACACCTCAGGAATTCAAATGTTTTCCCTTCAGGAATTGCTCCATATCTCCCAAGCTAACAGGGGTGTTTTCCATCGTGTTCCCCATGGGAAGATGAGACTTTAGAAGCTGGAAAGGGCTGCCCTGAGGGGGGGAAATAACAAGGAGAATGGAAAATCCAGGCTTGTGAAACCATTTGTTTCCCTGTGACTAAACAGAGAGCGTGGATTTCCGTTTTGTCTTTCCAATCCAGGCCTCAGTCAGCAAGGCCGAGGCCTCCCGTGTGTCATCACCACGTTGGGCTTCAAAAGAGGTTTCTTCTTCTCCTCCTCCTTCTCCCAGTGAAGGCACAAACAGCACTAAACCAACAAATATGGGGGGGTTTGATGCTGTGACTCAGGAAAATCAACTCCTCCCAAACAAGAGCTGAAAGAGACTCCAGAGATGGTTCAGGCCCAGATCTTGTGTTGCCTCCAAGCAAAACCATTCTTCCAAACACCGAGCCAGACAACAATCCTGCTGTGACAACAGCCAGCAGCAATGCTCCAGACACTGGGAACGAGGAAGTCTAGACAGCTCCTGCAAGAGCAATTAGGAATTCTTCAGATGTCTCCCGCTGCCGTTGAGTTGGTCTCATTTTCCTCATTGCCAGTGGACAAGAACAGCTGGCTGGTGGTTTCTGCCCCTCAAACAGCCTGCCATCGTCATCTTTTTCTTGTATTAAACTAAATCAGAACTTTAAACTTCTCGTTTAAAAGTTGTGGGGTTTTTTTGAACCTCTACAGTTCAGCTGTGACCTTTCTGAAATTATTTCTTAAATTCAGCCTCTCTTTTGCAGCAGTCACAATAACACCTCGTGTTCAATATCCTCCCTCTCCCAGGAATTCCTGAAGAATCACTGCATGGAGAGCCACTCCTACCTGAATTTTGCCTTTCTGAGTGTGTCCCATTTAATCATTTTCCTGTGGCAATCTTCAGTTCTGGTTGTTTGGCTTCTCTTCTGTTTTGTGGCCTTGTAATTTTTACATAAATGGAAATACTGAAGAGAATCAGGCCAAGAAGAGATTCCTGTGGATGCACATTGAGTTATCCCCACGTGTACTGAGGAATTACTTCCTGAGGTGTAGAAAACACCGCTTTTTTCCAACAAACACCCAAATAATCTGGTTCTACCATAAGATTTTATTACAAAATCCAGCAAATTACGCAAGAGAAAAAAAAACCTCCACTTCCAGATTTCTCTGCTGCTCCAAAACAAGACGTGAACTCTATCATTAGCTTTGTTTTTGTCATCTTCTCTGTCTGAATGTTAAAGCTCTGCACATAAAGCAACCAGAATTGCTGCTGGATTTGGAGGCAGGTGACATTTGTGGATCGCTGTCGTCGCCGCCGGATGGCTCTGGTAATGCTCTAATTATGTGTAGTGAGTTGTCTCTAAGTGCTGGATGAAAAGCTCCCTGCATCATTAGGCACCTTGTTGTTTACTAAATGTCTTTTATGATCCTACGGGGGCCCCAGTGAAGGTTTGTGGCGGTGATTGCGTGCGGGATTTCTATTTTTGGGGTTTTTCTAATTCAGCCGTTTGTTTTCACTCCGGGCTGAAATCTGGTCCTCAGCTGAGACTGAGCTTAATTACTGAGCTTAGCAGCAAAGTTCAGCGTGGCTGGATTAGACAGCTCGAGGGTGGCTCTTTCAGCATTAAAACAGCAACATTTTCTAATATAGTCTGCTCTTGATAGAGGGTAAGAATTTAAAAGGAAAGATCATAAAGCCTGAGGTGGATATTGGATCAGGGAATCATGGAATGGGTTGGGTGGGGTTGGGTTGGGTTGGGTTGGGTTGGGTTGGGTTGGGTTGAGTTGGAAGGGAGCTTAAAGTTTGTCCACTCCATCCCCTGCAATAAGCAGGGACATCTTCATCAAGACCATATTCCTGGTTTTCTGTGGACAAGGGGCATCATCTCTGAACATCTTGATATCAACCATGAGCCTCATCTACTTTTTCTTAAAAAAAATATGTCTTTATTCATCATTCTGGTTTGGGTTTGTTTGGTTTTTTTAAAAAAAACCCCAATTTTGAAAAATCTCTAGCTAGTTAATAGTCTCCAATAATCTCTAGTCTAGAATAATCTCTAGCTAGTCATGGAGATGTTAATGAGATAATGTGCTGTGAAGAAAAAATTAGGACTGTCCTATGCCAGCTCTACAGCAAATCTAAAATAAATTCGCAGTTTAAAAATAACACCAAAAAATTAATGGGTTTTTAACCAACACAAATGTGATCAGCTGGAAAAGGATGTGTGTTGCTGGTGGAGGAATCAGAGTGGCAATCTGACACATTGTCTGGCAAGGTCTAATATTAGGAATATTTTCTCAAGTGCTATAAATAACCTGGAAATAGTCTGGAAGGATCCTGTATGTCTGACTCAGCTGGTGCTTCCCAGAACATTTTTCATCAGTCCATGACTACATTTTTTTTTAAGTTACTGTAATTTCTCCTTGTTTTGAAAAGGAATTAATCCATGGGAAGTGAAGGATTTCCAGTTTTAAAGCTCCTCTGTGTTGTCCTGGAGGGACAGAAGGACAACAGGGGCTGCAGCCACTGGAGGAGATTGTTCTGGAAAATTATCCAGGACTGCAGAACAGCTGAGAAAAATGTCTCAACAAAAGGCTGGGAGAGCTGTGGGGCTCACCTGGAGAGGAGAAGGCTCCAGGGAGAGCTCAGAGCCCCTGCCAGGGCCTGAAGGGGCTCCAGGAGAGCTGCAGAGGGGCTGGGGACAAGGCATGGAGGGACAGGACACAGGGAATGGCTCCCACTGCTAGAGGGCAGGGATGGATGGGAGATTGGGAAGGAATTCTTGGCTGTGAGAGTGGTGAGGGGATGGGATGGAATGGAATTCCCAGAGCAGCTGTGGCTGCCCCTGGATCCTGGCAGTGCCCCAGGCCAGGCTGGACACTGGGGCTGGGAGCAGCCTGGGACAGTGGGAGGTGTCCCTGCACATGGGTGGGACTCTTTGGGTCTGGGATTCCATGGCAAATTTTATTTAGAGTTGTCAGTTAGTCCCTTAACTCAGATTACACAGCAGATTAAATCCCTTATTTAATTATCCATCTATAATTCCAAACAGAACTTTCAGGCATAGTCCTCAAATTTAAGCACAGCTCCACTCATCCCCCCCTTCCCCCAAATTATTCAGTTTAATTTTCTCCACTGATGTGAGTAGTAACACAGCAGAACATTTTACAACAAATATTCCATTATTTTCTTGTTGTTTTTTTTCAAAATAATTTTAGAAACATGTTTTTCTGAGTGTTTTCTCTTGCAAGAGAAATCTGTACCTCATGTGGGCGCCTCACATAATTCACCCAATAATCTCAGCACTCGATTAAATTTTAAATGTTTCTCCATTAAACACTTATTTTACCACAGTAAATAATTTAACGGGTTTTCATTTAAAAGTGTCTCACCTCACAGAGTTTTCAATCTTCCTTTTTTTAATAAAGTCAGAACATCCTATTTCTTGCATCTGAAATAAATGGACTTTTGCCTAAAGATTTTTGGGCACGTTCAGTGCTGTAACTCTGCACATACATCTGCATTCACCAGCTGAGTAATATGGGAAAATAAAAGAAAAATAAACTAGGAAGCGAGCTCACAAACGTGGAATCAATAGATAAAAATGAAGTGCACTGACACTTCAACAAAACCTCCATCAATTTCTTTCCTGAGCTCCTATCCCCAATTTTGAAACTTTTTGTTTACATTCTGACTTCAAAATTAAGCAATGACCCTTACAGATTAGGCAGAGGAATTGATTAGCAGGGACCAAGGGATGTTTTTGGAAAATGTCACCCTGCAGCCTCCCTGTCTGTCAGCAGAAGGGTTTGAGGAGGGAATTGTGTCCCTGTCTGACCCAGAACACTCCTGGGCAGAGCTTTGGAATTTCAGGCACAGCCGATTCTCTTCCCACACTCCTCCACACTTTGCAGTAATCCAGATGGAAGGTCACAAACGCATCAGAAACGTTATTGAAAAAAACCCTTCATTTCTTTATTTTTCCCTTCAGATTTCCTTGCTGTTGGCCAAAGAAGCTCTTTGGGGATGAACAGATTCTGTGACTTGATCAAAACCTCTCGTGTTTCCCTGGTACCTCTTTAAAGCCAGCAGCAGAGACCTTGGCAGTGTGGTTGAAGATTCCAAGAGACATTTCCACCTGGTTCCATGGACCATTCCCATTCACCCCTCGTGGAGTGGAGGCTGTGGCTGGGATATTTTTCCAAGGTCTATTTCCTGCTTTGCTCCCTGCTTTGTTCAGCTGCGGGAGGGGAGAATTCTGCACAGGAAACTCATTCTCCTTTCATCCACCTAAAAATGACCTTGGAAAGCAGAAAATGCAAGTTGAGGGGTAGAAAAGGGGCAGGCTGAGGAAGAACCTTGTGACAGATGTTGCTTGTGTAAAGACTAAAACAAACTGAGGTTTGAGGCTGCAGAAGGTAGAGCTGGTGAGCAAACACAGCTAATAAACAAAGTAAATAACTATTTGGCTATATAGGGATAAACAGACCTTACAGGATAATCCCAGACAAGGTTTTAATTGTTTCTGTGTGGGGTTTAATGAAAGCAGGAGAGAGATGGCTGGGTCTGAACAGCTCCTGGTCCACACATCAGTGTCCTCACCCCTCACAGTGGGGATGGAAGCTCCGGCACAGACCATTCCATGTTTTCTCCAGCCATTCCTCTCCGTTCCTCTGTGTCCTGGCTGGAGCTCTGTTGGAACCCTGGTTGCTCAGAATTTTAAACTTCCTGCCCTGAAAGGCACAGACCCACAGGAGAACACTGCATGTGACCTGAGGCCGTGGAGAGGGCTTCCAAAATGGAATGACGGAACTGGGATTGTGGGTGTGGAGTTTGGATCAAAGTGTGCGATATCACAGGGTGGAAAGTTTAGAGTTTCAGGTTTTAGAATATAATAATATATAAAGCAAGATGGAGGTTTTAGGGCAGTGGCTGGTTGTTCTTCTTTACCTTCTTCTCCATGGGTTTGGGTGGTATTTTGGGTTTTGGGTGGACAGAACTCCTCCCAGGCTTTTCCCAGATCCACAAGGCAGGCAGAGGTGTTGATGTCCCTCTGGTTTGTGCTGTGCCAGGGGCACACAAATCCAACTGATGGAGCCCTGGTGTCCCTTGTCCTGAGAACTCACTCCTTGGCCATGAACCTCCTTGTTTTGCTCAGGAGATGGGAGGGGAGGAGGCTGTGGATGGGTTAAGGCAGTAAATGTGTCCTGGTGTATTAAAAATGAGAATAAATTGCTTGATTTTGGCATCTCTGAGCTCCAACTCTGCATTGCAGCACATCCCATGACTGACATCTGGGCCAGGGAGGTGGCACCCGTGCTGGCAATAAATTTGTCCCCTCCACCCTCCTGCAGAGGTCACCTGAGGAGCAGGACACTGAGCTGAAGCCCAGGACAGCTCCTTCCTTCCATCACTCACCTTGCTCCTTCTCTTTTCCCGGCGGTGCCAGGCTGCCTCTATCAGACCCCGAGTGCCAGAAGTGCTTTTGGAAAGTTTTCCATCTCTCTACTTAATTAAAAACAGCTCCTGCAGCACTGGGGAGGCTCTCTTTGCTCACTAGAAAAGCCAGCCCTTGTCTCTTGAGTGGTGAAATGGAAAGTGGAGGTGTTCCAAAGAGCTCATCATGGAATCATGGAATGGGTTGGCATGGAAGGGACCCTATTGTCTTATTCCAACACTTTCCACTGTCCCAGGCTGCTCCAAGCCCAGTGTCCAGCCTGGCTTTGGACATTTCCAGAGATCCAGGGATCCACAGCTCCTCTGAGGACCCTGTTCTCGAGCCTCACCACCCTCGCAGGGCTCAATTTCTTCCTTATATCCAACCCAAATCTATCCTCTTTTGATTTCAAGCCATTTCCCCTTGTCCTCTCACTAAAATATTTGATGCTTTCTCTGCTCCAGCCTCTTCCTCCTGAGATGGTGAAGGGAATAACGAAACAAAACCTCTCAGGGGTGTTCAATTAAAAGCAAACCCAAGAACTGTCAGCCTTTAGCCAAGGATGGGGCAGAGGAGCTCCTGCTTGGACCGGAGCCCCTGGGAATGAGCAGTGATGTCCCAGGGAGCCACAGGGCACCTGCCTGCTGCTCCCAGCCCCCTGTGACCACCTGAGATGTACTAAATATGAGATGTGACAACTCCCAGGCTTCTGCAAGTCCCCAGGATTCCAGGCTGGGATGGTGCCTGTGCTCCCTGGGGAACTGCAGGAACACCATGGATGGGCCACTGCTGCCCAAATGCCCCCACTCCAGGAGCTCTTCCCTCCCACTGAGCCCAGAAATGATGGGAACAGCGGATTCTGCTGGGTTGGGTTGAGCATTTCTGTGTCTTTTTAATTTTCTTGTTGCTTACACATGAAATAATGGTAATAGTCCCTAAAAGCTGTTATTCCCCATGCTGGGAGAACACTCTTTAGCCACCTGCTGTAACGAGCATGTTTCAAATCCAGCCTTTTCTGTCAGAACACAACCCTCACTTCTCGGGAGGTTTTACTAATCAGCTGCTGCTTTTTCAATTCTAATACCTCAGCTATTTATTTATTCATTCAAATGTGCAATTTATTTAAAGCTGTCTAACATTTTACTTAATGTTTCTTCAGACAACCAGAATAGAATGATCAACTCCAAACTTAGAGTTTTTTCTTCACTGTGCTGTACATAAGGGGAAAAAAACCATAATGAAGAGACAAGAATGAAACTTTTTTTGGGAAATAACTTCTCAGCAGAGGCTTCACACCTGCCTCACTCCAGTGGCAGTGTTGTGATTGATATGAGTAAGTTGTAAATGCCATGAATATTTAAATTTGCATGCAGCAAAGGCATTTTTCAGGCAAAAGGAATGATTTAACTCTCTAACTCCCTGCTGCTGCCACGTGGATTGCAGGTGACGCAGGTTCTGGGACTGTGCTTTGTGCTGACAGGGAGTGAGCAAAGTGCTGAGCTCTTTTCCATCTCACGTCCTTGCTGCAGGTGGCCACATCCTTGATCCTTGAGTCGGCCATAAAACAAAAGGAAAAGCTGTGGGAGCACGCACTGGCTGCCTTCCAGTGTGGGAGATCCTGCTCTGAATGCTCAACGAGGACTTTGGAAAGAAGATTCTGGGTTTCTTTTGTCGCCTCCCTGAAGGGTTCTTTATTCCTCTCCCACAGTGTTCAGGAAATGAGGAGTTGTTAATATTCAAATCGTCGTCATTCAAAGCTGAGAAATGACATTTAGGTATTCTGCTGAGGTAAATCTCAGGTCACAGAATCATTTGGGGTGGAAAAGCCCTCTGGGATCATCAAGTCCAAGCTATGCCCAATGCCCACCTTGTCCCCAGCCCAGGGCACTGAATGTCACCTCCAGGAATTCCTTGGACATCTCCAGGGATGGGAACTCCAATGCAGCCCATTCCAATGTTTAACAACTTTTTCCATGGGGAAATTCCTGCTGCTGGCAGTAGACATTGATTTATGTATCAGATCCCAAAATCACAGAATCATTTTGAGTGGAAAAGCCCTCTGAGACCATCAAATCCCAGCTGTGCCCCATCCCCACCTTGTGCCCAGCCCAGAGCCCTGAGTGCCACCTCCAGGAATTCCAGGGACACCTCCAGGGCTGGGCACTCCAACCCTCCCTGGGCAGTGCCAAGGCCTGAGCCCCCTTTCCAGGGGGAAATTCCTGCTGTGCCCACCCTGAGCCTGCCCTGGTGCAACATTCCCTCTGCTCCTGTCCCTGTTCCCTGGAGCAGAGCCCGACCCCCCCGGCTGTCCCCTCCTGGCAGGAGCTGTGCAGAGCCACAAGGTCCCCCCTGAGCCTCCTTTGCTCCAGGCTGAGCCCCTTTGTCAGCCCCCAATGTCTCCATTGAAACAATGAAATTAAATTCTCCACCACTCCAGGCCTCCCCCTCAGCTCTGAGCCCCACAGGTCCCGTCCCAGCTCAGAGGGGTCGGGGTGGCCTCACCAGGAGCATTTTCTTTCTCAGCTGCACTTTGTCCACGCTGTGCCTCATCCCCCCAGGCCCTCCTGGGCACACTGTGATCCTCAGCAGTTACTCAATTTTATGAGAAGGAGAATTTGTAGAAAAAGGTCAAAGAAGATTAACAAAGGACAAGGTGTCTAATAACTACACAATAGTAGGCAAAAATAGGAGAATGATCAGTGCTCACACTGTGCTGCTTGAACTTATTACCCTGCATTAGCAGCATTCATAATTTAAAACTTTAATAAACTCCCAGCCTCTTTGGGCCAAGATAGATGTTGCTGCTGGTTTTATTAGCTCCACAATGGGCAGAGGCTCTATGCAACGTGATTATCCTGCAGAAGCAAACCCCTCATCACTCTGGGAACATTCTCATGAGCAGCTAAAGGGGACCAAATCAGACCAAATGCAGCCTTGGGACAACATGTTTTCACCTTCAGGTTGGATTGCTGTGGAGTAGAGGTCACTCAGTCTTGGAACGGATGGCAAGGAGGTGGAAGGCTCCAGACAGCAAAGCTCAGATATCCCAGAATTCCAGACTGGTTTGGGCCGGAGGGGACCTTACAGATCACCCCCTCCATGGGCCAGGGACACTTTCCATGGACCAGGCTGCTCTGGGCCCCAGCCAGTCCCAAGCTGTGAGCCAGGTGATCCCTCATGGAGCTGTTCTTCTGCCTCTGTTCCTTCATGTTTCATACAACCATGAGTGTCACCTCAAGGGACAGTTATCCCTCGATCCAGGGCTATCTGGCACTTTTCCCTCCTATTACACAGCATATTTTTTTCTCAATCTCCCTCTCCAAGCCAAAACTCAGGTGTTGGAGGCACCAAACATCTCCCACGCTCCAGGTGCTGCTTGTTTGGGCCAGGTGTCTCTGGAGCCAGGGACACACAGCTGGGACAGATCTTGTGCCCCAGGGCAGCAGCTCCTTCCCTCTTTCCCCTCTTATCCCAGAGAATTTGGGGATTTTTCCTCAGGTAGAGCAGGTGACAGGGATGAGCAGGGAGGAGAGGCAAGGCACTCAGCACCAGCTGTGGGGTGGGTTTGGGTTCCTTGGAGCCTCTCCCAGCAGCAGGAGAAGGACCAGGAGAATCCCAATCCCAAAGGGACTGGCTGCAGTGCAGGGAGGCAGAGCTGGGGGTGCCACTCTCAGCCAGAGCCCGGGGACACAGGGAAGGACAAACAACAGGGTTTGATCTTCACAGGGCAAAGCCTGGGCAACAAAAGTCATCCCTTGCTGGCAGAGTTTGGGACAACGCTCTGGAAGGTGCTGGGTACAGAAGTGATGTTTTGTGTGGGCTGAAAAGTCAGCCTGGACTGAGGGATAAGGAAGGAGGGTCAGCAGTGATTACCAAATAATCAAATGAGTCAGTTCATGAAAGGAAAAGGGGTGGCACATGCTCTCCTGCCCCCTGAACTGCTGCCCTGGCAGGCACGAGGAGCCGATCAGACAGGAGAGGCTCTGCAGGAGTGTGGAGTTTAATTTCCAGGCATTGTGTAAATGCTAAAGCTAATTCACTTCCCACCCACTGCATCCTTTCATTTCCATGCATATATGGCTGGAATACAGCATCCTCCTGCCAGAGGCCAGCAGAAAGACCAGGGAAAGGTCAGGTGAGTGTCTGAAAAATACAGTTACAGAGAGCACTGATTGCTTTATTGCAGGTTTTATTTCCCGGTTTAAGGAAAAAAAACAAACAAACAAAACCACAAACTTCTGACGGGATGGGTGATGATTCAAAATGTTTTAAATAAAAGAAGAACTTTTGAAAAGATTTGTGATGATTTAAAATATTTAAAAACAAAAAAAAAGGAAGGGATTGTTGATGTTTTTTTTTTTTCCTTTTGAAGGGATGGGTGATGATTTAAAATACTTAAAAACAAAAATGAAGGGACTGTTGATGATTTTTTTTCCTTTTGAAGGGATGGGTGATGATTTAAAATGTTTCACATTTTTGCAGTAACAGAGCTGTATCATGAGAGAAGACAACCACATCCTCTGTGTGTCCTTGCAGGATTTCATTGTTTGATTGCTGACGAGCAGAGCAATTAAAACTGAAGGTAAATTCTTTGCACTGAGTCATATTGTGCAAATATTTTCCTTTTTGGGGTTGAGCTACTCTGGGCTTAAGCTCTGCCAGAAGCCTGGATAATGATTTTGTTCAGTGTGCTGATGGTTTAGTGTTGTGTGTGAGAGAAGGAAAGCTTTAGAGAATCCAGGGGTGTGGGGTTTTTAGAATTTAAGTTTTGTTTTGCAAACAACCACTGTCCCAGGCTGCTCCAAACCCCAATGTCCAGCCTGGCCTTGGACACATCCAGGGATCCAGGGGCAGCCCCAGCTGCTCTGGGCACCCTGTGCCAGGGCCTTATACCCTCACAGGGAACAATTCCTTGTTGATATCCAAAATAAATCAGTTTAAAGCCATTCCCCTTGTCCTGTAACTCCATGGCCTGGTGAAAAATCCCTCTCCAGCCTTTAGGCGTAGGAGGTAACCAAGCCAAAAATTTTCTTCTTTAATTTAGTTTTTTTTGTAGCCCCCAGCTCCAGCCCCATCTTCTCTCTGGCAGTCTTGGATCAGTTGGACTCTGCTGACCCCCATGCCTCCCTCCTTGGGGGTGCAATACAACCCCTAAACCTTCCCAGCATCATCCCTGGGCTGTCCCTCTGTCCGTGGGGCACGGACCCTCTGCAGGACACTCCATCCCAGCATGGCAGCATCCCAGAAATAACAGATTGGAGCAATAATCTGAGCCAGGCAGGCCCAGGAGCCCTGGCTCAGGGGGTGGCTCCGTGTGGGGGGAGGATCCAGGAGGATGTTTGGGGTCATTCCAGTGACGCTGACCTTGTCAAGGCTGCTCTAGAACAGAGGCTGGGCAGAGTCACAGAATAAAGCAGGGATTTATTCAAGGATCTCCTCCATGGATCCACCTTGGGCAGCACAAGAGCCCAGCCAGGGCCGCACCCAAGATGAACCCAAATGGTCCCAAAATGCACGAGCGCTGCCGGGGTCTCTCCCTTGGCTCAGTTCTGCTCCATTTGCACCTTGCAGTTCATTGTCCCATTCCAGCTTTAGCCCAGGCACTCCCACCCTGCTTGTTTTTCTCTCTCCAGCCCACGCTGTTTGTGCTCCTGGGCTGAGCTTTGGATCATTTGTCCTTGGTCCCAGCTGGAGCAGGAATTGTTTTGTGTCCCTGCTCTGTGCAGAGCTCAGCATCCCCTGCTGTGAGCCCAGCCCCACACACTGAAGCAGCTCAGAATGTGGAACACAGAAAAGCCAAACCTGAGGCATCACCAGCCTGCTTGGCTGGCTTTAACTGGCAGCAAAGTGTTCCCAGTGTGGAACTGGGAGCTGCTCCCCAGCCTGGGCTGGAAATTCAGGATGGGAAGAGTTTTGTTAGTCAGGGGTGGCTCCCTCCTCCTCAGCTGCAGGGGCCTGGTTTTCATTTGGTCCTTTGGTAGAAAAAATTGGATCTCAGTTCCAGGTGCTGCCATTGGTACCCCAAAATAATTTGATTTTCAGGGCCACATTTCTATTTCTTCTTTTTTCTGCAATGTTCTTCCTCACAATTAATACAAATATGACCTGTTACCCTCCCTCAGAACCAGGCCTTCATTTGCCTCATTTCCCTGCTTTTTGGTGCCTTCCTGGTGCAATGTCACTTGAATCAGTAAAAACAGGCAGAGGATAATTTTGCTCTCTGATTTTTTTGCTGTTGGTTGTAATTCTTCTCATTAGAGGAAAGGAACTGCTCACCAAATATCCCATATTTATAACAAGCACTTTTGCACAGTGCAATTTCCAAAGTTAAATTCCAGCTTTCTGAATCTCTGCTGCAAATTAATTGTATCTCACAAGGACAAACTTAAAACAGCCCAATAAAGAAAAAATGTGGGTTGTAGACAATTTGGAAATAGAAATTATCCAGTGAAAAATGCATTTTATCTCTGTGATCTGTGTGAATCACTGAACCACACTCCTGACACGGCTTAGAGAGGAGGAAATCCTGAGCTGAGGCCTCACCTAACCATGGCAGGGCAATAAAATAATTAAATAGCCTGGGGGTGGTTTAATTCCTTTCATTCTGAGAGGGTTTTTTTCCCCCAAATAAATGTCAGAAATGATGTTTAACATTCTGATATCTGTTACAGTAATTAATATCACCGTGTCCAAGGTCTGGCAGCGACTTTCCAGGCAATTAATCCCACGAGGTGAGTTAATGCCACGCTCTCCACAGATGGGTTCTGAAGGAAAAAGGGTTTAATTGGCTGAACCAGGTCCATGAAAAGAGATGGGGTGTGGCATCTTGTGGGGTCTCGAGCCCCGGATTGGGGTGACCCCGAAAGATGGAAAAGTCTCTGCTCCAACCCGTGCCTTCAAAGAAAGACTCAGCAGTCCTCTGTTGTCTGTTCTTTAGGTTGTTTATTGTTGGTTATCTAAAAGATTCTTCTCCTGAGCTGCTGTGGCCCGTTCAGCAGCTCAGACAAAGGCACACTGCCCTCCCAGGGGCTGCTGCCATCTTTTATATCACACATTACCTGTTACATGTTTATACTTTTTCCCCAATGCCTACTGTCCATATTGAATGGTGACTTTCTACTCTAGACCAATCTGTGAGTGCCAGCATCACCAAGACATGGAGGCTGGGAAGGAGAAAGGAGGAGGACAGGGCACACCCAAATCCCTCCATCTCAGAACCCCTGACCCCCATGTACAAAACTTGGACCCCTGCGTACAAGGCTCAAACCCCCCTGTACAGCACTCAGAAACCCTTCCTTTCACTCCGTGACTGCTTCTACTGCAATACCTGAACTTGTGTGTGTGGCTTGTAATTCTCCATACAGAGTTGGTGATTTGCTCCACGGGCTAAGATCCAAACCCCACGTGTGTCTTTGGCTGCTGCCAGGGTCTCAGAGCCCCCTGCCAGCAGCTCTGGCCATCCAGGGCACCCACAGGGATGTCCTGGGTTCCCACAGCATCTGGGACTTTGAGCTGGGTTTTGGGGCTGCTGCCAGGAGGACACGGTCACCCAACCTCGGGGTGTCCCTCTGGAGGTGTCCAACCCTATCCCACCCCTGTGCCAGGCCCTGGAGCAGCACCAGGAATTCTGTGTACAAAAATGGGTGGGAAGAGCAGGGATTTGTCACTGGGGTGCTCTGGATGGAAAATAATAATAATTTAAAAAATTTAAAAGCTTTGGGAAACCCAGGAAGGAGATTTTGGGCTTTATGTGACGTCAGCTCCTGACATACAAATATTTTTCTCTGAGGTAAAATCTTTTTCTGTAAAAAATCTCCCACAAAAAAATCTTGTAGCTTCCTACCAGTTACTTAGGATAGAGCAAAATGTGACTGAAAAGAAATAAATCTGATATTCCATAAAGCAGAGATCTTCCTCAAAGTGAAATTTGCTGAACCTTGAATGTGATTTCAACTTGATTTTTTATCATTGGAATATTTACAGGAATTACTGCATTGGTATCACAACAAATGCATCACATCAACATTGCTCTGGGACGATTTGTTACTTACTTTGGGATTTTTTTTAGTATTTTTTAATTGCAGAAGAAAAGATGTGTTAAAAAAACCCAAACTGGAAGGAAAATGCTTCTTTGGAGTTGTTAGGAAATTCAGGGTTAGGACGTTCTGTGATGTACAATTAAAAACCTGATTTGAGGGCCTGAACCTTGAGTGTGATTTTTACTGCCAATATGTGAGGAACAAATCAACAGAAGAGGAAATGGAGAATTTGGCTGCCAACCTCTCTTTTCTCGAGCTTTTTCTGCGGATACACCTCTGTGCCATATGTAATTCTAGATGATTTGTTCTATATTATTTGCTATGGCTGTTTTGCTTTCAGGTTCTCTGAGCAGGCAGAAATAGCTGTTTAAAAGGTGCAAAATCTTATGGCAAAATTTGATTTGGGTTTTCTTCAGAGTCATTTACCTTTGCAGCTCTGCAGTGAAACAAATCCCATTTCTCCTGGGTAAATCGAGTCAAAGGCCAGGAGCTGACCAATATCAGCAGCATTTGGTCTCAGTGAAACCAGATTTGATTTCAGCTGTTGATTTATTTTTAGACCACTTAAAAAAATCATGGAATCATAGAATGGCTTGGGTTGAAAGGACAGAGTTCATCGAGAGGTCAGGCTTTCCAAGGCACAGTCAAATGAAGTGTCAAAGGTGAGTGGCTGGAAGTACAACCACTGGCAAGGAGGTTTTTAGGGAAGATCTCAGCTGATCAGCAAAATCTTCATAAAATCTAACCCAGGCTGGGTCACACCCCTTGGTTTGGGCTTGAAACAAGTGCCAGAGGTTGTAAATTCAAACACAGTTCCACAGAAGGGCACCCCAAGGAGCCATAAATCAGCAGGAAATGAAACTCCCGTGTTCCAGCCACCAAAAAGAGAGCAGAGAGCCTCCAGCGCTCACCTGCTGTCACCTTTCCCTCCAGCTGAGCAGAGGGGGATCCCAAGTGATGGCAGCAGAGGTGAAGATGATCCCTGATGTCCTTCAGGAAAAGGATGGAGAGCCCAGGACAATCCAGTGGGATCTGGCAGTCCTCGAGCACCAGCTGCAGGGAGGAGGTTGGTGTTGTGTCCCCACCACCACCAGGAGGTTTTTTCAATATTTGGATGAAGTTTGGGTGGAAATCAAGCTGGCATCCCTGGCTGAGCAGATAGCCAGGCGCCAGGGTCCCAGCCTGCATCCTGTGGGATCCAAGGAGACACAAATGGAATAAATCCCAGAGCCTGAGGGAAACACTCACCAGGACTTCAGACCCCCAGCAGGTCCTTGAGGAGACAATTCCTGCACTGCCTTCCCATTAAAAGTGCATTTTGCAGAGATTAATGGATTATTAATAACGGCTGGATTATGGATTCATGGATTATTAATAACGGCTGGATTAATGGATTATTAATAATGGATGGATTATGGATTCATGGATTATTAATAATGGATGGATTATGGATTCATGGATGATTAATAACGGGTGGATTATGGATTCATGGATTATTAATAATGGATTATGGATTAACGGATTATTAATAACGGCTGGATTATGGATTAATGGATTATTAATAACGGCTGGATTATGGATTCATGGATTATTAATAATGGATGGATTATGGATTAATGGATTATTAATAACGGCTGGATTATGGATTCATGGATTATTAATAATGGATGGGAAATTCCAGTGCTCCCAAACCAGTGATGGGGTTTTTTTTAGGATCAGGGGATGCTCCTCGAGCACTTCCCTCTCTGCAGGGAAACTGCTGCAGGACTCCCAGGGACACCATGAGGAATTGTTGGGAATTTTGGGACAAATGTGGTGTTTTTAATAATTATGGAGAAGAAATCCTTCAGTTTCTCCATTCTGTCCTCACAAACACAAAGAGTTTCCTGCTCTGCAGCCACATAAACCCCACCACTGATGTTCTTTAAATGAATTGACTCGTGGGAGGTTCCTGCCATTTTTTGGGGCACATATTCCTAAATACAAGCAGCTCATTTGTATATAATTAGTTAAATCTGTTTCATAGAATTAATGAAATATTCTTTATTTGCATTTTTCCTCTGCAGAAAGCAAATGTTGCACCCCCAGAATTCTGCAAACTGAAGACACTTCATACCACCAGGTTTGAACACTGGAAAACTTAAATATCTCATACCCAAATTAAGTAAAAGAGGAAATACAAATATTCTAAAGTTCTGTACACTGAATTTCTATGTCCTCTTTTATACAACCTTTGTTTTTGTACCACACGTTCTCTAAGCCTGGCAGATCAGGAGCTAGGGGAGGTGGAAAATGGAATTCTGTTGTGCCTGAAGAAGTTTTTTAGGTGGGTTTAGATATTTCTGAAAGGCAACAATTATAACTGGGGTTTGTTTTCTTTTTGGAGGACACAATAGTGAAGCTGGAGAAAGTTTTAAGGCTGGACAGGGCTCGGAGCAAGCTGGGATAGTGGAAGTGGGATGAGCTTTCAGGTCCCTCCCCGGCCATTCCTGGTTGGAAATACGCCTGGGAATTTCCTGCTGGCTCGCTCCCAGCCCTGTTTTTGGGGGATTTGTGGCAGGGATCGGTGCCAGCAGCAGCAGGAGCCGGTCCCGGTGCCACTAGATGGCATCGCCAGCCCACGATTCACCCATCCCTGCTCTGCCCTGGGAATGACGCCGGGATAACTCAGACCCAGCTTTTCAGGTGAGTCGCGTTCTGAGCGGGAGCATCCCCCGGGACTGGGGGATCACAGAATCACCAGGCTGGAAGAGACCTTCGAGTCTCTTACATCTCTCCCATCCAAAATCATCGAGCCCAGCCCAGCCCCAACAGCTCAGCTAAACCCTGGCCCCCAGTGCCACATCCAGGCTTTGTTAAACACACCCAGGGATGGTGACTCCACCACCTCCCCGGGCAGCCATTCCAGAACTTTATCACCCTTTCTGTGAAAAACTTTTCCCTGATATCCAGCCTGTATTTCCCTTGAGGCTGTGTGCTCTGTTCTGTCAGTGCTGCCTGGAGAAAGAGCCCAGCCCAGCTGAGCACAGGCACCTTTCAGGAGCTGGGAGAGTGATGAGGTCACCCCTGAGTCTCCTTTTCTCCACGCTGAGCACCCCCAGCTCCCTCAGTGGTTCCTCTCAGGGTTTGTGTTCCCAGCCCCTCTCCAGCCTCGCTGCCCCCTCTGGATGGACTCAAGAGTCCCAAGGTCCTTCCCAACCTGAGGGGCCAGAGCTGACACAGCACTCGAGGTGTGCCCTCAGCAGTGCCAAGGACAGGGGCAGAGTGACCTCCCTGCTCCTGCTGGCCACACCATTCCTGCTCCAGGCCAGGAGCCTTTGGCCTTCTTGGCCACCTGGGCACGCTGCTGGCTCCTGTCCAGTCTGCTGTCCACCCGGTCCCTTTCTGCCTGGGCTCTGTCCAGCCACACCATCCCAAGCCTGAAGCATTGCAGGGGTTCTTGTGGCCAAAGTGCAGAACTGGGCATTAGGACTCGTTAAACTCCATCCCACTGCACTCTGCCCATCCATCCGGCCATTCCGGGCCTCCCTGCAGAGCCCTCCTGCCCTCCGACAGACGGGCACACGCTCCCAGCTCGGTGCATGGAGCAGGAGCGGATGGAGAAGCTGCTGGAAAAGCTCCTGTGGAGCAGCCACAGGGTTTAAAACATCCGTGGGACCCATGAGAGTCACCCGATGGTGACACCCGACACACTGCTCGCCTGGTGGAGCCAGGTAAAATGCAAAAATAAGGAGAAAAAAGTCATGGCGGCCCCGCCGCTCCGAGCGTGCCCTCCGGGGCCGTGCCGGGCGCGGAGCGGGGGTGGCTGTCGCTGTCGCCGCTGTCGCCAGCCCGGCCGCCCTGCTCCTACTCGGGGCTGATGGCCGCGGCCATCCGCAGCGCCGCCGCACCTCGGCCACATCTGCCGGTCCGTGGCCGAGGAGCTCCGCTGCCAGCGGGGCCGGCGGGCAGAGCTGCATCGCCACAGCCCGTCTGTCACAGCCTGTCCCTCATCCGCCACAGTCACCCGCCACAGCCCGTCTGTCCCTCCCCCGCCACAGCCCGTCTGTCCCTCCCCCGCCACAGCCTGCCCGTCCCTCACCCGCCACAGCCTGTCTGTCCCTCACCCGCCACAGCCTGTCTGTCCCTCACCCGCCATAGCCCGTCTGTCCCTCCCCTGCCACAGACTGTCCCTCACCCGCCACAGCCCGTCCCCTCCCCCGCCACAGCCTGCCTGTCCCTCACCCGCCACAGCCTGACCATCCCTCCCCCGCCACAGCCTGACCGTCCCTCACCCGCCACAGCCCGCCCGTCCCTCACCCGCCACAGCCCGCCCGTCCCTCACCCGCCACAGCCTGTCCCCCACCCGCCACAGCCTGTCTGTCCCTCCCCCGCCACAGCCCGTCCCTCCCCAGCCACAGCCTGTCTGTCCCCCACCCGCCACAGACCGTCTGTCCCCCATCCGCCACAGACCGTCCCTCCGCAGCCACAGCCCGTCCCTCAGCCGCCACAGCCTGCCTGTCCCTCACCCGCCACAATCTGTCCCTCACTCGCGCTTCACCCGGTGCCGCGGGACCAGCGCCATCCGGGGAAGGCGCGGGGCGCCGCGGAGCGGTGCGGAGCGATGCGCAGAGCGGTGCTCGGAGATGCGGGGCGATGCAAAGCGCTGCGCGGAGCGGTGCGGAGCGGTACGCGGGGCAGTGCGGGGCGATGCTCGGAGCGATGCGAAGCGATGCGCGGAGCGGTGCTCGGAGCGGTGCGGGGCGATGCTCGGAGCGATGCGGGGCGGTGCGGAGCCGCCACGGCCGCGCTGGGTCTGTCCGCAGGCAAAGGCAGCTGCTGGACGCTGGATCCCAACTGCGGGAAAATGTTCGACAACGGGGATTTCAGGAGGAGGAGGAAGCGGCGAGCGGAGGGGACCGCGGACAGCGGCGGGGAGCAGCGGGTGGCACTGCCGCCCCCGCCCGAGGCCACCGCCCGCTACGGGCACGCCGCGGGCCGGGCGAGCCCGGCTCAGCCCCAGCTGAAGCACGAGAGAGGGATGGTTTTGTACCGCAGAAATGTGAGTTTTCTACAGAATTGGTAACTGCAGGGGATGGGTGTGCTGAGCGCCGCCGCTGTGCCTCCTCTCTCCCCGTCCCTCCTGCTCTCCCTGTCCCTCCTCTCCCTGTCCCGTCCCACCAGAAGGCTGGAAAGGCTGTCACCTCCTGCCACGCAGCTGGCCTGGGCAGCTTTCCATGGCCAGAAGCAGAGCTCCCTGCCAGCCCTCCTGGCTGTTCGGGGAGGGAAGGGAAGGGTTTGGTGTCCCAGAGATGCTCGGGGTGCTCTGGAGATGAGCTGGGGGTGCTCACCTGGAGAAAGGTCCAGGGAGAGCTCAGAGTCCTTCTCAGTATTTAAAATCAGCCTATAAAGGAGGGAGGATGGATTCTCACACCGAGGGGCAATGGTTTTAACCTAAAAGAGGGGAGATTTAGATCTTAGGAAGAAATTCTTCACTCAGAAAGTGCAGAGGGTGGCACAGGGTGCCCAGAGCAGAGCTGGAGGTTTCACTTCTTCAGCAACGAGTATGAATTATTTTCCTGGCTTTAATTGCTGTTATTGTAGCCTCAGTTCTATTTTAATCCAGTTGCAAAAGCAATAAATCTCTATTTTCAGCGTGATTATCACTCAGGAGGAGCCCATCACAAATGCAAACAGGATGTGATAAATCAGATTTACTTCTCCTTTTTTTCTTTTCAATTTTCCCTCTGCTCCAACACTTGCCTGTGATAAATCCTTGTTAAGCACTAGGATTTCCCTGGGCTTTACTGTGGGATAACACAGCTTCCCAGGATTTTTTTTTTCTGGAAAACAGAACAGGGAATATTAAATTTTATGTTGTGGGGGGGGAAATCAAGACAAAACCAAATTTGCAGGTTCTTGGGAGTCCTCAGGGCTGAAGGAAAAGGAAGTTGTAAGTAGTTATTATTACATAAAAATATCAGGAAGGAAAATACCAGGAAATAAAATATCATTTTCTATGGATTGTCAAGAATTCCCTGCTGCAGGAGATGGAAACTCAAGTCCTGGAGGAAAATCCTTGGTAAAATCCATGGTGGGAGCAGGTTGGATGTGAATGATTCACCTTGGAACGTGCAGAACCCAGCTCAGCGTGGTGTCTGGGCTTTTTGGGATGGTGCCGTTCCCTGGGAGGCCCAAACCCTGCTCCTGCAGGACTCCAGCTCCTCTCCCTCTGCCCCCAGGGGATCCAGGCCCTGGGCAGCTCCTGGTGAGGAGCTGGCTTTGTTGCTTTTGGGATGGAACTGATTTTTCCAGCTGAAATGGGGCCGGACAACAAAACCCTGTGAGAATTTGGGATTTTTGTCCCGCTCCCAGTGCTCAGCTCTGGGATTCCTTCTTGCCCAGAGCAGCTGGGGCTGCCCCTGGATCCCTGGAAGAGCAAAGCCAGGTTGGATACTGGGGTTGGGAGCACCTGGGACAGTGGAAGGTGTCCCTGCCATGGCAGGATGGATTTTAACTGGTCCTGGAATTTGGGCACCTGGATTTGCCAAGCCACGCTCCCCGTCCCTCTCTTTGGGAGCCTTTGGAAATGCTGGATTGTTCTGGGAACCTCCTGAGCCGCTCCTGGAGGGGAACGACTGACTAAGGAATTGCAGCAGGGGAGACGGTGTCTTCAGGCAGGGAAAATGGAGTTATCAGAACAATTTTTGTTTTCCTGCCCCAGCTGCAGCTGCTCAGCTGAGTTTCCCTGTGCCCCCAGCACAGCCAAGCCAGGGAGATTTGGGGCTTTTTGTGCCCCATCCTTGAAGGCAAAGGGGTTCTTCTCACAACCCCAGAATCTCTGAGGTTGGAAAACACCTCCAGGATCACCAAATCCATCCCCACCTCATCCCCCAGCGCAGAGCCCGGAGATGAGGAAGGAAAAACCCCCCTGAAACATCTGGCTGGGAAATTAAAATGAAGAAATAATAATCGAGAAATAAAAAATCAAGAGCCAAAGGCTGATTTGTAGCTGGGGGGATCCCATTAGGGGGGTGATGATGTTTGGACCCGTGGAAGAAAAATCATCCAGCACAAGGATGGAATTCTCACTGAAAGAAGAGTCCTAATGGAAGGGGGAACAACAACGTGAATAAAAGAGTGAAGAAATAAAAAGAAAAATCATCCAGCACAAGGATGGAATTCTCACTGAAAGAAGAGTCCTAATGGAAGGGGGAACAACAACGTGAATAAAAGAGTGAAGAAATAAAAAGAAACGCTGAGGAGCTGAGTGCTGCCCTGGAAATGAGGAGGCGGCAGCTGAGATGAGGCAGCAATGGCTCTGCTGCCGCCTCCGGGCCCTCGGAGCACTCGCTCACGATAATTCACTGTTAATTAACTTTCCCTCTCCCCAGAGGATCTCATTGTCCAGTTGCTTTCAGACCTGCCTGAGAAAATCGGGTTTAATTCTCTTTCCTGGGTTTAAAGCCACGGCTGGGAGGGGAGGGAGGATCCTGGGATTTCTCTCCAGCCCGAGCTGGTGGGAAGGGAATTTCTGGGAATGAAAAGGGGTTTGTGCTGTTCTGAAGTCACTCAAAACAAAAGCCTGCTAACACGGAAGATTTGCATCCCTCTGGAATGTATGGTTTTATTGTCCTTGGCTGTGTTAGGGTTTCTTTAAGTGATGCTAAAGGCTTCTTTGAGAAACAAATTTTGGGAATGTTTGGTGATGTGAGTGCTCAAGGCTGAGTCCTGGGAAATAATAATTTCACATTTCCTTTTCTACTGGAAACACTTTTGTTTCGGTTTTTTTGCCTTTTTTTTTTTTTTTTTTTTTTAAGTACACCACATGTAATTCCACATTTGACATGGATTTGAAGGAGAAATCCTTCTCTGCCCGTACTTTGGACAGGGTTCATCTCCACAGCTGAATTTGTTGCTGAGGCTGAAGGGAGATGCTCGGGGCACCTCTTGGGTTTGCAGTTTCCTGTTCCTTCACCATGTGAAATCCCAGATTTCCCTGGCTGAGGATGCCAGAGGACAATCCCAATTCCTGTTCTCACCTCATTTCCAGAGATCATTTGCAGTTTCCTGCATTTCAGGATGATTATTTCCATTGAGGGCAGCAGCCTCTCATTTCACAACAAGCGTTGTCCTCCAGAGCCACTGAGCAAATGCTGCTGCGCTGAGTTATCTCCACCAGCAGCTGCTGGGGATAAATCACATTTTAATGATCACACTGGGGGCAAAATCAGCTCCTGCTGTTGGCATTATTAATGAGGCCAACACCACCCTTGCTCATATTCTGCTTTCCCTGCTAGCCTGGGCTGGCTTGGAGTGGAATTGTTTCCCTGTCTGCTCAGGGGAATGGTTTTAAAGGGAAAGAAGGGAGATTTAGAGGGATTTTGGAAAGGAATTGTTCCCTGCAAGTGTCCCAGGCTATGTAGGACAGAGCTTGGAGCAGCCTGGGATAGTGGAAGGTGTCCCTGCCCATGGCAGGGTGGCACTGGATGATTTAAATTCCCTCCCAACTCAAACAATTCCATCATTCCATAGGTCTGAGGGTGGGGCCTGTTGTCCCTTGAAGAAGGAAAACCAAGTCACAGCCAAGGGGCAAAATTGTGTCCATTTCCCTGCAAGGGAGCAGTGGGATGAGGAAACTGAGTCTGCAACAAATCTTAAACAGACAGATAATTAAAAATAAATAAATAAATAAATATATATATAGGAGAAAGTGTGGATGCCTCAGGTTCAGCTTTTCTGGTTTTCACACTCTGTGCTGCTTTAGTGTGTGGGGCTGGGCTCACAGCAGGGGATGCTGAGCTCTGCACAGAGCAGGGAGACAAAACAATTCCTGCTCCAGCTGGGCACCAAGGACAAATGATCCAAAGCTCAGCCCAGGAGCACAAACAGCGTGGGCTGGAGAGAGAAAAACAAGCAGGGTGGGAGTGCCTGGGCTAAAGCTGGAACGGGACAATGAACTGCAAGGTGCAAATGGAGCAGAGCTGAGCCAAGGGAGAGACCCCGGGAGCGCTCGTGCATTTTGGGACCATTTGGGTTCATCTTGGGTGCAGCCCTGGCTGGGCTCTGGTGCTGCCCAAGGTGGATCCATGGAGGAGATCCTTGAATAAATCCCTGCTTTATTCTGTGACTCTGCCCAGCCTCTGCTCTGGGTCAGCCTAAACAAGGCATCAGTGGATCTTACAGATCACAAGGTAAAAACATTCCTTTTGAAGTACAACCCCGTCCCAAAGCTGCTCCCTAAAATCCAGAGGCTGGTGAGAGCATTTGGATGCAAAGAAACAAAACCAAGGCACAGTGGAGGGGGGAAGGCAGCAGCAATAAAGCAAATTCTGGGCAAATTAAAGCAGAGTGGTGCAAATTATTCCTAGAAAGAAATGTCCTCCCTAATCCCTTTGGAGCAGGAGGCTGCACAGATGACGTGACCTCCACCCAGGCGAGGATTTGTCCCTGCAGCAATTAAACTCTGGAGCTACAAATATTTCAGCTACAGCCACAGCTCTTTGACACCTCACACCCCACAGTGTAAAGAGAATTTGGCAGAGTCCAACTACGGATGTGCATTAAAAGCTCCTCAGATCTGGACTGGCACCTCTCACTTGTTTTTTTGAGTATTTTCTTTTATTTTTCGGTCTCCGGGGCTGTCTGAATTCTGGAATAATTGATCAAAATTTCCATGTCCTAAAAAAAGCGTGAAGTCAAATTTCACCTGAGAATATGATCTTAAAAATCTGTTAGCAGTGAATCCACTGGCTGTGGGGTGTAAAAATCTGTGCTTCAAATTTTATGAAGCACAAATATTTATATTTTAATTTTATTAAAATTTGTTCTTTCGTTATATGGAAAAATCAAAAGGGGATTGCTTTTGAATTTTATTTTTTTTAATTAGCTGGCAAAGGTTTCACCTGCTGATGCATAAAAATCAGCCCTGCCCACAGGCCCAGCTGGGATTTATTCTCCTCTGCTTTCCTTTGTACCCTGTGCTCCTCTAAGCAGGCCTGGAATCACCTGCTTGAGAACAGCTCCCATTCCCTGCCCAAATCTGCCTTTGTCAATTAAATAATTAATGGTTTTAAATGCCCTCCTTGTGCTTCCTGCTCCTCTCTCAGAGAAACTCCAGCCACGGCAAATGTTTCTTTTTCAGCTCCAAAGGTCCCTTGGAAGAAGTTTTTTGGGAAAAGCAGTTTATTTTAGGTGGAGAGCCCAAGGGCTAGAAATATTTGTCCTTTAATGCATTTATGTTTTACTTTAATGCATTTATTTGTACTCCTTTCTCTGCTTGAAAAGTTTTTTATTAAGGAGGGACAAGAAAAACCAATGGCTAAAGGAATAAATTCACTCCTTGGAATATTCAGTGTGTAATCCTTGGTAGAGGATAAACCAGGGATTATCCTAATTTCAGCCTTCCAGCCGGGAGCAGCAAACTGAAGCTCAGAACTCTTCAGAAGGTGAGCACACAAAAGGTGCTTAATGCACTCTTTTATTGTGAATTATTATTGTTATCATTAGGAGAATCTGACCCCGTTTTCAGGTTTGAAAAATATAATTTGAATGATCCCGAGTCGGAACAGGAGGGTTTGGAGGATCCTGGATTGGAACAGGAGGGTTTGGAGGATCCTGGATTGGAACAGGAGGGTTTGGAGGATCCTGGATTGGAACAGGAGGGTTTGGAGGATCCTGAGTGGGAACGGGAGGGTTTGGAGGATCCTGGATTGGAACGGGAGGGTTTGGAGGATGCCGAGTGGGAACGGGAGGGTTCGGAGGATCCTGGATAGGAACGGGAGGGTTTGGAGGATCCTGGATTGGAACGGGAGGGTTTGGAGGATCTTGAGTGGGAACAGGAGGGTTTGGAGGATCCTGAGTTGGAACGGGAGGGTTTGGAGGATCCTGGATTGGAACAGGAGGGTTTGGAGGATCCTGGATTGGAACGGGAGGGTTTGGAGGATCTTGAGTGGGAACAGGAGGGTTTGGAGGATGCCGAGTGGGAACAGGAGGGTTCGGAGGATCCTGGATTGGAACGGGAGGGTTCGGAGGATCCTGGATTGGAACGGGAGGGTTCGGAGGATCCTGGATTGGAACGGGAGGGTTCGGAGGATGCCGAGTGGGAACGAGAGGGTTCGGAGGATGCCGAGTGGGAACGGGAGGGTTCGGAGGATTCTGAAGGGAATTCAACTGGAATTCCCTTTGGCAGGGAAAAGGAGCTGCTCTGGAGGGCACATCTTTGTCCTGTCCTCCTGTCCAATCACCTGTCACTCCAGGGGAAGGGCAGCACATCTGAGGTCACTGAATTGCTGCCAAAACCTGTGGGGAGAAGCCAAATCCCTTGGGAATTCTGCTGCTGGCCCCTTGCATGGTTTGAAGTGCTGGGAAAAGGCTGAGAGGTGTCAGTGCCAAGATGGAGAGGAGATTTCCCCAGCGAAATTCTCGTGGGTCCCGCTCCAATGCATCTTTCACAATTCTATTTCTCCAAAGCATCCAGTCTTATTTGCAAGGCCGTTTTTTCAAACTTGTTTCTAGCTCCATTTCTCTCTCACCAATGTCTGTCTCATCCTATAACATTTCTAAATCAGCATTTCTTATCTCAGAGTTTTCAATACAAATGTGTACTATGCGAGCCTTCCAGCAAGTTTTAAAAATTTTCTGTAAATCCATTTCCCACATTGTTCCATTTTTATTTATGGAAGTTTTAGGCTGGCGTGCCACAAAAAAGGAACTTTTAAGTGTTGAAAATGCAGGGGGCTCATTTTGCCAGCTGGAATGAAATCACTGAAATGATTTCTCACATATCACAATTATTTCTCACTATATCACAGCTGAGGGATCTTTTCTCCCAACCCCCAGATGGGAATGGCAGTGCTCTCAGCCTGAATGAACACTAACAAGCAGCTCCAGCTGCTTGTGGTTTCCAGGAGAGGGAAATCCAAACGAAACCCTTCTTTATAGCTTTTAGATGAAAATAATATTTCATATATTTTCATATTTGTATCAAAACTCACCTCAGGCACGGGTCTGTGTACAAAAGGTGTGTTGGTCTCTCCTTTTTTTTTGGGTTTCAGAACTGCCAGGTTTTCAATATTTTCTGTGTGATCCAGAGGCTTCCTGCAGCCTCACCAGGGCATGGTTGGGACTTCAGAGCCTCCCAGAGAAAAAAAGATTCCTCTAGAAATTGTTTTGGATGGGTGTAATAAATCAATATAAACGATGGAATCAACCTCTGGGCTTTATTTTGCAAGCCCATGCCAGGGAGCGTTTCATGGAATAAGTGATGACGTCTTCCTTAGAGGAAAGAGGGATGCAGTGAATTATCTCCAGAAAAGGTCAATGCTCCGTTCCCTGGCTCTCCTTTACAAATCTTTTTGAGGAAAACCAAAGTGTGCTGCCCTTTTCGAGTCCTTTCTTACACCTGGCTCTATTTACCTGCTGCACCCTCTCTGATGAAGGACCTGGATTCCCTCCTGCATCTAGTATTTTCCCATCAGCCTTACCTGTGCAATAAATTGCCCAAAATCTGTTCTCAAACTGCATTTCATTAAAAAATAGCTGAATAGAACCCCCAGAATCAACCAGAAGCTGCAGCTCCTTCTCCTTTGTTTTCAGAAATGGAAGTTATTTCCAGATTGGAAGGAGTCACCCTCTGGCTGCAGAGCAGTAATCTGGCAGGATCCTTTCCCATCCGTGGGCAGATTTCATTCATTATCTCCTATTAAACCCAGAGGTGTTATTAAAATCCAGTATAATTTCAGATCTGCAGGGAGCTCTGTGGTAGTTGTAAGAGAAGAGGCTGAAAATAACATTTCAAACTTCAGTGGTGGGGCCATTTCAACGGGGCTTTGAATTACATTTTTGTGTTTTCTCACCTGTGCAAAGTTTCATTTCCAGCAAAGTGCTGGAAAAATCAATCCAGATTATTTCAAAATACAGGAAATGTGGGTGCCTGAGCAAATCCCAGCTTGAGAGGGCAGGAGAGGAGGGGGTGAGAGACTCCTGAGGTGGAATCAGAGAGCAGAATCTGGGCCCTGCTCTGCTCCCAGCCAGGAATGACAGATGGAGATGGATGCTGATGGGTCCTCAGCTTTCTTCCCTCTATTGCAGCCCGAGTGCCAGGCCTGGAAAAGAACAATTTATGTGCTGACAAGCCTCCTTTATAAATGAATTTTTGACTTTCAGACAGCCCCAGCCAGCAGCAGGTTCCTTCTGGTGGGCACTCGGGTGGTTCTGGTTTATTTTCTTGGAGATTTAACGAAGGCAGCACATAACTGATGGTGTCTACCACTGACAGATTCTCTCTTTCTTACACCCAGGGAAGAAATAATCCTGTTTATAAAGTGGTTTTTGAGTGATACAGCTCTGTTCTTATTTGAGATGATGGTTTTGCTCACACTTGTATTGATCAAGAAATGTAAGTGAACGTTGCCGTGGTTACCTTTGCAAAACTCAGTATTTTTATCCTTGTTTGTCAGATCTGTGCTGGATAAAATCCCATTTGCTTTTTGAATCTGAATTTCTGACCATTATTAATCCATAACTTTGTCAGTTCTGATTACTTTTTTTTTAAATGTTGTATTTTCACTTTTTTTCTGGGCTTTTTGGGGCAATTTTCCTCTTTTATATATATATATATAAAGAGATATATATATATATATAAACATAATATTGGGAATGAGCCAAAAACTTTTCCCAGGAACCCACCACCCTATTCCATCCCCATGTGCCCATTCCCACAGCCTTAAAAATTAATTAAATTTGGAAAATACCTTTTCTTTTTGTAGGCTTAAGGACGTGAAATGAAATATCCCTTGGCATGTGGAGTTTAGGAAAGTTCTCCCTGTCCCTCCCTGCCTTTCTTTCCGTCCACTTCCCATCAAAATCAAGCAGGAATGCCGAGCCAAGGAATCCTCGGAAGGAGCCTGCTGCCCTCTCATGGCTCCCGGAGCAAACAGCCGGGAGGAAAATGGGAATTAAAAGCACGGAGGATCCTCCTTGTCCAGCGAAATTCCCTTTCCAGGCACAGGAGCAGAACCAGGACAGGCTGGGCTGGCTCCGTGTCCTGGGTTATTCCAGGGAATGCTGCTCGGTGGGATTTTATTCCCTGGTTTTTCAGTTCCTTCTCTTCCAAGAGGTTGTTTTGGTGTGGTTTGGGGACTACAGGAACTGCTCCTCCAGCAGAAAACTCCTAAATTCCTGGAAATCCCGTTAATTCCCTGGGATAATTGGGTGATTCAGGATTCTGGAAGTGTCCAGGGTTGGGTTGAAGAATGAGATAACAAAGTCAGTTATCAGGAACTGCCTGGGTTTGGGAGCTCCTGCTCTAAATTAAATTAGAAAAGAAGAAAACTCTGGAATTGCCCATGTCCTGAAGGGAAAAGGCTGCTCAGGAGCCATCCAGGACAGGGATGAACTGCAGGAATTCAACTGCCCAGGAACCAAGGGCCACTTCCAGGCTGAAGGAGGGAAAAAAATAAAGTTAAAAATAAGAGGGAAAAAGGTAAAAAAGAAGGGGAAGGGAAAAGGATGAACCTAATCCAAGCCTGCATTAGAGTCAGAACCCTGGTTACTGAGAATATTCTGTGCTGGCAGAGACTGACCCCCAAAAGAACACTGCATTTGACCTGAGGCTGTAGAAAAAGCTTCCAAAATTAAATTATTAAACTGAGATTGAATGCGTAGTTGGAATAGAAGTGTGCAATATCACATAGTAGAAAACTTAGGGCTTAAAGTTTTAGAATATAGTAATATATATAAAACAAAATAGAAGTTTTAAAGTGGAGGCTAATCCTCCTTCTTCACAAGTTTAAGTAGTATTATATAATTAGATAAAAAGTCCACATTGCAGGGCACAGGTAATTAGTTATTGACTTAAAAGTAAAAATAATTTAAATATCATTTCTTAATTAGAGAGTTTATCCTTAAAAGACCTTATAAAAAAAGAGATACAGCTCCATTTTTAACTTATTAAAGAAAACTACTGTAGAGCTCACAGTTTGTAAAAATATAATATAGATAAAAACTAACAAACATCTAAATCTGAAGAAGAAATACCTGCTCACACATTTAATCCCAACCTTAGCAGAAAAGAAGCAAAAAAATCCCCAGTTAGAGTTTAGGAGCTCAGGAAGGAACTGGCCTGGCTCTTGACAAGCAGGGATGGATGGAGCTGACCACAGTGGTGATCATCAGAATTCAGAGATTGAAATGTGTCTTTGCCTAATTATTCAGAAACTTGATAATAATTGAAATTATTCAGAAACATGAAATGCCTCTTTGCCTAATATAATCTTAATTCCCTTTGAAAGAGAAATTATTTTAATCAGAAGAAAATCACTTCAGCATAGATTGATTTCCTGACAGTGGGCTCAGTAGCTGAGTATTTATTTCTTCCTCCTTCATGACTATTTGCTGAAGAAAGAGAAAAAACAATACCTAGTCAAGTGTAATATTGTATCTATGCTTTATTTCTTTATTTCTCCTCAAAAGTCCACCCAGTACACCCTGGGCTAGCTGCAGACCTGTGCCAGAGAGAGGAGGACCACTCTCCCCAGCCCTGCTTCTTCTCCATCTCCCACCCAGATCCTGCAGGCCCCGTGGGTAGAGGTAAAAATCTGCTCTGTTCCTTGCCCAGCAGGAGCGCCAGCCTTGCAATGAGAGCACACTTCTCTAATTCCATTCTTATAGGAAAATTCCATTTTCATAGAAACTCCGAACGGGCACAAATCCCAGCAGCTCCCCCTGGGGTGGAGAAAGGAAAGCTGGGGCTGTCATCCTGCTGCCCTCCCAAAAGGAAACTCAAACCCCATTTATCTGCATTGGCTCGGGGTCCACCCTCAGCACTTCCCCCGGGTCAGGAGAGGATCCTGCCTGGAAGGTGATTCCCCCTCCAACACCCCAGTCCCACCTGGTGCCCCGGGTCAGAAATGCTGAAAGCTGAGCCTGGGGAGGAGGAACAAGAGGGGATTGTCCAGCAAGGCACCCCCTGCTCCCATCTGCTCTTCCTCCTTTCACCCCCAGAGCAGAAATCCAAGGCAGTCCCTCCCTCCCCGTCCCTGCTGGCCTGTCCACGGTGGCTGCTCTGACTCAGTGAGTGATTTCTTCTTCTCTGGCTAAATAAATCACTTGGATGCTTCTGCTCCAGTGACCCTGATTGAATTGCAGGGTTTAAAATAATCATATATAACATTAACTGGGCCATACATCCTCACCCTGCTCTCTGCAGGGGCACAGGACAAGGAGGGATGGCTTTAGATGGAAGAGGAGAGATTTAAGTTATATATCAGGAAGAAATCTTTCTTTTTATATTAGGAAAAAAAAAATCTTTATTTCTATGAGGGAGCTGAGGCCCTGCTACAGATTCCCAGAGCAGCTGGATCTCTGGCAGTGCCCAAGGGGTTGGAGCACCCTGGCATAGTGGAAAGTGTCTTTGCCCATGGAATGAGATGAATTTTAAGCTCCCTTCCTCTAATTCTGTGGTTTTATTTATACCAGATCTCCTTTTATTTATACCAGATCTCCTTGAACTTTACAGTTCACTCTCAAAGTTTCCCACTGGATGAAAGTTACACCAGGCAGCAGAGATGCTGACTACAGGCAGCTTTCCTTGAAAGCACAGGGGATCCTCTCACCTGGGCAATTTGCAGCCACCTAAGGCTTAGCAGCAGCTGAAAACATTCAATAAGAAACATTGCAAAGCTCCAGGCAGGCAAATCAAAAAAATTCCTGATGTGGGCCCAGCTCCTCGACAGCGTGCAGAGCTGGTTAATTCCCAATTTAAAAAGAGGCAGGGCAGCTTTGCTGCTGGCCAGAGGCAAAGAGGCCGGGTCAATAAAGCAATCCCTGTCCCCAGGAGCTGTTCCACTGCTCACAGCTCCCTGCTGCTGGGATTGAGGATCGATGCTCTCAGTCAAGCACAGCAGCACAGCCCCAGCTCGTGATCCCGGTTACGGGGCTGGCAGAGAGCTCAGAGGAATATTCTGGCTCAGAGAAATATTCCTCTGGCTGCCCTGGGGGAGCCTGGGGTGGGGGTGAAAGGCAGGAGAGCCTGGAACCAGGATCAGATCAATCACAGAATGGTTTGGGGCTGGGTGGAACCCTAAACTCACCCCATTCCAGGGGCAGGGACACCTCCCGTTATCCCAGGGTGCTCCAAGCTGGCCTGGGACACTTCCAGGTATGGGGAAAAATGGATTTGTAGAGAATTTTAACAGTTTAATAGAAGGTTTATACGGTATGTATTTGTGTGTAAACACCAGGGATCCAGGGCCACCCTATAAATTCTAACTCCCCTCTGCACACAGGGCTCTGCTGCCACTTCCCAGCGCTGGCAGGGAGCTTTAGGGAAGCATTTGAGGGAATTTTCGGGTGAAAAGTCAGTGCCAGCTCTGTGTGTTCCCTCCTGCTGTGGCTGGTTGGTCCCTAATTCAGGAGAAATTACCGGCAACTCACAGAGAACTTCTGAATTTGAGCTTGTCTTGGGTGCCTGCTTTTGGAGCAAACTGAAAATGAAACCTTGCTATATTTAAAATTCTGCCTGGAAATATTGTACTCTGCAGTTTATTGCCCCAGATCAGTGGGGTTGGGGCAGGGATGTGTGGGTGCTCCTCGGCCCCATCCTGCCTGCTCCATCCCCGAGCAGCTCTTAGTGCTGGGAAGGGAATTTCTGCCCTCAAATTGAAATAAAAGATGCAGAGGCAGAATCCTGAGGTAGCTTTGTTAGTCAGCTGCAACTTGAACTCCTGTTTAAATCGGGTTTTCGTCGCGTTGTGGTGGCTTTGATCTGGCACTCGCATCAAAGCAGGTGAGATTTGTTACACAGAGACTTTCTGGTGTCTGCAGGCAAACAAGAGACCTCCAGTCTGGTTTTACCAGAGCCACGTGCTCCCACAGGCACCCAACAGCAGCATTTCTGTGATTTCCCAAACCAGTGCTTAGGTGCAGCACAAACTCCCAGGCAAGGGGAAGCTCCTGCTCCCCAGAGCTGGAATTCTCACTCCTCTTGGATTATTCTGACTCCATCCCTCCACCAGACCCCTCTGAGCTCCCCAGAGCTGGAATTCTTACTCCTCCTGCATTATTCTGACTCCATCCCTCCACCAGATTCCTCCGAGCTCCCCAGAGCTGGAATTCTTGCTCCTCCTGGATTATTCTGACTCCATCCCTCCACCAGACCCCTCTGAGCAGAGCTGTGGCACGTGACAGATGCTGGCTGGGCTCAACGCTGACAGATGAATGCTGAAACTGTAAAAATTTTTGCAGCCAAAGCAAAACTGGCAAGTGTTTGGCTCCACCATAACGTTTCCAGCCCTCCCCAGCACTTCCAGGCATGCAGAGCAAAGATCAGCCCTGATTTTATTGACCTGTGCCACCCCTCAAGTCTTAGAAATCCTCTTTTATTTTATTCCCCACTCTGCCCTCAGCACCCTTTCAAAGCAGGATGGGAAATCCCTCTGCTTTGGTTCCTTTGAAAGAGCTCAGCTGCACAAAGTGCTGGCTGCTTTCATCTCCAGACTTCATTTTTGTGACATAAATAGTGAGGATTCACCTCTTGTATCTCCTCATCCCCTCTTCAAAATGCTGTTTTGTCTCCACGAGCACCTCTTGTATCACAGGACAGATCTGGAGTGTGACTGAAAACCACACTGGAAAGCAACAGGAGGCTTTTTTTTTCTTTTTAAAGGAATAAAAAAGTCTCTCCTGGCTGCAGAGGTGAGGGACAAAGGGGCAGAAGTGCTCGACACGTGCTCTGAGCAGGATTTTGCCCTTTGGATCTGTCCCAAGGTCCCAGTGCTCATGCCCAGGGAGGAATGAGAAGGGAGCTCCCCACTCCTGTGTCTTGGTGAGCACATGAAATACTCCTCCAGCTGGGCATGGGATGGCCCTGGCCAGAAATCATCTCTGAAATCATCACCTGGGGGACTTTGTGCCAGGCAGGGACGCGTGGAGAGGGGCTGGGCTCACCTGCCCGAGGTGTGGCTTTGCCCTTGGCTCTTGGCAGTGCTCAAGCAGGATTTGCCTGCTGTTTCTGTGCATTGATAACCTGTAGATACTGGGCTTCTCTACTCTCATGGAGTTTTTGAATCATTTAGGCTGGAAAATCCATGGAGTCCAGCCTTTCCCCAGCACTGGCAAGGCCACCAGTGTCCCCAAGTGCCACCTCCACAGGGATGGGGACTCCACCCCTGTGTTCTGTGGATTTTGGCCACAAGTGCTCCCATGCCCAGGAGCCTCCAGACCTGCAGGAGATCCCTGAGCAGAGCAAGGAGAAAATGGAGCAGCAGCAGCTCAGTGACCATTTCTCCTCATCCCAAGGGATCCTGGTGTGTTCTGTCCCTCAAGATCCCAAATTCCACACAACTAAACGATGGCTTTGATCTCCCTGCTCAGACCAGCAGGCAGCTAAAACCAAACCAGGCTTTCGTGTCCTCCAAACAATCTGGGAATTGAAGTGTGCACACAGCTAAAACCAAACCAGGCTTTCATGTCCTCCAAACAATCTGGGAATTGAAGTGTGCACACAGCCAAAACCAAACCAGGCTTTCGTGTCCTCCAAACAATCTGGGAATTGAAGTGTGCACACAGCCAAAACCAAACCAGGCTTTCGTGTCCTCCAATCAATCAATCTGGGAATTGAAGTGTGCACGCAGTTCCCAGCAAATGGAAATTTGCTGTCCACATTAAAGTCATCTTCCTTCACAGCCTCCTTTCCAAGGTGTCCTTAAAACAGAATAACATCCTTTGGTGCATTCTCTATGGGTCTTTCCTGCTCTTTCTTCTTGGAATATCTGGCGTGGTCGTAGAAATAGATGATGACGAGAGAAGCGATGTTCAGGAAGAGGATGAGCAGCATGATCCAGTAGGAATATCCATAGTTGTGTTTGGATCCGAGCTGGGCCTGCAGGGAGCTGGAGCAGCTGTGGGCCAGCTCTTCAGACAGCTTGTTGCCTTCCACGTTCACGGGGAAAAGGATCATGGCTATGAGGATGAGGACTCCTGGAAAACAGAAATACGAATTTCAGAGGAGGAACTGTAGTGCTATATATGTAGTAATTTATAGTCTGCTTTAATTCTTCTCCCAGTCCAGGGATTTTAATCAATTTATTATCTAATATTAGCAATTCTACGGGGGCATTTTAAGAAGTTTGGCCCCACCCAATAGTATCTGATAGGTGTTTTGATATAGGCAATGATATAATCTAAAATTATTAGATTCTCACTGATTATTCTTAGATAAGGCCATTTAATTCTTTTTTTTTCATTTAATTTAGTGCTGATAGTATTGTGTATCCACCTCTTTGGTGATTTGTAAATGTCTGTTTGATATGAGCCCCAATTCAATGATGGGCAGTGTCACAGCTGGATAAAATGAAAGCAGCTGGATAGAAATCCCAGCTGGATGAAGCCCTGAGCAGCCTGGTCTGTGCTCAGGGTTGGCCCAAGAGCTTAGACTTGGAGACCTCCTGTTCTTTACAACTGGAATTATTGGATGAGTCTGGGAGAAGCCAAAATGTGATGTCTTATTAGACCTGGGTTTATTTCTTACAGCCTCCCAAATGTAAAAGTTCAGCTGCTTTGACATTTATCTCAATATTGCTGCTGCATCCCTGCTTTCCTCGTGCCAACAGAGCTGTAATCTCTGAACTTTGGAGGAACAGTTCCATTCCTCCTCTGCAGGCACCTCATCCTAGCCCAGCTCACGTTGAAACAGCTTCATTTTTTATTCAGGAGAGCACTGGTAGGAGAATTGGGCACCTCCAAGATGACCTCCCACATTAAATGATGTGTGATTTCCCATAAAAATGCACCCACAGCAAAATAACCCTCCAGGTCACAGCCCTTGCAGGGCTGTTAAAAGTAACCTCAGCCCTCAGCCATCACCAGAATTTGTTTTCTCCCCAGTAATAATTTTGGCCAGCCCGTGGTCCTTTCATTTCAGTCAGAGCTTGCAGGCTCAGGGGCTGGGTCAGCAAAAGCCTTCCCATGGGATGAGACAATGATCTGCTTTTCTCAGAAGTGAATAATTGTCTAATTAAGCTTTGTTCACTTTTCCTTCTGCGTTTCACAGCTGCTTCAGCACCTGTGTTAAAAAAGGGCTGATTTTCACTCCTCCACATGTGCTTGTAATAATGAAGATTATCTGCACTGCTCCCTTCCCACCAAGGCCTGGTTTTGTCCCCAGGACAGGGGGACACTGCTGGGGACACATTTTCCCTGGACCTGAAGAGCTTTAGAAGGCCAAAACACCCGTGCTGAAGCGCTCTGTAACCAGATGTCTTAAAAGGAAATTATCCCAGTGCAAGCCCATTATCAGAGGAACACCTAATCCTCTGGGGACTAACGGAGTGTGGGAGCTGAGTCGTGGCCAGGGCAGCACAGGAGGGCAGGGACAGGCAGGCTCAGTCCCGGCAGGATTGGGGTTCCCACCCCCAGCCTCTTGGGCAGCTTCACAGCTCCAAGGACTCAGCCTCTCCACCCTTTTTTTAATGCTTAAATAAGTTTAAACTCATTTTCACCTGTGAATTTCATTTTTTTAAAGACGGAAAATAATTTTTGTCACAGCTCACTCCTCCAAACTGCTGCCCCCCTATAAATGCTATCATAGAAATATTATTTTATTGCCATATCGTGTATTTAATCATATTTTAATAGTGCTTTTCAGGTGTGTCAGGAGGCACAGTTAAAAACCAAACCCAGAGAGCAGAATGCATTTCCAGGTGTTTCTTCTTGTAGCTCTACGTTCCTTAATGTCAGAATAGATATATATATTTATATATATATAAATTTAAAGATATAAATATAAATTTATAGATATAAAATATATAAAATTATATAAATTTTTAATATATAAGTTTATATATTATATATTATATGTTACCTGTATAACACATAGAAATAGATTGTATATAATTTATAATATATTATTTATTTTATATATAACATATAATACATATTTCATATAATATATCACATGTTTTACATAATATTATTATATCATATATAATTATTATCATGTAATATATAATCATAAAATATATATATTTTATATAATAGATATTTTATATATTATAATATTATAGATTATCTATATATTACCTATATATTATCTATATGTTATCTATATATTATATCATATTATATTATATTAAATTTTTCCTTTTATATTTTTATATAATTTGGAATAATATGAAAATAATAATATATATAATAGTAATAATATAATTATATAGATATATGTATAATACATGTATAAGGAATATATATACCTACATATAATGCATATAAGGACCAGGATGCCACTCACCACAGAGGGAATTCCAGGTGTAGACCCCGATGGGTCCCAGGAATGTCTGGTAGGGGTTGCTGACGGCGTTGGTGCAGGTGAAGCCCGCGCTGAGCAGGGAGCTCAGCAGGGCCAGCACCAGCACCACGACGGTGGCCACCACCAGGCTCCTGCTCCTGCTGCTGCTCAGCGCCTCTGAGACTGGAACAGAGGACAGGAGGGTGATGCCTTGGGCTTTCAGCTTTTCTGCTCTCCAAACCCTGCTGTGCTTTGGGGTAGGACCAAACTCCACGTGCAGTTAACTGGCTTCATGTCTCGGTCAGAAAAAACAATTCCTCCAAGCCTGAAACTCAGGGGCACCAAACGATGCCTGGAGTTTGGGCTCTGGTGCTTTGCACATTCTGTCCTGCATTGGTTTATAACTCTGAACTTGTTACAGTTATATACTGGATATATATACACATCAGTGTGTATGTATATATATATATATAGTATATATATAATATATATAGTATATATATATACTATATATATACAGTGTATAGTATATATATAGTATATATATATATCAGTATATATCTATATCAGTATACCATTATATACTGGATATATATATATATACACACACTATATATATATAGTATATATGGTACATATACTATATATACTATATATAGTATAGTATATATATAACTATATCTATATATAGTGTACTGTATATATATATATATACACACATTACAAAGTATATATACTATACAGTCTTGTATATATGACATTTTTTAACTCCATATAGTGTTAGCAAGCTCTCCTCACAGCTCAGTCCCACAGAATAATCCTTTTTCCTTTTCCTATATATACACTCTATATATAGTGTAGTGTATATATATATGTGTGTATATATATATATATATGTATGTATATATATATATATATATATACACTTCATAGTATATATTTATATAGTCCTCAGTAAGGTGCTGGTAACAAGATGCTCAACCCAAACACAATACCCTCAAAGTGTTATTTTGTTGAGGTGAATTATTTCCCCCCTCTCAATTTAGAGATTGAAGAGGCAGCTATAACGTGCTTTGTGTTGTAACAAATACAGTGACACTGTTTTGGAGCTCTGTTCAAAATAGGTGTTGTGAGAGACAGACTGCAGTAGGGAAATTCCCTTTCTGTGCTGATCTTGAACAGAGCATTATTGCAAAATACTCAGGTAGTGCATAACTGGGAGGAATCACAGCAGGGAAAAAAAAGAGTAAAAACCCCATAAAGAGGAATAAACATTATAAAAAGAGCTGTTGGCAAGGAATGAAAAGGAGAATTCCTCTCACATTTGATCTAATACTGCAGTACAAGTCAATTTCTGCTCGAGGCACTGGCAGGTAAGGATGTGTTATGGAAATCAGCTGTAAATTTAAGCAATTTTCCTGGAAGGAAAGGAGAGCAGGGCATCCAGGGGATATCCCTCAATGGAAGGGAAGGGAGCAGGTTGTACCCTGCACTCGGGCTGAAGCAGCCTGGCCATCACCTGTGATCTGTTTCTTGAAGAAGGAATAAGTCTGGAGCCAAACCAGACAGGATTGTGTAATTCCCCTCCGGCAGCCTCACTTATTTTTATCTCTCAGAACTTCTCCAGAACTGCTTGGCTTCATCTCCTGCACCCCCTAATTGATCTTGTTTATGTCTGACACTGAGCTGCAGTTTAGGGGGTGGCATTTTGGCAGCCTCCAGCTGTCATAGCCGCGTCTGCAACAGCACAAGGCTGGGGGCTCAAAAGAAAATGCTCTTCTCATGGCAGCTGATCCTTTTTTAAATCCCTAAGTAAAGCAGTCTGTGCAAACAGAAGGAATCTCCTGCAGCTGATCTATTTGAGTGGGATCAGACTCAAATATTTTGAGTGGTAACCTGCAGCTGGATAACCCCTGGATCTGTGTGAAACAACAATTCTAGAATGAAAACAGGGTTTGGTCAGATTTCTCCCTAATTTCCTGTATCTTCTTCAAGTTTTCATCCTTTATTCTTCCATGTTTGGGTAGGATTTCCCAGACTCTCCCTGAGCTTAGTCAGCCTTCCCAGCAGTTTTTACAGCTCTGCAATCACCCATGACACATCAGGGATTAATCACTGAAAAAAAGCCCAAAAACCAAACAAAAACTCCTGAGGAGGGAGTTCAACAGAGCTTCCCACTTTTCAGGAGATCCCTGGAAACTGATGAGAACACGAATGAATTCCAGCCATTTCCAAGCTTTTATATTGAAGTTAGAAAGTGAAATGATTCCTGTGTGCTGAGGTAAATTTGGAAAGGCTTCCTTGGGTGTTGCTGGCCTTGCTGGCTGCCAGCAGCTGGATAAATCCTGCCATTCCAGACTCCCTGGGCGTGGTTCTTCCCGAGCCTGGCTCAAGCTCTGCGTGTTTGACTTGGACCAGCCAAGGCTGTGTCCAAGCCTCCTCTGACAAACATTTTACTCCTAGCTGGTTCCTCTCTAAGGCAAATCATTCCAACAGCTCAGGAAGGCTCTGAGGAGTCTGGTTATCAAATAACTTTTGCATTCTGCCATCCCCAGAGCCTGGGGAGTGGCTGCAGTGATTTATTGCTCTGTTAAGGCTGGGGAAGAGCCACCCTAGCTGGGCACTCCATGCACAGGGCACTGCCAGAAATGACATTCCTTTGTCTTTCATCTTTATGCTTGGAAATTTCCTGGAATGTTGTGGTTTCTAGAGAAATAAGTTGGTTTTTTGTAAAGGCTGTTGATGATCTGCTTTTCAATGGCCACTGATAAAAGTCAACCTGGGCTATTCCTGAAAATAATCCCCAAGTTCTTGACTTGGATTTACCCTTCAGGGACTGTCCTTCTTTTCCCACACCCAAACATGACAATGCCATTTGAGAAATGCACGTGGGGTGCACAGCAGAGCCCCCAGGCAGGGCACAGCTGCTTTTAGATCATGCTGTGATTTTAAGGGATGTTTAGAACTCTTGTTGATGGCTGAAATGTTGGAATGGAGAAAGCTCAGCACTTTGTTCCTCCATAGCACTGGAAATCCATTTATTTAGGGATATCAGCAAAGGAAATGCATTTCCTCTCTTAGGAGGACAGGAATATAAATGAATTTGAATATGAAGAGAGAACATATGGAGTCCTAGGAAGTATTTTTCCTATTTCAATTATAAATGGAATAGAATGATTGAACTGACTGGTTTGGGTGGGAAGGGACTTTAAATCCCCCCCAGTGCCACCCCTGCCATGGCAGGGACACCTCCCACTGTCCCAGGTGCTCCAGCCCCAGTGTCCAGCCTGGCCTTGGGCACTGCCAGGGATGCAGGGGCAGCCCCAGCTGCTCTGGGCACCCTGTGCCAGCCCAGCACCCTCCCAGGGAAGCCTTTCTTTACCAAATAATATAAAATATGATAATTATGCTTATTCCAGAGCCTAAGAATTAACTTCCAGTCAGTTCTTCTCATTCTGGATACCTGCCTGACAGAATCAGTGGGGGATGTGGGAAATCCCAAATTTAGATTATTGATAAAGCATCACTTTCCTTCAGCAGCTGTGGGAGGAAACTCACTCATCCAGCAGCTCACTGATTTTGTTCATCCCTAGATAACTGATGGGGAGAGTTGAGATCACTTTTTGTAAATGTTCTCCCAGCATTTGATCAATGATAAGCACAAAACCCCAAATCCGGTGAGGGAAAACCCAACACCACCAATGCAGACCAGGCAGGGAACTGAAACCCTTCACTGACAGCAGGGTGTTGTGAGTTCATGTCATTAATTCTGATTAAAATCGATCTGGTGGCAACACCCAGCCCTGGCACTGGGCTGTGGGAGCTGCTTTAGACAAAGGCAGGGCACAATCCCTGGGCTGCAGCCAGCCTGGAACCTCCTGTGCCATCAGCTCCCAGGGCGGGATTCCACCTTTCCCACAGAGCCACGTTAACATCAGCCAGAGCTGCCATGGCTCAAGGTTTGGGGCTTCAGCCAACTACAGCCACATAGAAATAAATGATTTATTTATTTATTATTATTTACTCTTCTGAAAAATCACTTTTGTTGCTCTGCTGTGGCTGCAATAAGATAAGCTGGAATGATTTGGGATTTTGCGCTTGTTATGTAACAATACCAACCCGTGCTCCACCTCCTGCTGGGAATCTGCTGTGCTCGGGGTTCCCTGAGAACAGGAATGAAATGGAATCCAGTCCAACATGGGGACTGGCTTGTGCAACACAGCTCTGCCACCGTGGGAATTCAGGTGCTTCTGCAGGTGCAATTCCAGGAATAAATTAGGGGAAGAGCCTAATTTATTAGGCTGGAGGTTTAGATCTGCTGTGCTGGGACATCTCACAACAGCCTAGCAAAAAATGAAATTATTTCTTAAAGGATCTTAAAATCCCAGATTGGTTTGGGTTCAAAGGGACCTTAAATCCCATCCAGTGCCACCCCAGCCATGGCAGGGACATCTTCCAGTATCCCAGGCTGCTCCAAGCTCCAATGTCCAACCTGGCCTTGGACACTTTCAGGGATCCAGAGGCAGCCACAGCTGCTCTGGGCACCCTGTGCCAGTCCTTATACCTAATTTAAATCCATGTCTCATATTTTAAATTACTTGACCTGCTCAGATTTTTGGTAGCTTTTTTTTTGAGTGGCTTTTCTCCCTTTCCCACGTGTCACCAGCATTATTGCTCTGAACTTGATGAGGCAGCCAGGCAGATAAAATAAGTGCAAACCCTTGATCCTTGCAGCAGCTTTCAGGTTTATCTACCCTTGGGTGTTGTTTTGTGTGTTTTGTTCTTTTTCCTGCAGCAGCCTTCAAATCTTTATCCAAACAGGGCTAATTCAGCAGCAGGCAGCAAAATGTTTAAAGTCAAAACAATAAATTAACATAATGAAATGCAAGGTGAGTTAGGTTTGTAAATCCCTTAATTAAGTGATGAGCGTTGCTTTTCTGTTCCTCACCGAACTTCCAAAAATCAAAGTCAATTTGACAGAAAGCTCCCATTTTGTGTTTTTTTTTCCTTTATTCCAAGGTGCAGGCCAAGATGACATGTGGTAAGTTGTTATTGTTGAATTTCTGTGGGTTTTTGGGGGTCTTATACCATTTAAATTCTTGTTCTCACTTCAAGTATTGTAAGATGGATACTCCATCAACGGTACGAGTAGGAAGATCTTGGGCTTGGGTGGGATACTGGGAAGGAATTCCTCCCTGTGAGGATGGTGATGCCCTGGAATGGCTTTCCAAGGGAGGTTGTGGCTGCTCCTGGATCCCTGGAAGTGTCCAAGGCCAGTCCAGTTCCTTCCCAGTATCCAACCCAAACCTGAGATCTTACTGATCTTACTGACAGAGGTATCCATCTTAAAATAGTTTAAGTAACTTTGAAATATGAGACATGGATTTAAATTAGACGTAAGGACTGGCACAGGGTGCCCAGAGAAGCTGTGGCTGCCCCTGGAACCTTGGAAGTGACCAAGGCCAGGCTGGATGGAGCCTGGAGCAGCCTGGGACAGTGGAAGGTGTGGGAAAGGGTGGGAATGGATGGGATTTAATCTCCCTCCAAACCCAAACCAGTCTGGGATGCTCTGATCCACTTCCAGCTGCGCCAGCACTTACCTTGGAAGGTGGTTTTGGACACCTGGAGTCCTGCATCCACGAACTGCTCGCAGGTGCCGCTGAAGAGGCCGTAGGTGAGGCTGACGGTGACGGCGGAGCCGGTGCGCGAGAACCGGACCTCGCTGCTCACCCACTGCGGGGTGGCCAGCACCACGCAGATCACCACGAAGGAGCACACACAGGCACAAAAGGAAGAGGCGAACATGGAGGTTTTCTTCCTGGACGGCATCTTTGCCCAGATTTTTTTCCCCTCAGCTCAGAGGATTTGGTTCCCTTTAGTCCCGTGCACCATGAGGGGGATTCCTCCTCGGCGCTGTCCGAGCACAAAGTCGTTCTGGTAAAACTTTAAGCAAACAGCAGCGGCAATAAAAATGTAAAATAATTGAACTTTGCCCTCGGGAAAAGGTGTTGCCATGGGGACAACCAAAGCAGCCTGGCAAAGGCCGCAGGGATTGTCCATGGGTGATTTATGGTCCTTGCCAAAGCGTCGCTTCGCAGATCCCAGCTCTGGCACATTCCCAGCTCCTCCTGGGACAGCTCTGAACTCCCTGCTTCTTGCTCTTCAAATCCTGACAGCCAGGCTGCAATCTGCCAGTCTCTATCTAATCTCTCTCCAGTATGTTATGATAAAGTTGTAAAATGTTCCTTCTCCGTTCAGCTTGCACAAGCAGCTGCCCAACCATCCTTTGGGGAAACCTCCTGAATTCTTTAAATTTCAGAAAACGTGGTGTTGGTCTTGGCTTTTGGTGGTGTGAGGAGGTTCTGTCTATTGTCAGTAGGTTCTTTTCTAAGAAAGACCTCTAATTCCTGATTAAATTCCACATATTTTTAGAGAACAGCTCCTTCCCTTTTGCTTTTTGTCAGAGAGGAACCAAATACCAGGAGCAGGGCTTCATTTCAGGGAAGCAGTGGATATGTACAGGGAGAAATCCTGGAAAAAATCTATTCTGGACTAGAAAACAAGGGAATATATTCATTTTTTTGATCCCAGCTGACTTAAACAGTGACCAGAGAACGCAATTTCAAACAGAACCTTCATTGCTTCATGAAAAGACTGGAGCCAAATTTCAAGAATTTCAGATAAACTCAGTCCCCATCATTTTGGCCTCAAACCTGGAACATGAATGAATAATTTATTGTCAGTGTAGAGTAACAGAGATTCCATTTGCTTTTATTTCTATTAATTATAATGTCATTATCCCACTTTATACTGAAGCCCTGCTCCTGGATCATCCAGAGCTTTTTGAATTAACCTTTAGGGCACAATCTCTGGAGTTCTTGTCCTGAAGCCTCCCTGCTGTGTCCTGTGATGACAGGGAGAGATTCCTGAATTTTTTATGGATTTGAAATAGCCAAGAATTTCTCAGGAGGAGTAAATACCTGGGAAAATACTTATTCTGCAATGCAGTTGTTATTGAACTGAGATTTTTCTGGTTTTATGGTTTTTTTGATCCCAAACATTAAAGCAGTAATTAGATTTGAAATCCATGGATTTTATTTCTATTGTCTTGTGATTTTTATTTTCTTTTTCAAACTACTTGAGACTTTGATGATATCTTTGAGTTCATTATTTATAGGAATATATAAATATAATTTTAAAAAATTATTTAAGTTTTATTCTTAAATAATCAAAATGTTTCAATAACACAGTGGAAATCAGTCAGGATTGGATTGAAGCTCTGAGGAATGAGGGGAAATTTCTTGCCCTGTATAAAATAATACGAAACCTGCCTGACTTTCTGCCCAGCACCCAGTTAAACTTTAACCACAGAAATCCGGGGAGGCTCTGTTCGGCTGATCCACCTCTCCAGGTTCATTAATCCAACAGTTCTGCTCTCCACAGGACATAGTCCAAGACTTTACAATCCAAGGATGTTTTCTAATAAACTGAGCTGGAACCTGCCCTCCTGCCACCAGCAGTGCCACATGACCCCTCTGAAACATGGGTAAAAAAATTCAATATTTAAGAGCTGACATTTGTCTGGGTAAAAACTTCCAGGCAGTTATTTTTCAGCTCCTTCAGCGTTGAAGAATTGAGCCCGCAGCCCTTTAAAAATTCTGAATAGCAGAGACTCAGAGCATGTGGACAGCCTGGAGTTCCTGCCTTGCAGTCTGCCTCAATTATATCGAGTTTTTGGTGACTCAGCTCAAATTGTTATGGCTCAAATCATTGAACCTCGCCTGTGGCTCAGGGAATTGCTCTGTAAATGAGACCATAATTTGCTTTTTTCTTGCTTGTCACCTTGAGGTTCATTCTCTGCCTAGACTGTGATTCCTTGTCTTTTTTTTCTTTTTTTTTCCTCACAGCTACCTGTAAAAACATCACAAACCCTGGAATTAAAGCTGCAGTTTGACAGGACACACCTCGTCTTGAGGGAGAAAGGAGAAAAGATTGGTTTCCTCTGACTCAGAGAAAATATTTCCTGATCAGCACCTTCTCAACTCTGCCCCCACTGACCCTGACTCAGCCCTGGCAGCAGCTAAAGAGAAAAATCAGATTATTTGTTATGAGCCAGGGGGGCAGCAGAGAGAGCTGCAATCCTCTGCTGCATAAAAATACCCCTCGTTTTTAAATCTTGCTGATGTGAGTACCTCCCTTCTGTTTCAATCAATTTCTTTTAGATCAAAAATACAACAGGAAAGGTTTTAAATGCAAACTTTTCCTGCACATCTATTCTTTAATGTTGCAAACACATTCCTACATAGGAAAAAAAAAGAAATCCTCTGGTGGTTTGCCCAAGGTTCCAGAAGGAGCAGAGATCAGGGGGGAATTCTTCCCTGGGAAGGTGCCCAGAGCAGCTGGGGCTGCCCCTGGCAGTGCCAAGGCCAGGCTGGAGCAGCTGGGACAGGGGAGGTGTCCCTGCCATGGCAGGGGTGGCACTGCGTGGGATTTAAGGTCCTTCCCAACCCAAACCCTCCTGGGATTCTGGGATGTTCTCCCAAGAGCATCCTTTGGATAGTTTAGTTTTTATTTTAGATAAATTGCAGATTATATAAAGGAAGTTTATTACATTAAATATTAGGATGGATTAAATATTAGGATTGATTTAGATTTGTTAATTTATTATTCTTATTCATTATTATTTATGTTATGTTTTATGTTTATTTATGCTTATTATGCTTATTATGTTTATGTTTATTATGACATTATATTTATGTTTATTATATCTCATTTTTATTCATTTCTATTTATTATAGTTTAGTTATAGTTATATATAGTTTAGTTTTAGTATAATTATTTAGTTTTATTATAATTTTAATTATTATATTTATCCCTTATTTATTATTATTGTTATTTATTTAGATTTATTTATTTGTTTATTAGATTACATACTAGGATTTATTAAGAATATTATTTTCAGTATTTAGGGGAAATTGAATATTTTTAAAAAGTGATTTAATAGATTTAAAGGAGGAGAAGGAAAGGAAAGGCTGAAAAGCCTTATTTCTTGGGTTTTTTTTTTTTAACAAATGGGGTGTAATTACTAATAAATTTTAAAAATATGATATTGGAATTAGGATGTAGGGTAGGATGAAGAAACCACAAAGTGCCAGCAGGGCTGTGGGAACCCAGGACATCCCTCTGGGTGCCCTGGATGGCCAGAGCCGCTGGCAGGGGGCTCTGAGACCCTGGCAGCAGCCAAAGACACACGTGGGGTTTTGATCTGAGCCCGTGGAGCAAATCACCAACTCTGTATGGAGAATCACAAGCCACACACACAAGTTCAGGCATTGCAGTAGAAGCAGTCACAAAGTGAAAGGAAGGGTTTCTGAGTGCTGTACAGGGGGGTTTGAGCCTTGTACACAGGGGTCCAAGTTTTGTACTTGGGGTCAGGGGTTCTGAGATGGAGGGATCTGGGTGTGCCCTGTCCTCCTCCTTTCTCCTTCCCAGCCTCCATGTCTTTGGTGATGTTGGCACTCACAGATTGGTTTAGAGTAGAAAGTCACCATTCAATATGGACAGTAGGCATTGGGGAAAAAGAATAAACATGTAACACGGAATGTGTGATATAAAAGATGGCAGCAGCCCCTGGGAGGGCAGTGTGCCTTTGTCTGACCTGCTGAACGGGCCACAGCAGCTCAGGAGAAGAATCTTTTAGATAAACAACAATAAACAACCTAAAGAACAGACAACAGAGGACTGCTGAGTCTTTCTTTGAAGGCACGGGTTGGAGCAGAGACCTTTCCATCTTTCAGGGTCACCCCAATCCGGGGCTTGAGACCCCACACAGGGCAAGATCCAAGCTCTGGCTCCAGGTCAAAGCCCTCAGCTGTGCCCAGCAGCAGCCAGGGAGATTCAAGGTGGAGCCATTGGTTCAGTGTGCTGCAGCTGCACTGCTTCCCTGCCGCTGGTTTGAAAATGTTCTGCTGAGATCTTCCATTTCCATGTGAAATGCACGGCAGGGTGACTGGCAGCAGGCTCGGCAGGAGGTGCTGCTGCTATCTGGGATCTTCCGTGGGCCCGGTGGATCCTCGTGACCCTCTGCCGTCCTTGCCGACAAAAACACGACGAAGAAAGGCAGAGGAAGGCGAAAGTCCAAAAAGCTAATATAATCCACGCGTGTGAATTCCCAGCTCCTGCGTGCTGTCTCCGACCGAAGTGGGAGTCGAAAACACGTTGGGCACCTCCTGAAGGAACCCGTGGGTTTCGGGCTGTAAATCCTCCTGGCTGGTTTGGGATCTAAGCTCACACGGATCCTACAAGGACGAAGTAAAGGACAAGAAGCGCTCTTTCTCCACGTGGTTCTGATGTCCTGTTTATTAGCTGGAAAGGGACATCTGCATCGTAGGGCTTCCAGGTGAATAAAGAGGAAGAGCCCCAAACCCAAGGGACATTTATACCCGTGGAATGGGAGGCGGGGATGGAAGGCCGCAGCCAAGGGGACACCAGTGAGGAGGGGTGAAGGGAGGAGCTACAGGGGACAGATCACCTTACCAAGGGAATAACCATCTGAGGAATAACCACCTGAGGAATAAAAGGGGGGAAACATTTGTATAACACAACACCCAGTGCAGCACCCAAATAACAATCTAGTGCATCACAACACTCGTGTGTCCCACGAGCCCCGAGATCCTTCTGCACGTCCATCTCCCACCTCTGGCTGCAGAGGAGCTCAGCTGCTCCGTCCCTCGGCTGCTTTTGGCTCCAAAAAGATTCCAGAAACTTCCAGGATGTGCAGGATCGGCCCACGGGCTCCCTCAGGATCCAGCCCCGGGTTGCCAGTGCTGTCTCTCCCTCTTCTGGGATGGATAAACTGCGAATAAAGCAAATTATGGAATATAAAGAATAAAGTCCAGGTGTTTTCCTCCGGCACTTTGTAGCCAGCATTCAGCTGGAAACAGGGATTTGTTTGTGCCTTTGGTCTGGAGGAGGGAAATGGGATAAAGCACCATGATTTTCTGGGAGCTGGGGTTGAGAAATGTGAAGCTGCACTGATCTGCAAAACGATTGCAACAACTCCTTGGAAAACTTTGGAACTCCTTGGAAAAGAGGGGTGTGAGCAGCATGTTTATGGATCCCTGCCCGTGGGGTGGATTTGCACCATTCCATCTCCTGATTTCTTCTCTCCTGACTTTTATATTTTTTTATTAATTCATTATTTTATTAACAGTCTTTTGTGACTATTTTTAAATGAATTCATTATTTTATTAATAGTATTTTCTGACTATTTTTAATTAATTAATTATTTTATTAACAGTCTTTTCTGGCTATTTTTAAATTAATTCATTATTTTATTAACAGTCTTTTTTGGCTATTTTTAAATTAATTCATTATTTTATTAACAGTCTTTTCTGACTGTTTTAAAATTAATTCATTATTTTATTAATATTATTTTCTGACTGTTTTTTAATTAATTCATTATTTTATTAACAGTCTTTTCTGACTGTTTTTAAATTAATTCATTGTTTTATTAACAGTGTTTTCTGACTGTTTTTAAATTTATTCATTATTTTATTAATAGTCTTTTTGGACTATTTTTTTTTTCCACAGCACTTTTGAAAGACAAAGCAAGCACGTTTGAAATGTTGCTTGGATTTCTTGCCAGAAAACGCCCAGAATTTCTCAGCTGACAGCTCCATCCCAGGATGGTTGTGGATGTCTCAGCCCTGACGTTGGAGTGGGATCACAGCTGGAATATTGTCCCTCAGACAGGTGGAATGTTGTCACCAACCCCTCAGAGCTCAATCCTCTCACCCCAGCAGGAACTGGGAAAAAAATAGGTGAAAAAAAAATAGGATTATTTCCAACTGGGAATTAAAAGAAATGGAAGATCCCAAAGCCAGCAGACTGGAATCAGCACCAATGTCCAAAATCCTGGTTTAAAGCGATTATTGCTGCCAGGCCATCCCGTGGGTGTGAGTTGTGCCCACTCTGATTTTTGGAAAAAGGCCTGAAGTGCCAGGAAAAGAAGGAATGGCTCCAAATTTCCAGGTGAGCTGGGACATTGGGAAGTAGGGACAGCCCTGAAATTGCTTTTTCTCAAAGATATTGGGGTAAGAAATGACCCAGCAGTAAGATTTGATGGAAATAAATCCTTCCATGGAAATCCTCCCCAGCTTCTCCCAGGACACCCATCCTGGCAGGGGAAGGAGAGCAGCAGCTCCCTGGGCAGCTGGCTCCTTCTTTGTCCTGGTTGTCCCCATTTCCAAGCTGGAAAATCCTTGGGGGCAATGTTTGCAGGCCATCATGGTAAAATAAAAAGTTTTAAAACGAAATATTGACATTATAGAGATATTTTCCTTTTTTTTTTCCTCACTCCAGAAGTCAGTGTCTGCATTTCCCCAAACAGCAGAGCTCCCCTAAAGCCTTTAAGATCTCTCAGGGTGTCTTTGCCCCACACCCTGAAAGATGCCACAGCTTTAAAAATTGTGGTTTTGCTGTTAAAATGTTTTAATTTATGCCTGAAGAGTGAAATTAAGTGGCCAAGTGCAGTTTATTGAAGGGTGAGGGGCAGAAACCACTTCTGGCATCTGAAGAAATGGCAAATGCAGCCTTTGCAATATTTGCATTGAAATAAAACGTGGCTTTGAAGCTGCTTCAAGGTGAGGAGAGTCTCAAACAACCCCTTGAGGTGGAGGTGGAGAGAAGAGCAGGCAGGGCAGGCTTTCCCTTATTGCAATTTCTGTAACAATTCTAAAGAGATGGAGCTTTGAACACTTCAATCCATTCCTACAGACTCCTAATTTCAGATTCCAAATGGAAAATCCTTCCACAAACAGCCCTTTGAGGTCATTAAATTAACTACTGCTGCAATATCATGCTTTTGCCCAATAATTCCTACTTTAAAGAGTTTTCCTTGTGTTTTCAGGCTGAGATGTTTTTGCAGCCTCAGAAATCCTGGCTCTGTGTCAGTTTTTTGCCGTCCTGCCTCTGATTTCCTGATCTTTACAGGAATTTACACTTTTTCTTCCAGTACAGCAGCAAAAAGACTGATCCACCCTGCTCTACCAAGGGCGTCACATTGGAACACCCAAATAAAATGTTGGTGGTCAAATATTGCCTCTTTCCTACCATTGATTTTCTTGATCTTGCCCAGTTTTTCCTACTTTGAAGAGCTTTTCCTGAACTTTCAGGCTGAGATGTGTTTGCAGCCTCAGAAATCCTGGGTCTCTGTCAGTTTTTTGCTGTTCTGCCTCTGATTTTCTGATTTTTTTGGGGAGGAATTTGTGATTTTGGTGATATCTTTGAGGTCACTATTTGTAGGAATAGATAAATATAATTTTAAAGACTTAAAGACTTTTAAGTTTTGTTCCTAAAGAATCAAAATGCTTCATGAACATAGTGGAAATCAGCCAGGATTTGATTGAAGCTCTGAAGAATAAAAGGAAATTTCCTACTTTATATAAAATAATAAGAAACCTTATTTTTCTTCCACTACAACAGCAAGGAGACCAATTTACTGCGCTGCCACCAAGCTTAGCATGCTGGAATACCCAAAATAAAATGTTGGTGTTCAAATATTGCATTTTTCCTACCATTTATTCCCTGAGCTTGAGGCAGAGAGTGCCAGGGAGCCTGGAATCGCTCTGGGTGAAGTTCCCAGCAGTTCTGGTGGAATAATGTTCCTTCCAAGGAAGGGATGCAGGGGCTGGGGCCAGCCAGGAGCCGTGGGAGGCCCTGCAGCATCTCTGGAAAATTGGAAGCAAAGGTGCAAAGGCTGCCAAAGAGCTGCCACTGCTGAGAGGGGTTTGATTTGTGATGGAAAGAGAGGAAAAGACACCTGGGCTGGGAGCTGGAGCAAGGAAAGCCCCTGTGGGATATTGGATTATCCCAGAATTGGGATAAACGTGGGATCAGCTGCTGGCTGTTGTCTTATTTTTGCGCAATATTTCAGCCTTGCACTTTGTTAAATTTATTTTTTGGTTCAGCTTCTGTCTGCCTTCTGCCAAGGTCATTAAATTGCTACTGAATGGCTACAAATGCCACAGCAGCCTTGTTTGTCATCCTCTCCCCTTTCTCAGCGCAGAAACTCCCTTCAGAGCTGGTCTGCAGAGATCTGAAATTGGGTTTCAAGACATTTCATCCCTCAGATCCCCACTCCTGGACGTTAAACCTGGATTTCTGGCTGGAGCTCTCTATCAGGGAGCGTCACCCTGGGTTGTTTTTCTGCAGCCAACAAAAAACCAGCCTCGGGCTGTTGGCTCCAGCTCCTTGATGTATCCTGGAAAACACAAGTGGCACAAACCTGGCTTGGAGCATCCTGGATGAGCCTGGGGGGGTGCAGAGCTGGGGACTAACGAGGCTGAATTATCAATCTAATCATCAATTATGGATGTGGGTGGGGAAGATTGGATGGTTTTTTACAGCTTTATTTCACAACTGCACAATTTATTTAGATATTATTTAGATGTTCCCCTTCTCTCCAGAAAATCCTTACACACCAAATAATTTATTAAATACTTTATTGTACAACTTGGCTTCCCATTTCTGTCTCATGACTAATTAATTTGGGGACCACACAGCCTAATAGTATCTTTAATTCCTGCACTAATAGAAAATGTGGTCATTTTGTCCAACACACACAATAATTCTATTTATTTTATTGCCTATTTAAATTAATATCCAATTCCTTGCAAGTGGTTCTCAGTGAGAAAATCGCTGAGCTGCAGTCATTTATCTGCAAAAATGTTCCTTAAAACCCAGCTCCTCCTTGGTGCTGTGCCCTGCCACGTCTGCTCACGGGATTTCAGCCCCCACCAAATTGCTGTTTCCCTGTCAACACGATGCCAAAGGGCTGTAATTAAGCCCTGATGAAGTTTCCTGCAGAAGACACAAACATTTACAGATGTTCTGATTTATTTTTTTTTTGTCTTCTGGTGGGTCTTTCTTCACAGCTCCCAATTGTCTGACATCCTTCGGAGCACCTAAATATTGCCTGCATGGGTGTGGGGGTTTGGAAAATGACTCAGAGAATCACTGAGGTTGGGAAAGTTTATTACAATCACTTGGATCTCTCCTGGAGGAGGGATTTCTCCTGCTGGCATGCTCCTCTTGCTCTGGGACATGTTGTGGAAAACTTAAATATGATGTGCATGGGTATTGGGGGTTTGAAAGTAATCCAGAGTTTGGTTAAGGTCAGGAAAGACTTTTAGGATCACTTGGATCTCTCCTGGAGGAGGGATTTCTCCTGCTGGGATGCTCTTCTTGCGCTGGGACATGTTGTGGAAAACTTAATATATTTTATATAATAGTATATGTAGTTTATATATAGTATAATATAGTGTGCCTTGATATGGGGAAGGTTGAAAGTAAAATATAGAAACATTAAGATTTGGGAAAGACTTTTAGGGTCTCTCCTGGAGGAGGGATTTCTCCTGCGGGGATGCTCTTCTTGCTCTGGGACATCCTTAGGAAAACCTAAACACGGTGTGCATGGGCATTGAGGGGTTTGAAAGTACTCCAGAGTTCGATTAATTTTAGGAAAGACTCTTAGGATCTTTCCTGGAGGAAGGATTTCTCCTGCTAGGATGCTCTTCTTGCTCTGGGACATCTTGTGGCAAACTTCAACACGGTGCGCATGGGTGTGGGGGTGTCTGAAAGCAACGCGGAGAATCGTTGGGCAAGACTTTGCAGATGGCTTGGATCCCTCCTGCAGCGGGGATTTCTCCTGCCGGGAGGCTCCTCTGGCTCTGGGAAAGGTGTGCAGCAGGGACTGCAGCCAAGATGTGGCTCCCGACTCCCGCAAATCCCCTCCTCCCTGCCCTACTTCCCCACCTGCCGCTGCTGTTCCGGGCGTCCCGCCTCGCTGTCCCTCGCAGGGGACACCGGGGACCGCCAGCCCCAGGTGCGTCCCTCCCATCGCAGCAGCGACACATCCCGGGCGGGCTGGGCAGCGAGGGCACGGAGCCTGCGGGGCGTCCCGGTCCCCGGGGGCCACTCCTGGCGACATCCAGGATGGATGGGGACGCGGGCAGGTGCGGCACCGCTGCGGCCGGGCGCTCCGGGAGGGGCTCGGGGGCACCTCGGGAGGGAGCCGGGCGCTCGCAGCGCAGTCGGCGTGCGCGGTGGCGCTGCGGAGGGGCGGCGGGGCTGTCGCTGTCGCCGTCGCCGTCGCTGTGGCGGCGGTGCCGGAGCCCCAAGGCCGCGGCCCCGGGCCGGGCCGCTCCCGCTGCAGTGCGCGCGGTGTCCGCCAGGCGGCGCGGCGGGCGGGCGGGCCGGGCTGAGCGCGGGCTGGGAGCGCCGGGGCTCGGCGGCGGCGGCGGCGGCGGCGGCGGGAGGAGGCGGCGGCCACAGGGAAATTTCCTGCCGGGAGCCGCCGCCCCGGCCCACAGCGCCTGCCCGGCCGGCCCGGCCGCGCCGCCAGCGGCCCGCGGAGCCGCCGCAGCCGCGCAGGTGAGCGAGGGAGCGAGGGCGGAGGGAGGGAGGGAGGGAGCGGGGATGCCGCCGCCCGCAGGTGCCGGAGCGGCCGGGCGGCTCCGGTGGCTCCGGCGCTCCGAGCCGGGCACGGACAGGGACAGCGCGGCACTGCCCGGGGCCGGCCCTGGGCGCCGGCGCGACACCGCGGCCACATCCCGGCAGCGGCATCCCGGCAGCGGCATCCCGGCAGCGGCACCGCCGCGGGGGCAGCGCGGGCGGGCGGAGCGGCGGCCGCGGCTCCTCGGCGGGGCTGGGACCGCGCGGCGCCCCGGAGATGCGGGACGCGCCGGCAGCGGCAGCGCCGAGGGCACGGCCGGCTCCCCGCGCAGCCCTGGACATCCATGGGCATCCCTTGGACATCCCTGGGCATCTTTGGACATCCCCGCGCATTCCTGGGTATCCCTGGACATTCCCGCGCGCCCCTGGGCATCCTTGGACATCCCCGCGTATCCCTGGGTATCCCCCCAGGTGTGCTGCCCCGGGCTCTGCCCCGCTCCCGGGATGGGGCTGGCGCCCGAGCTGCGCCTTTAAAAGCGAATTTCTGCCGTCGGTTCCCACCCAGCCCCTCTTGAAGAGAGCGGGGCCGGTGGCTGCGGACGGACTCGTGTGGTCTCCCACGGTCAAGGCTGGTGTTGTTTAAACTCCCTCTCTTTCCGTTTGTTCCATTTATTAGTTGGCTTTCACGTGGTTTTTCCCTGCGTCCCATTAGAGGATTTGATTTTTCTCTTTACTCGCGGCTTTGTGAAAGGGTTACCGGGTGTTTGCTGTGGGGTGGAACAGTGTTTTCTGATGGTGAAAGGCTGTCTCCTGCTTTTTTTCCCCCAATTTTTCAGGGAGGTTGCTCTCCCTGTGGCATATTTCCACAGCGTGAAGTGATTTTCTGTGTGCTCAGCTGTGTAGCTGTCTGGGTCTGATTTGGATGGGGTAGACACTGCTCAGCTGAAAGGAAAGACAGCGTTTATCGAGCTTTTTATTTTTTTGAGGTTTTTGTCCCCTTAGATGGTATAATCCGTGGAAAGTAGAAATAAGGATGCAGAGAATTGAAAAAAAAAAATAGGTGAATTACAGTTGTACCTTCTGTCCGTGCTGTGTTGGGGCTTGTAAATAAATAAATAAATAAAATAAGTAACTTCTGATGAAAACCAATGACATTCAGCTTTAGAAGAGATTTAAATGTGGCTAAAATGTGCTTTCCTCATGCTGGAGGGATGTCATCCCCCACCTGGAGTTGCTGGGGGATAAATGAAACCAGTTAAGCTCCGAGTGGGAAATTTTAGGTGGTTTGGAGGGACCGGCTTGGTCTTGAGCAGGTGGAATTTGGGCTTGGAGAGGAGCCTTAATGGGGGCAGGGAGGTGTTTCTGGGGCAGTCTGTGGGGTTTGGGGGTGGCACTGGGGAGAGCAGGGTGGGGATGGAGCGGCACAAGCAGCTTGAGGCTGGCGTGGCTGCAAACATCACCTGTGGGGTGATGGATCCGCCCGGCACAGCGAATTCAGCTGAAAACATTTCTTTTCTCAAGTGCCAGGACGAGTTGAAATGTGCGGAGAGAGCTCGGAAATGTGCGAGGAGAAGGGAAAGAAAATAATGTGAGAAACAAAATGGTGTGGGCGTAGTGTTTGCTTGCTTTGCTGTGCTCCCAGAGAAAGGGATTGCTGTGCTCGGTGTTCCTGGAATGCAGGGATTCTCCCAAGCACAGAGCAAAACTGAATTCCTGCTTTGAAAGCTTTGCTGGCACCTTTAATAAACCCAGACTTCTTTATGTAGCTAAAGCAGGGTGCTGGGGCTGTTTGGGCTGCAGGAATTTCTCCTCGGGTGCTACGTGGGGAGTTTTAGCACATTTGGGTCCTAGGCTGTGTTTGTATTTTCTTTTTTTTCCTTGTTTTCCACCTCAGATGTTTATGGTTATTTGTTAACAGACTCAGTGGAGGTTTTTCATCTCTGAGTAAGGGCTGGCTTTTCATAAGGAGTTGTCTAGAATCCCTGAATTTTCTGAGTCTTCCCTCACCCTCCATGGCGTTCCCAGCTCCTGCCTGGGGTCAGGAGTGCACCGTGGGGGCTGAAATTTTGGGAAGCTGGAAAAGGATTACTGGAGGACCCAGCAGGTTCAATACCCGTGTAAAACCCCCCTGTCCCACACAAGATTCCCCCGGGGCAGGGAGCAGAGCTGCTCCTTGCCTTGCACAGGGTGAGCTCCTGCAGTTCCCAGCTGGAAGGTGCGGAGCAGGGACAGCAGTGCAGGGGGATGTTGGAGTTTGTTGGGTTTCTGGAGCTGCTGGTGCCGTGCCCAAAGCTGCAGAGCTGTGTTCTGAACTGGGTTGGTTTCAGAGTGTGATCCAGCAGAGCTCTGGCTGGTGGCTGGGTGACCTTTCTCTCACTCATTTGAGAGGTTTTGTGAAGAAAAGCGAGTGGACAGGGGTTGGCAAACTGCCACAGCTGTGAAATAGAGCTGGAGGAAATCAGAGTGATTCTGCCCTGTCACAGATGTCCTTGGTGTTTTCTGAGAGCCAGATCCACGTGTGACAGAAACACAGAAGGGTTTGGGTGGGAAGAGACCTCAAAGCCCATCCAGTGCCACCCCTGCCATGGCAGGGACACCTCCCACTGTCCCAGCTGCTCCAGCCTGGCCTTGGGCACTGCCAGGGATCCAGGGGAAGCTGCTCTGGGCACCCTGTGCCAGGGCCTGCCCACCCTGCCAGGGAACATTTCCTTCCCAAAATCCCATCTAAATGTCCCCTCCTTCAGTTGAAAGCCATTCCCTGTGTCCCGTCACTCCATGCCCTTATCGAAAGCCCCTCTCCAGCTCTTGTTATCAGCAAAGTGTTCATGTTCTTCGTGCTTGGCGATGCCAGGAAAATTTGTTCAAGGTTTTGGAGCAGGTCAGCTGCAGTGGAAAAGAAAAAAGAGCAAGCATGGAATGCTGTGGAGGAGGAAAAGCAGGGAGATCCCAAGGAATAATGGATTGTTTGTCCTGCTGGGAGCACCCAGAGCCCTTGCTGCAGGAGTGGGAGCTTCTGCAGGAAAATGGTTCCATTCTAGGGAACCTGAGGATTGTGCTGGTCCCTCCTGGGAATGATGTTGGCATTTTGTAAATGTGATGATGTGTTTCTGTTCCCAAAACATTCCTCGGTGTGGATTTATGGCAGGGCTGGAGATCCCGTGTGCGGTGCCATCAATGAATGGTGATGTTTTGGTGGAAAAAAAACCTGCCTTTGAATGGGCTTTTCAGGTGAATTATTCTGCCTCTGGACAAGCAATGAACATTTCTCAGGAGAAGAGGCTGAAAACAGATGTTTTGGGTAGAAGCTGCAATTCCATCCAGTTCCAGGGGGGCTGGCAGGAAGGGACCACATTTCCTTTACAAACAGCACAATGGGGTGGGTTTGGTGAATCAGACTCCAGCTCTGCCACTTGCCCTCATCCAGCACCCCTGGGGAGGCTGCAGGGTTTATTTAGGGGGGAGGCTGCAGGGTTTATTTAGGGGGGAGGCTGCAGGGTTTATTTAGGGGGGAGGCTGCAGGGTTTATTTAGGGGGAGGCTGCGTTTTTTCCAGGGAGGCTGCAGTTTTTTTAGAGGAAGGCCACAGGATTTTTCTCAGATAGGCTGCAGGTTTTTTTGGGGGAGCCCACAATTTATTTGAGGAGAGGCTGTGGTTTTTTTGGGAGGAGGCTGCTGGATTTTTCTCAGGGAGGCTGCAGGTTTTTGTTTTTTTTGTGGGGGGGAGGCTGCAGTTTTCCCAAGGAGATGCTGCAGGTCTTTTTGGGGGGGAGAGGCTGTAGTTTTTGGGGGGAGGCTGCATTTTTCCCAGGGAGGCTGCAGTTTTTTTTAGGGGAAGGCTGCAGGTTTTTTCTCAGCGGGGCTGCATTTTTCCCAGGGAGGCCGCAGGTTTTTTGGGGGAGGCTGCATTCTTCCAGCATCCCTGCAGGTTGGGAAGCAGCAGCAGAGCAGCCAGACCTGAGGGATGCTGTCTGGATACCCGCAGTGAGCACCTCTCTGCTCCTTGCTGGGCATTTCATTCCTGATCTCCTGCTGCAATATTAATGGCAGAAAATCCCTCTGTAAGCTGCAGTGTCGGTCTGGGCCCAGCATGGGAAGTGCTGAGAATTGGCTCCATGAATTATGAAGGAGTTTGGAATTGTGTGGTCTTGGTGGAGCATTTCTGGCTCCCCTGGATGTGGTGCAGGTCTCCAGGGCTCAGAGCTGTCTCGGGGAATGATTTGGGTGTTGCTTGAGCTGATTTGTGATGTGATGCAGCAGAATTTGGGCTGAATGAGGAGTGGATGCTCTGTGCAGGATTTCTGCATCTTTTTAAACCCTAATCTTGTGGTTTTTTTACTCATTGTGCCTTTCTGCACAAGGCTTCATCCTGGTGTTGTTTTTGTCCTGTCTGATCTGAATTGCACCCTCCCAAATGCTCTAAGTGTTAATAGTAAAAAAAAAAAATACCTGCCTGTATTTATTCCAAACTTCTTGCTGAACTGTTGATGTCTCTTCAGGTGTGTTGTACAAATATATTTAATACTTGTGTAAGCCAGAGCTGAAATGAGACACTGATAAGGCAGTGATTAGGGGGAGCTCAGCAGCAGCATTTTGTTGAAGTGTTTGTACAGGATTTAATTCTGAGTTATTCACATCATGGAGTGTATTTTTAAGGCATGTTCAGCCTTAATGCAGGTATAATAATAATCATTCCAGCCCCGATATCCCTCTGCCTGCCCAAATCCTCTGTGTTTCCTGCAGAGGATGCCTCACCAGTGACATCCCCTGCCCCCAAAATGCCCTTTCCCCTTCGGCTGCTGGCACTGACTCAGTGCTGAAATGGCAAAGTCAAATCTGCTCGCAGAGATCTGCCTGTGTTCAAAGGTGTTTCCTGGCTGAGGGGAGAAATAAAGCCGGGGAGAAATGTGCTGGATTGGTTTGTTGCTTGCAGTGATGGTGCATTGCCACTGGGAAACGTACAACAACTCACTTCTGGGGTTTTCTATCACTTTTGTCCCCTCTGTAAAAAGGAAAAGGTTCTCAGTCCTGAAAGCTTGTCTTACCCCAGATTTCCTTTTTCTAATGTACAGAAAGAGGTTTTATTGGTAAGAATGAGAGATCTGACAAAAAACAAAACTGTAAAACAGGCAGAAGTGAGATGAGATATAAACTAAAAAAAAAAATCTGAGCGCTCAAAGTGACAATTTTGGGTTTTCTGTGTTGGGAAGAGGCAGCTCTTTCCCACAGGAGTGAGAGGATGCCCCAGCAGCTGGAAGGAGCTGTGCCAAGAGCAGCTGCTCCCTGAAGATAACACACAAACAGGGATGCAGCAGCTAGAATCACGGGGAAGAGTGAGGACTTGGAAAGGCTTTGGTTTAGTAGGACAATGAATTTCAAAGAGAAAGCAAACAACAGATTTGCAAGGGGAGAAGTGAAAAGTGTGTTACTCATGACACTTCTAAGAGATCAGGACACAATAATCAGGGCACTAACTTGTAGGTTTTGTTGCTCTGGAGAAAATAATTTAGAATGAAATACCCAACTGCACTCCATGGCGAGGTCTCACCCTCCTGAGCTCCATGGATTCCAGGTTTCCTGCTGGCTGGGAGTTCCCTTAATTGCTGTGGGTTTGAGTTTTCTTCCCTTCCACCAAAATCAATCCTTTTCCCCTGGAATAACTTCTGGAGGGAGCTGAACTGGAGCTGCTGTGGTTCATCCCAGAGCCCCTTGGAGACCAGCAGAGCCATTTTGGTTGAGCCAGACTGGGATGAACTGGGAGCTCCGTGGTTCCAAACCCCCCTTTCCAGCACACCAATGAGTGTGGGAGTTCAGTGCTGGTTAATAATTTTTGTGCTCACTTTTTGTTGTGAGGTGGGATTAGGAGAAGGGCAAAGTGGGCTCAAAATTTTAAAAGGATATGAAGAAAATTTTATTAGCAGTAATTAAAGAGTAATAAGGATTAGAGCAAAACTTTCAGAACACTTCTCCTCCCTCCACAACTTTTTCTTTCTCACTGACAATGTAAAGAAACAAAACTTAAAATTTTAGTTGGTTTATTACTTCTAGAAAAAGAATTACTTCTAGAATTTCTTTAGTTTATTGAGGGAGAGAAGTTCTTCTTGTTAATGTTATGGAGACTTCTCTATAAGGAAAACCAGCTCTCTCCTGGCTCTTAGGAGTAGCAGGGAAATTTGTAATCCTGAAATCTCTTATCTTCTGCAAGGCTGAGGGGTGATTGGGTTGGGGTGAGGATGGACTGCTTGACTTTGTGTTGGTTGTAAGAGTTGATGCTTCCCTGGCTGAGGTCCTGAATCCCACAGGATTCTGTCCTGTCTGCTGCTGTCCTGTCTGTGAATTCCCAAAGGTGGGACCATGAGGTTCTCCATGAGGTTCACGCCACGCCTGCTTTGATCTTGGTGTTTGCTCCTGTCATTTCTTACCTCCCTTGGTTCTTTGAATGGAATTTATTGTCCAAAAGAAGCTCTAACTCTGGTAAATGAAAGGCAGCATGATCACAACTTGAAGCCAAGGCCCTCTGGTTGGCAGGATATTTGATAAAGGAGCTGGAAATATTTCTTTAGCAAGAGCTGTAATTCCTCAGCCGCAGTTTTCACTCCTAACCCTTCCCTCACCCTGTGCACTGTTTCTTTTGGTAAATTCCATCTTGATTGTCTTTTGCCCTTTAATCTTGTCATCTTTGCTGGCTGTCCTTGGAGGATTTATTTTCCTTTGCATTCCTACTCTTGGTTTCTGCTGGAATAGGCTGTGGATTGCCAGAGCTGCAGTGCTGGGCCTTTCCCGAGCAGTAAAATCCTGGTTTAAACAAGCCATAAATAATGTTTGCACCCTGTGTTCTGTGGGTTTAGATGTCTCAGGGACTGAGTCTGATTAATTTAAATTTGGGTTTCATGAATGTCTTCAATCATGCTGCAGAATGTCACTTAAAACGTTTAATTATCCAATGATATTAATTGATCTGCAGCCTGTCTTTCTACTAATCTGATACAACAAAGTTTGCAAATTGCTGCTGAGAGCAGGATTGTGTGGAGCAGCTTTTGGATAGCAGCAGCAAAGCCTTTGTGTAACCATGTTAAAATGATAGATGCTTTCCCTGTTAGACACAGGCCTGACTTTAAATGGGTTCACGTTATCATTTTGTTTGCAGATGTCAAAAGCTCATTAATTTTAAGTCAAACTCCCTACCTTGCTGCTTCAAATTGCTTTTAAATTACACGTGTGCTGATCAATCTTGAAAAGCCCAAATTAAAAACTCAGCTGAGGGCACATTTCAAGGCCACAGATCCAACACTTAATTCTAATCTGTTTTCCACAGGCAAACCTCCCACTCCAGCACTGGTTCCTGGCAGAAGGGGGGGGAGAGGAAGTTGTAGAGACTTAAATATTTCTGGGAAGGCAGAGAGGAAAGGAAAAGGTGGAAACAGGGAACTATATTTAAATAATGACCTATTTACATTACATAGTTTGAACTATTAGAAATAGACTTAGGAGCTTGTGGTGTTGAGATAATTAATTCTGTCATAATGGGGCATTTTTCAAGCAGGAACCTCAAATCCTGGGGTCAGTTTTGGGCCCCTCAGGACAGTATCTTTGACTGTGAACCACCCGAGTTATGGATCAGTTTTGTGCACGGGTAACTCGAGCTGTAATTTGTCCTGAAGAAGCTCCAGAACTGCTGCACTACATCAAACTATTTACCCTTGAAATTTAGCCTCATTTACCAGAACTTCCCGAGGAAGAAACGTGAATAATTTCTTTGGAAAATCACTTTCTCTGTGAGCACATTCCTGTTTTCAGGAGTTAATCCCTGCAGGATGCTGCTGCTGACCGGGCTCTTCCAGGGCAGTTTTGCTCTGTGCACTTTTACTGGGATGGGATTTAAGGCTGGCCAGGCCATCCCTGAAGGGTTTTCCCCTCATTCCAAAGGCTGCTCTGGGAGCTGTAATGGGAACCAGCTCCAGGGCGTGGGAAAGGAGCAGAGGCAGGAACTGTCCTGCCAGAGAGCGTTTGTGCCCAGCTGTGCAGGGCTGGGGGAGGGACACAGCCATGGAGGGGGGGTTTTTCAGCTAGAAATGCAGTCACAGCTGGGTATTATTTTTTTCACAAGTGTGGTAAATGGTTTTTAACAATTTTTAATTTTTTTCTGAATTTAGATGCATTTGAAACTCAAATTCAGTGCCTTCTATCAGCTCTCCTGCAGCCGAGCTTAAACCATGTCTTGGGCTGTTCTGTGTCCATCCACCTTTAACCATCTTAAATGACCTTTTTATTATTCCAAGAGATTTGATTCACTCTCTCTGATGAGGGAAAAGAGTTTGGGAGATAAACTGGTAGAGTTTCAGTGTTGGGTAATGTCCATTTCCCACATTTATGTCTACACAAAGAAATTGATTCTTACCACCAAAAGAAACGAATCAAAGCCAACAGAACAAGACAAAATAGAGGAAAATATTTTTAAGGTGTGATTTCTGTACAAAGAACAACAGTTACAGAAAGTCCATGGATGGTTTGAGTGGGAATAAAGCAAGGTGGGATCTGGGGATTTGATTAGGATGGTTTCTCAGCCGGTTGGTTTCAGTTCCCAGGGGAGGAAATGGATTTGTGGGGAGCAGAGGTTTTGGGAAAGGCAGGATGAGGAGGAGCAGGAATTGAAGTGAGGGATGCCCAGGATGAGCGGGGGATGAAAATCCCACCTGAAGGACAAGGTTTGGAGGATCCATCTCTGCTCTTCCCAGGATAACCAGCTCCAGGGAGGAATTCAGAGCTGGTGAGGGCAGCTTTGAATTTCTGCTTTGAATAATCGGAGCCTGAACGCAGAAAACACCTTGCACGTGTGACTTTATGTGCATAAAAGACTTTGCCATAAAAATTGATTTTCAGAGCAAGATCTGCCCTCGTTTTTTAATGACCTGAGTGTGGCTGAGCTGTAGCTTTCACTTAGTTAAGCTCATTTCCCACCTGCTTTTCATTTCGAGACCCGCCATGGCTTCGGGGGTGGTTGTTGAGAGTTGCTTCGGTGTGTGAGGATGAAAGAAAAAAGGGGGATTTTTGGAGAAAATATGAAAAAAAGGTGGATATTTGGAAAAAAATATCAAACAGAAAAATGTGGATTTTCAGAGAAAGTATGAAAAAAATGTGGATATTTGGGAAAAATATGAAACAGAAAAAGGTGGATTTTCAGAGAAAATATGAAACTATAAAGGTGGATTTTTGGAGAAAATATGAAACTAAAAAGATGGATTTTAGGGAAAATATTGTATTTCTCTTGAGCTTTTGTGCCCGAGGTGATGCCAGCCCTTTGTTGATGCCCAGTGGGCTGCTGCCTGAGGACCACAAGCTCCAATTGTCTGGGGGAGCGTGAGTGGCTCTGGCACTGAACACTGCAGCCATTCATGGGCGCTGCCTCGGGGCTCACAGGAACCTTTATCCCCGCAGGGAAACTGGAATTTTCCTCCAGGCCAGAAGCAACAAAGCCCAAGGGGGAAATGAGCCCGTTCAGCAGGGATTTGTTCCATCCTGGGAAGGGCAGGGCACGACTGTAGGGAAGTCCCCTCTTCCCTCAGCCCAAGGCAGGTGATGACAGTTCTTGGTTTTTGGGGCTTGTGGTTGTGTTTTATGGATTTGAGGTTTATTTTTTCCTTCGTCTCACTAGGTCAGGAGGGCATGATGCTTTTCTTAAAAATTCCTTGCAGTATTGGTGTTTTTATTATAGTTTTATATCGTTATATAGATAACTATTATAGTTATTGTATAGTATATTATGGTTATTATATATTACATTATAGTTATTATACATTGCATTATAGTTATTTTATATTCTAGCCATTATATATTATAGCAGTTATATATAATATGATTATTATATATTATAGTTATTGTAATTTTATATAGGTCTATATGCATTGATGAATTGTGTCTGTGGGATGTAAACATGGCAGTGTTAAATATTGTTATTTAATATGTTAAATATTGTGATTTCGGGCAGAAGAGGAACTTTTCAAGCTGCTTTCAGCACCTCAGATCAATAATTAGAGTGATGCAGCACAGAAATATCACAGGCAGCAATGCATGTGCAGAACTGGTGGCATCAGGGATTTGCTGCTTAGGGGTTTGCAGCAGGAGCTAATAAATTATCAAAGGTATTAAAGAGATTCTGTTAATTTGCAAGGCTGAAAACACTCAGAAACCGCAGAGGCATTTGTGTAATTTCCAGCTTTGTGTTTAAGAACTCCCATGAGGATCTCTTAAAACCACCAGGTGTTTTCTGGCTTTTTAAGTCTCCCTGGAAACATGTAAACAATTGCATCATGTTGCTGCTCTTTGATGGAGCCTTTAAAAGCTGTAACTCTTGTCTAATTGCAACACGGGATGTTTTGCAATAGGAATTTGGGAAATAACAGCTCCTTAAAATAGCTGCAAGCCTGAGGCACGGTAAATGCAGAATTAATTCTGGTTGTATCAGGATAGTAACGAGTGGCAATCGGTAATTGTTGTAGTAAAATGAATTTTGAGGTCGCTGGGGCAGCAGTGTTGGTGTGTTTCTTTAGTTGGATTTTTAAAATTTTATTTTAATTATGATCCAATTTAAATAATTGAGCAAGATTCGTGTTTATGGCAGCAATGCCCTGGTGTTGCTGGGTCCCAAAAAGAGGATTTCTCCATACAGAATCCCCACAGCCCATTTTATTCCTGGATTCCTTGAGAGCTTTTTATTTATCTCATTTTCCCCAAGTCAAGCAGGTATTAAACACGTTTCTGCTGACGTGGCTTTCTGTAGAAAAAGGCAAACAAGGCATGCTCTGTTTATAAATTTCTGGAATGCTAAAATCATCTGTGTGCTTTGTTTCCAAGCAAACAAAGTCGGGACAACGGAGAAAGGATATTGTTATTGGGCCTCTGGGAGGCTCTTACTGCATTTTATTTTGAAATAGCCTTTAATATGTCTGACCTGATGCCTTGGGAAGGATAAGAAAATTCAAAGTGGATTGCTAGCTTTCCTTATTTTGGGAATTTTCCTTATTTTGGGAATGTCTCTGCTGGTGTTGTTTGAGACCGTCTTGAGTGTCTGTCCATCAGCTTTTGGCCAGGAAGGATCAAGTCTTTAAAACCTCTTTCAGACCTTCCACTTGGATCTGAAGGGATGAGGAATCTTCAAAATCCTGGATCTTAGAGGGGCCTAAAATAATATAACCTGGCTTTGTGATCCAGAGATCCAAATCGGAATGATTTCTCCTTTCACCCTCTCATAACGTCAGCAAATTTATCCTGCGGGTTCCTGGCAAGGCTGTATTTTAAATGCACTTTGGTGTTAGCTGGATGCCCTGGAGCAGGCAGGGATCCCTCGCTGCAGCCTCAAGGACAGCACTTGGATTTCACTCCAGCCTGGTTTAATTGGGCAGATTTGGGGCTGTTTTCCAGCAGAAGGAGCAGTTTTCTTGCTGGGAATGCCGAGGTTCCTGTGTGTGGGTGGGCTGTGCCTGGGCCTTGTCGCGCCTCATTTTCTGCTCCTCTCTTTGGGAGAGACCTCCTGGCCACTGGTGTCTTCAACAACATTTTTACTGTGAGCCTTTGAAAGGAAAATCCTGCTGGTTTTCATTTCGCTGTCCCATCCTGGTGTTTCTGCAGAACAAATGGAACAAATGTGTTGCGTGTTCCCGCCGAGCTGACCTCAGCTGCCCGTGGCCCACGAGGACCCGCCAGGAGCCGGCTGAGGCTGTGCGGGCTGGCTTTCAGCAAGACCCGTGCTGATCTCGGGATGAAATATTTACTCTGTGTTGTTTTAATTGTGAAATAATTCATGGAGTTGGGAATGAACCAGTTGTGCGTGAGGATGTGGAGCTGCTGCAGTGATCCAGAGGAGGCTGTGGAGATGCTCTGAGGGCTGGAGCCAGGCTGGGAGAGCTGGGGGTGCTCCTGGAGAGGAGAAGGCTCCAGGGAGAGCTCAGAGCCCTTCCAGGGCCTGAAGGGGCTCCAGGAGAGCTGGAGAGGGACTGGGGACAAGGCATGGAGGGACAGGACACAGGGAATGGCTCCCACTGCTAGATGGGATATTGGGAAGGAATTTTTGGCTGTCAGGCCCTGGCACTGTGGCTGCCCCTGGATCCCTGGCAGTGCCCAAGGCCAGGCTGGACACTGGGGCTGGGAGCAGCCTGGCATGGTGGAAGGTGTCCCTGCCAGGGCAGGGATGGAAGGGGATGATCTTCGAGGTCCCTTCCAACCCACACCTTTCCATAATTCCAAGCTGGGAGTCATCAGCTCAGAAAGGCCTTGGTTGCTGTGCCCAGAGAAGCTGTGGCTGCCCAAAAGCATCCAAGGCCTTTCTGAGCTGTGGGATTCCCACCTCCATGCTGTTCATCGCTGAATCCATCTGGGTAGGCACGTCTGACCACCAGGTTTTGAGAGAAAAGTTCGTCTGACAGACAGGCTCTGTTATTTGAGCCTTTCAGAGGCAGCAAAGTCACAGAGGGTGTTTTCTTTGTGGAGAAACAGAGGCTGTGCCAAAAGCTGAGCATAACTCCACCACTGAAGGAGTGGGAGCCTATGGGTGTTGGATTAAGCCTTTTTCTGATTTAGACATGGGGCAACTGAGAGGTGTTTTAAAAACTTTAATTTCCTTTTCTGTTTTATGTGAAGGGTGAGATGATACAGATGTTGTAATTTACACTATTGCAATTAGAAGTTAACTATGTTTTAATTACAATGCATTATAAGTGGGTCTTGGTTTATTAGTGTCAGTTACACTATGTTGTAAATGTTTCACAGTTAATTATTGAAATTACATTGTAGTAAGACTCACACAGAGTATCTTTCACAGTTCTATTTCTCTGAAGTATCTAGTCTTATTTATAAGGCCACCCTTTAAAACTTATTTCTAGCTCCTTTCTCTCTCAGCAATGTCCATCCTATTCTCTAGCATTTCTAAGTTAGTATTTCTCATCTCAGAGTTTACATGCAGATACATGCTATGTGAACCTTCCATCAGGCTCTGAAACTTTTCCATAAATCCATTTCCCATTTTCCATTTCTCCCATATGGAGAATCCAGTCTGCTTCTAGATTAAATCCCTGTCATTTGTGGACTTTTCTCTGCAAAAATGTGTCATGCACTGGAAGTCCTGGCAGTCTGCAGGTGACAGCAATCACTGCCCTCGTTGTCATCCTCAGCCCTGAGCAGCTCCTGGAGCTCTGTGAAAATTTTTCCACGTCCATTTTTGCCAGTTCTTGGCTTTTTTCCTTCTTCTGTTGAGTTTGGGATTGAAGGCACTTGAGAGGATAGTTCACATTCACACTCAGGTGTTGATTATTTCTTATCTATTTTACAAGCCGTGAGTTCTACAGCGTTCTGCTAACAATTACAAAATGGCCAACTCTCTCTTGTTACGATACCTTTGAAGGCTAAACTATCCAATTAAGAAATGACACCTAAATTACTTTCACTTTCAACCCAATAACTAATCACTCAGAATCTGCAATGCAGACTTTTCTGTCCAATTACAAAATACCACCCAAACCCATGGAGGAGGTGAAGAAGTTGAAGGACCAGCCACCGCCCTAAAACCTCCACCTTGCCCCATATATATTACTATATTCTAAAACCCCAAACTCTTAAATTTTCCACCCTGTGACATTACACCCTTCTATTCAACTCCACACCCACCATCCCATGCTATCATTCAATTTTAGAAGCTTTTTCCACGGCCTCAGGTCAAATACAGCATTTTCTTGTGGGTCTGTGCCCTTCAGCACAGAAAGATTAAAATTCTCAGCACCCAGGGTTCCAACAGGTCTTGTGTTTCAGCTTGGAGTTGTACAGCTCCTTCCTCCTCAGAATTTGCAGAACGGTGAGAGTTTTATGTTTTTGTGAGGAGTTTTATCCATTTTTGTTTCAGCCTCCCACGGGTAGTTTTTGTTTTGCATCTGGATTTCTGGCTGCTTATCCAGCCTTTGAACAGGAACATCTGAGTGCTCCTGGAGCCAGCAGGAGTAAGGACTTAAGGAAGAATGGAGTTCACCATTCCTTTTTGGGTCATTGTACTGTAGAGTGGCTGAAATAAGCAGAAATTGATACAAATCTGAGTTTTCATCTCCCACATTGGACAAATGGTTGGGCTGGCTTCTGGAAGGTCTTAGGATAGCAGCATCCAAGCAAAAAGGTCAAATCCCGGTAGGACATACCCAAAATCTTCAAATGAAGGAAATTTTATGTAAATGCAAACAAGAAATGCTTTTAATTTATCCCCTCAGTGGAACCAGTTTCTGCTCCTCAGAGCATCTCTGGAGGATGCTGTCCTCCTTCCTGTGCGCTTCTCCAAGGAAAAGCCTTCTCCACTGGGCTCAAAATGGGAAGCTGGAGGGCAGAGAAACCATTTATTCACATCATTTTAATCCTAAAAACTACAGGAGGAAAAGGGTGTGGGTGAACTTGGCATCACGGGACTTGGATAATGAAAATTGACAATTGTGGGGGGGAAGTCACATCTCCTGCACATCACCAAGTGACAGAACGGCTCCTTGAGCCCAGGAATGGCTGGGGCTGGGGAGAGGCTGGCAGGATGGAGATGAGGGCGATCCTCAGACGTTTCCTGCAGCTGAGGTGTGTGAGAAACCCTCCCAGATAAAACTCAGTGCCTCAGGCAGGAGAGATTGTGTGCGCTTATCTGGAAGTTCCCTTTCCTCCGGGCTGATAACATTCTGAGCAGAGTGAAAATAGGAATTGTCATCCCCAGCCTCTGTTATCGCTTTGGGAACAGCTTTTCTATCTGCAGCTGATGGGAAAATGCGTTCCTTTAATGATGTTGAACCCAGTCTGTGGCGTTGGTGGTTGCATTATGTGGGATGTGGAAGGGGGAACTGAAGGAAATTCACTCCTAGCAGGGATCTGATGTGGATCCCAGGCTGCAGCAGGGTGGGAAAAGGGGGTTTGTGCTTCTGTTCCCTCACACTGGGCAAAATTTTTGGGAAGTCTGTGCCCTCCTTGAGCTGCAGGTGGGGATGGGAGCAGGACCTGCCCTTGCCTGGCTCCTTCAGGAGCTGCCTCACCCATCCCTCCCTGCTCTGTTTATCTTCCCTTGTGTCCCCTTGAGCCAGCATGGGACAGAGATTTTGGGCAGGAAAAGTTAAAAGCTAACCAGAGGAGACAGACAGAGCTGAAATAAATGAACTGCTGCTCTGAGTGAAGGATGTTGTGGTTATGTCAATGTCTTCTTCCAGAAGAATTCTGTCTTCCAAAAATTGTTAACAGGTTTTTGCCTGTTCTCAGCTACTTATTCATGCCCCTGAGCTGCTGCTCTCTGAGGATGTAGAACATTTTTTTTCGGGCTGTAAATCTCATCGGGGAAATGTTTCCTTCTGCAGGGCTTTTGCCATCCTAACTTTAAAATGAATTTATTTCTTTTAACCCAGATATTCTCCTGGCCTGGCGCAGCAAACATTGGTGCAAGGTGGCTGAGGGAGTTCTCAGCTGCAGAGGGAGGGGAGGGGACAGGAGAGGAAGGTTGGAAAACAGAAATCCTTTGATCTTGGTGGTTGTTTTTGTGCTGTTTGTATTCCTGCACGTGCTGCACGCTGGTTTTTCCAGTGCTGGGAGCTGTGCCTGCTCTGTGTGACAGTGAAAGAACATTTCCCTAAGGCTGTGGGGTGTTTCAGGTGGTTATGGGGTGTTTTAGGGGACTGTGAGGTGTTTTAGGTGCCTTTTAGGGTGTTTTAGATGGCTACGGGGTGGTTATGGGGTGTTTCAGATGGCTGTGAGGTGATTGTGGGTGTTTTAGGGGACTGTGAGGTGTTTTAGGTGCCTTTTAGGGTGTTTTAGATGGCTATGGGGTGGCTGTGGGGTGTTTTAGGTGGCTGTGGGGTGGTTGTGGCGTGTTTTAGGGGACTATGAGGTGTTTTAGATTGCTTTTGGGATGTTTTGAACAGGTATCGGGTGGTTATGGGGTATTTTAGGAGGCTGTGGGATGGTTGTGGGGTGTTTTAGGGGACTATGACGTATGTTAGATGGCTTTTAGGATGTTTTAGATGGCTGTGGGGTTGTTATGGGGTGTTTCAGGGAACTATGAGGTGTTTTAGATGGCTTTTAGGGTGTTTTAGACAGCTATGGGGTGGTTGTGGGGTGTTTTAGGGGACTATGAGGTGTTTTAGATGGCTTTTAGGATGTTTGAGTTGGCTGTGGGGTGACTATGGGGTATTTTAGATGGCTTCTCTGTGGCTGTGGTGTTTTATGATGTTTATGGGTGTTTTAGATGCCTCTTGGATGGCTCAGGGGTGCTTTACATGGCTTTGGGGTGGCTGTGGGGTGGTTTAGATCCTTATGAGGTGGCTGCTGGCTGTTGTAGATTGCTGTGAGGTGGTTTAGATGGTCATGGGCTGTCTGTGGGGTGGTTTAGATCATTACACGGTGGTTATGGGGTGTTTTAGGTCATTTTGAGGTGTTTTAGATGATTATGGGGTGGCTATTGGGTGTTTTAGGTGGCTGTGGGATCTTTCAGAGGGCTATGGGGTGGCTGTGGAGTGGTTTAGATGATCATGAGGTGGTTTAGATGGTTATGGGATGGCTGTGGGGTGGTTTAGATGGCTGTGGGGTGGTTTAGATGGTTATGGGATGGCTGTGGGGTGGTTTACATGGTTATGGGGTGGTTTACATGGTTATTGGGTGGTTTAGATAGTTATGGGATGGCTGTGGGGTGGTTTGGATGGTTATGGGATGGCTGTGGGGTGGTTCATAGGGCCACATGCCAAGTGGTGGCCGTGTATCTCTAGGTACCCATGAAGAGAAGAGCTCAGAACCAGAGCAGGAGGAATAAATTCCCATTTTTGCTGGGTCAGTGCAAAGAGGAGGGCACAGGGGCTGGGGGGCAGCAGTGCCCTTGGGCAGGTGGGGCATTGCCCAAACCCCAAATTCTGACAGGAATTTGCTGCTTTCCCTGGATGTCCCCTTGCAGAGCAGGAGCCGGTCCTGTTGTGTCCCAGCTCTGACTGTCCCCGGAGCTGCCCCAGTCCCGGGGTCCTTTCAGGGTGACAATGTCACCAAACCCCGATTTATTTGCAGACTTTTAAAGTTGTTCCCAAGATGTTCCGTGCCACAGATTGGTGCTGGGCTGGGTCACCGAGTTCTCCTCCTGTTAATTTATTAAATAACCACTGAGAACTCCTCATTAACAAATACATCCTGACTATTTAAAGCCAAAAAAACCCCTTTTCTCTGCGCACATCTCCTGTTACCCTCTCCAGAATTCCAATTCCTCTGATCCAGAGGTTGCATCCAGAGCTCCTGAAGCTGAACTCAGAATGTTTGCTGCAAACACCCATCCCTTGTTAAGCAGTATTTACATAAAACATGCTGACACCACTTTGGGGAGATTGAGTAGGATGCTTTCTCAGCTGTTGAAATTTGCACACGAGATGGAAGATGTTTTGATTAAAAGAAGGGTTAGCTGAATATTTTTTTTCCCATTTATTCCCATGTGTCAAAATCAAAGCAGAGTTTCTCCAGGCATTTTGCCCATTTTTTTTTCTCTTTTTTTCTGTTCCTCTTGTTCAGTTGTTTGGATTCTTTCCCTCAAGGTTGAGATTTTTGTGGGTTTTTTTTTTTCCTCGTAGCAGAGGAACTCAGTTATTTAAGGAGATAAATACATATTAAAATGCCTTTTAGACAGAAATAAACACTATGACTGGGTTTAGCTTCCTGTTTATTTTTGGGAGTGTTTGTAAATTCATTCTGGAATTTATGGGATTGGCACTGGTGAACTGGGGACAGGCAGGGGGAAACCAGGGAGATTTTCCCACTAACGTCCTCCTGCTGCAGGAACAGCGGTGAAAAAGAGCACAGGAATAATTTCATTTTATTGTCCACATTCTCCTTCCTTGTGATTCTCTAATCTTGAAGCCATTCCTGTGATAACATTTCCCCTCGTGGTTACTTAGTTGATTTTTTGAGCTGCATTTCCAAAGCCTCCTGTCAAGGAGGAGAGCTCCAACTTTCCTAATCCGTGCTGAAACGACTTCTTCGAAGCTAAAATGGAATCTTATCTCTTCTTTCCCCCTGCAGAGAGCACAAACGTTGCTTTTGTCATTCCTTTATTATTTGCTCTGCGAGGGTGCCAGCGCCCCTGGCCACAGAGAAACTGGAGCAAAAGCTTTTTTTAGCAACTAGAGCAGAATTTTCATAATAAACCTGATCTCGTGCCGTTTCCGAGCCTCCTTTGGGGGGAATCGGGGAAGGAAACTGGAATTAGGGAGGGTTGGAAGCGAGGGGACTTCAAGGAGCCTCATCCTAAAAACTCTCCACGGATTTGCTGCCGCTGCCTGGATTAGAGGACCCTTTAATTTGCTTTTAATTAAAATGATTTTCATTTATTCTGTGCCTTCTTCAGAGGTCCCGAGGCGCCTCACAAACTTGTGATGCTGTGTATAAAATACAAAATGCGTGTTCACGTGGTGCTGAGGATGAAGGAGAGTTCTACCTTTTTTTTTTGGGCTGTTTTAGAGCCTCAGATCCCAATTACAGAGCAGCTTTTCAAGCACTGCTGCTGTTCATCTTCTCAATGAGTTGTAGTCCGACGTGTAAACACTGCCCTTCCACGAACAGCTTATCTGGATGCTATATTTAAATAGCCAGGGCTTTGTTTTTGCAACCTCATTCATTTGGAAAGAAAAAAAAAAAAAAAAGTCATGTAAATACCTTTTTCTTTCTCTGTTTTTCAAAAAAGGAAGTGCACCTATTGCAGAAATTCCCAAAGGACATGATGGATTAAAATGGAAAGTGTTGCATAGCTTGTAAACAGAGTTACGTTAATTATCTTTTAAATAGTTGATCTTAATACAATGTAGATGTTAAAAAACAAAGAGAACCCTTTCCTACAATTTAATTGTTTTCCTTTGCTCCAATTTAATTGTGTACTCCACAATAACTACTAAGGAGGAGAAGAAATAGGGGTTCTTTTACTTTTTTTTGAATGAAATTTCTGGTGGTTTCTTTCTTTTTGGTTATTTGCTGAGGCATAAATTCTGGATCAGCACAGAAACATGAGAAAATCCAAGGACTATTATGGAAAATGCAGTTTCAGGGACGAATTTGATGCCCCAGCTGAGGTGGCAGAGGAACAACAGAGAGAGGGAGGCTGGCAGGAGCACGGGATTTTTCCAGAGCCTTGAAAAGTTGCTACATTCTTGTTTTGGAGAAGAACAAATCCTGGTGGAAGAGATTCTGAGATTTGTTTTCTCGATCTTGGGAGGTGGGGGTTGGTCTCTTCTCCCTAGGAACAAGGGATGACACAAGAGGAAGTGACCTCAGGTTGTGCCAGGGGAGGTTTGGGGTGGATACTTGGGAAAATTCCTTTATGGAAAGGAAATCCAGCCCTGGCAGTGCTGGAGTCCCCATCCCTGGAGGGATTTAAAAACCCTGTGGATGTGGCACTTGGGGACATGGGCAGTGGTGGCCTTGGGGGCCATGGTTGGACTTGATAATCTTGGAGGGTTTTTCCAACCTAAACAATCCCATGTTCTGTGAGTTTGGACGGCTCTGATTTAGGGCTGGCTCATTTTGTAAGGCCTCTCCCCAGTCTGCTGGGGACAGAATTTCCCCGTGTGCTTTCAGGCAGTTGTAGAAATGTAGGGACTGTGCCATAAGTTTTTAATATCTGATATCCAAGAGGGAAAACCAAAACAAAGTCCTTGAGCACAATATAAAGATGGTTATTTCCTGAAGAAGTTGTGTCTTATAAAAAAAAAATGGCTCTTCTGCTCTCAAAGAAGAAAACCTGAAACTTTTGCTTGCTTACAGAGTGGCTGAAATTCCCCTGTTCAAGTTTGGGCGAGCAAAAGTCCTTTTTGAGGATGTCACACCAGAACTGTGAGCAGCAGATTTTCCCATAATACTCCTTTTGTTCCCTAAATGAATGCAGCAGTGTTTGCTCCTGCGGAGGAGCTGCTCGTGAGGAGGTCACAGAGGTTCCTCAGATCCTTGGAGGGGGCACAGGGCTGTGCTCAGCACTTGCAGAGCATGAGATTTTGGGTTTTTTGGGATTTAACTTTGAAGTGTTGTAATCTTTGCATGGGCAGGGACACCTTCCACCATCCCAGGTTGCTCCAACCTGGCCTTGGATGCTTCCAGGGATGGGGCAACACTTGAGTGTTTCATTTTGAGGCTTTGGGGTTTGTGTTTCTTCCACCCTTGTTTCCCTCATCTCTTGCTCTGCAGTCAAACCCGTGAATTCTCAGTGTTCTTTCCTGCTGCAACTGATCAATAAAGGTGATTAGCTGAAAGCTGGTGTTTGGAACAACCTCAGTGAGACACACAAGGCAAAGTGTTTCCTTCCTTCCTCTCCCTGCCGTGTCCTCTCCTGGAGCAGATTCCTGATGGTTGAATCTTTCTTCAGGTCTGCAGTGGATTTTTTCCAATGAGAAGTTGCTTGCAGACTTTACGCTGAGAATCCTTGGATTTCTGTTCTGTAGAAATGCATTAGGCTGTAGAAAAACTCTACATTCAAGGTACAAATGACACTTAGAATGTAAAGCTGGGCAGGCCTTTAATTTTTTTATTTTTTTCTTATTTTTAATGGACTCTTACACTGAGTAAAAATGAAAAAGATGCTTATAACCATCTTCTGGAACCGCTGTGTTCTGCTGCTCTGTAAATAATAATAAATGACTGGTTTAGGGCTGTGTTCAGAGTGATTCTTGTGGAATTTTAGGCTGTTGGGATGATGGAGTTGGCGGCAGCCATCCACACCCAGCTTTATTAGGATCCAGTTTCTGCCTTTGTGGTGAAAACCCACAACAGTTGGGTGTTTGAAATGGCTTTTAAGCCATCTGTGTGGCATCTCTGTGTTCCATTGTTTCATCCCGCCCAGATGCTGGGAAATGACTGAAAGGAGTTGGAGCTCCAGCACAAATTGTTATTGTCCTGGAAATGAGGATTTTGTGACTTCTGCCTCTGGGGAGGTTGGGTGAAGTGGAGGAGTGGATGAAAGGTTGGATGTTCCTAGAGGAACCTCAAACACCCCAGCTGGCAGCTGAGTGGGACCCCAAAAGCCGTGTGAGAGCCCTCTGCTCTCCAGCCCTGTCGTGGTGCTACCACCCTGTGGTGTCAGAGTGAACTAGGATCTCCAGGAAAATGGGATTTCTGGCGTGTTGCTGCCCAGGGAAGGGTGTCAGCATCAGATGACTGTTGTGGAAATCCCATTGATGAGACACCTCCTGCTGTTCTGATGAGCAACTTCAGGACAAGAGGAGTTCCTGTAAATTATCCGGGCTTGATAAAACCCTCCCAGGCTTCCCCAAACCAGTGTTCCCTGGAGTTTTAAAGGTGAGGGGGAGTTCCATGGCGAGGAGACCCCCAGGATAACCCAGGAAAGGTTTGGCCAGCTCAGGTCTGGAGCAGCTTCTCCTCTTGCAGCTCCTCTGTGGGTTTACCCAAAGCTGGAGGAGCAGCGAGTGCCTCAGTGTTGTCATTTCAGCCGGGCGTGAAAGGAAGTTCCTTAATGAGCACGGAGCAAAAGTCATTTTCATAATCACTGTTCTAAAAGACGCTCATGAAATCCTGATGAATTTGCTTGCCAGTTCCTGGAAAAGCTACACTAAAGCCCAGCTTTCCACGGGAGATTGGCCTGGGCGGTGTCCAGAGCTCGTTGCCAAGCTCAGCTTTGCTGTGATCGGTTTTGAAATCACTTGGAAGGTTTCTTGCAGGGCATGCAGCCTTTTTGGAAGAAGCAATTAATTCATCTCAGGTATAAAGGGGGCTTAAAAAAACCTTTTGGGGCACAAATAAATGGGATGCAAGCGTTTCTTTCTTTATTTCTTTGGTGTTTGGTGGAGAGGCTGTGGACTCTCTGGGATGTAATTGCACTCCTGTCAGGGAGCATCCGGGCTGAGCTCTTTGCATTTCTGCTGCAGTGACTTGTGGTGGCATTTGCAAGTTCATCTCCCTGGAGTGCTTGAGGCAAACGGTCAAAACATCAGCAATTGCAGTCTGCTGGAATAAGTGAGGCTTGTAAAGCTTTTTATATTCATCAAAAAGCAATTTCTGTTGGGGTTTTTTAAAGATTCAGTACAAGGGCTGGATGTTGGTTAACAAAGTCCTGATTCTGTATTCTGTGTGCATCCAAAACATCCTAACAAACATCCTTAGGACATCAAAACCCTGGAAAACATGCAGAGCCTGACCTCTGAACACAATGTTTTCTTCCTGTTTACGTTGGCCCCGGCCCTTAAAAAAATGATTTATTTTGTTATGCAGACGATTACCAAATAAGCTCACGTCTGTGGAAGCTTGTGTGAGGTAGATATTGAAACTTGGCACGGTTCTGCAGGTTCCTGACCTTCCAGGAGCTCATTGAGGACTTCAGGGTGATAACATCAGACTATTCTAGAGGCAATAAACCTCTAGAGGAAATAAACTAAAAAAAAATTTAAATTTTGTTTCTTTACATTGTCAGTGAGAAAGAAAATGTTGTAGGGGGAGAAGTGTTCTAAATTTCTAATTCTTATTACTCTTTAGTTAATGTTAGTATATTTTTCTTTATACCCTTCTAAAGTTTTGAACCTGCCTTTCTCCTGAACCTACGGGCCAGCAGGAAGTGAGTACACTGGTGATCAGCCAGCACCTAACCCACCACACTCCTTCGTGCCTTAACCGGGAAATCTCAAAATGAGCCAAATTCCAGATTAACAAACCAAAACCACGACATGAAATCAGAATTTCTACCCGGTTTCAAACTGAAACCATCACATATCACTGCCAGCAAGGGTGTTCCAGACCAAATGTGTGCTGCAGCAGGGAGCAGGCTCTCGCAGACAAACACGCAGGAGGCCTTTGCTCATCACTTTGGAGCAGAGCAGAGCAGCACCTCTGGCTGGGGGAGCGAGTGCTCGCTCAGCACGGTGCCAGATGGCTCTGCCTGGGAGCAGCTGCCGAGCTGCAGGGCAGGGATGCTCTGCACGGGGACATCCAGATCCTGGGGCTGGCCAGAGCCAAGGTGAGGATGTGAAGAACAACCTGGAGGAGGAAGGTCATGGAGAGCACCAAACTGAGCTCTAGCCCAAAGTGCAGAACAAAAACTGGCTCTGGGAGGGCAAATTGCAGCTGGATTTATGGGGAGAACTATCACTGTTGTTGTTTGTAATAAAGGGGTGGGATTGTTTTTGGGTTAATAATGATTTATCATTCAGTAAATATTAGTTTTAGAGCTTGTGAGATTTTAAAGGAGTAAGTAACTGGTTGTAGTTCAAGAGTAGTTGCAAGGTTTTTTGTTATAATGTAATATATAAATTTCTAAACTAATCGACAGTGCTGCAGGGTTTGTTTTACTTTTTTAACTTATTACTTTTACTTCTGTTGTATTGTGGGTATTTTTGTCTAATGGGCTTCTAACTCACATGTACACATATGTTTTTATTGTAACTTCTAAATTCTTAGCTTACTTTATACAACTACACTTTATAAACTCTTTACCATCTTATTAATACAGTTTTTTACTTACATAAAGTATATTCTTACTTATAACTATAGAAACACAAGTTAATTATTTTTCTGCTCAATATCTGTCTACTGTGTTTTTACATCCAATCCAAGCTTCTCCCAAGGCTGCAGATCAAACCCTTCAGTGTCTGTGGGAGTTTCTGTTTTTCCAATTCCCGCAGAGAAGAAAATTCCCTGTGAGGGTGCTGTGCAGGAGCCTTGGGGCTGCAGGATATTGGCCAGGATGATCCTAAAAGCTCTTCTCACCCTCTCTTTTTGTGTCTCACGGAGCATTTTTGTCCGGCTGAAATCCTCTCCAGGAGGCTCTGCATGAAAGGAGGTGACTTGTTACTGCTAATTGTGAATGAAGGGAAAGAGAAGTCCTTGGAACGACTTAGGAAAGGGGATTCCCATCCGTGTGCAACTCCAGCTGCACCTGGGCACATCCAGTGTTATTCCAAAATGCTGGAGGCCCTGACATTCCTTATCATCAGTGTGCTTCATTTGTGCATTATTTTTAATAATTATGATTATTGTAAGCAAATGTTTGGCATTTCTGTTCAGAGTCTGTGCTGCCACAATAGTGGGGTTGTCACAGCAGTGTTCCTGCTGTTCTGGGGGAGTTCACTGCCTTAACACATCCTGTGGTTACAGAGTTATATTTTTTCCAGAGTTATATTTTCAGTTCATTCTCATGAAGTGAGAGAGTGAATTCTCATTCTGCTGCATCCTCCCCTGTTTCACCAGTTTGTACTGGTTGGGATTGAGGAGTGGGAGATCCTTCCTGGAACGTCACCAGGAAATGTTCACTGTGACCAAAGTGAGTGTCGTTAAACCTCCCTGGTCATCCTCTTCCCAGCCCCTGAAGGATGGCATTTCTTTTATTTCTGTCACCCAGGAGCCAGCACGGCTCCTTGTGAAGCAGCGCTGGGAAGAGCAGAGTGCTGGGGCAGAAAGGTTAAAGGGCAGGAAAAGGGATTTGTCTGCCCTCAGCTCCCACCTGTGTCCCATGGTTAAAATACAGAGACAAGAACTTCAGTTTTATATTTTCTACAACAGATGTTTTGGATGTGTTCTCCATCACAGCATTATTTATAGCGGTTATAGTTGGGGAAATAAGGAGAAAACCCCCCAGTGTCTTGCTGTTCCACATAAATTAATATTTTCTTGTCATTACTCCTGAAGCAGAAGCTTTCCTTGACTGCTGGAGAGTCGACTTGCACATTGTTTATAAAAACACTCCCTGCAGGCCCATCTTGTGCTGGCTCAAAGTCACTGTAAAAAGGGCTTTGCCTTATCTCAGTAGCACATCTTGGGAAGTCATTTAGTGAGCAAATTGCCAGTTAATTGCCTTGATCTGCTGGTGAGCAAGATGCTCAAAATGAGCTGTGCTTAATCACGATATCCAAATATCGCTTCTGTTCCATTAATGAGCGTGCTGTGAAATGGGATATGTTTTTTAAGGAAGCTCCTTAAGCTGATCTCGTTTGCTTTTTATTTTTAGTTAGTGCCTTTAGTTGGTTTCCTGAAAGATCAGAGCTCTGGGTGTGCAAGAGGGAAACCAGCATTTCCAGCATCAGTGGATGGCAACACTGAAGCATTTTCCATAAAGTGAATTTTGAGGTACTCTCAGGATTTCGAGTTGGCTGGAAAGGTTCTGTTCAGACACAGTGGGGTTAGTTTGATAGGATGTTTATGATTTCATTTCATCTCTGCAGAAGCACTTTGTAGTTTGTTCTTGTCCTGTGGGCAGAAGGTCCTTGGGAGCCAGCGTGGCTCCATTTTGTGTGGGTTCGGGTCTGTTCTTATTTTTAAGTGATTTTTTTGCAGAGTAGGATTGATTTGGTGTTGACCTAAGTTTAGTGACCATGAGTTTTGGTGATAATTAGCCTTGGCTCTCTGCTCTCCAGAAATACATATCTTAAATCTCCAGAAAGAAATTCAAATATATATATACACATACATATGTATGCACACACATGTACATATATATACACACATGTACATAAATAAAAATATAAAAAATATAGAAATCAATCCATATATGCACACACATGTACATATATATACACACATGTACATAAATATAAATATAAAAATATAGAAATCAATCCATGTATGCACACACATGTACATATATATACACATGTACGTAAATATAAATATAAAAAATATAGAAATCAATCCATATATGCACACACATGTACATATATATACACACATGTACGTAAATATAAATATAAAAATACAGAAATCAATCCATATATGCACACACATGTACATATATATACACACATGTACGTAAATATAAATATAAAAATACAGAAATCAATCCATATATGCACACACATGTACATGTAAATACACACATGTACGTAAATATAAGTATAAAAATATAGAAATCAATCCATATATGCACACACATGTACATATATATACACACACATGTACGTAAATATAAATATAAAAATATAGAAATCAATCCATATATGCACACACATGTACATATATATATACACACGTACATATCTATAAATATAAAAAATATAGAAATCAATCCATGTATGCACACACATGTACATATATATACACACATATTTATAAATATAAAATATAAATCTATACATGTATGCACACATATATACATATATACACATGTACATATATAAAATATAAAAAATATAGAAATCTATACATATATGCACAAACATACACACATGTACATATCTATAAATATAAAATATAGATAAAATATGCATATATGCACACACATCCAAAAGGCTTTCAAAGCCTTTGCCATCCCCCAGAGCATGATCTGGGTCCTTTCAAACACCTGGAAATAGTTCTCCAGAGCCTGAAAATGTAAAATATTTACAATTATTCTGCCTGGGAGATAAAATCCTGGCTGCTTTTTCCAGGGGGATGCGCTGTCTCAGCTTGGCGCAGCTTCTCCAAACACTGAATTGCTGCTCTTCCTCCCTTGCCCCCCACACCTGAAGACGTGGGGATAGGATTTGGATTTCATTCCCTGCCAACAAGGTGTCCAAACCAGCTTCTGGGGAGAGGGAAGGGGCTGAGCCTCAGCTGCCCTGGCTGGGCTTCCCATGGAAGCTGCCGTGGGATTCTGCTGATGGAGCACCTGGAGGGAAGAGGGAAAATTGCAGGGAAAAAGGAATTCCTGTGACTTCCCCTTCCATCCTCCCCCAGTCTTTGCAAGGAGGGTGTGATGAGGCTCAGGGCTGTCCATGGAATATTTTATTTAACTGTACCACGAGCAGATTTGCTCTGACATTTCCTGGGATACAAATACGTGGCCAGGTCCTCTGGTGAAAAAAGGGGATTTCACTTTGTTGCAGCTTCAGCCAGTCATTGATCAGCCTGAATATTTATATTATATTTATAATTATATAAAAATACCCTAGGTAGATTTTTCTCTGATATTTCCTGGGATACAAATACGTGGCCAGGTCCTCTGGTGAATAAAAAAGGGGATTTCACTTTGTTGCAGCTTCAGCCAGTCATTGATCAGCCTGAATATTTATAATTAGTTTTTGATTTAGATTGAGATTGAGATTTATATTTTTATTTCTATTTATTATTTTAAAATATTGATATAAAAACACTACGAGTCGATTTTCTCTGATAATTCCTGGGATACAAATACGTGGCCAGGTCCTCTGGTGAATAAGAGAGGGGATTTCACTTTGTTGCAGCTTCAGCCAGTCATTGATCAGCCTGAACATTTATTTTCCAGTCACAGGAGGAAAAATCTGGTGTTATAGCATGGCCAGAGCCTGTCAGGTTATTCCATTGAATCCGTGGGGTGAGCTTCTATCACATGTTAAAGCCACAAGCAAAATATTCAGCAGTCAGGTTTTCCATGCTCACTGTGGGGCTGCACGATCTGAATTTATTCTATAAAAAGCTCTCCCCTTTTTTTGGGCCAGTCTATCCTCAGAGACCAGTCCGACAGGCAGCAGAGTCCAGCTGATCTGAAAACATGGGTCCTGTGGGGCAGCAGCTCTGGGGCATCTCTGCATCAGCTGGAAAGGAGGTAAATAAAGGAAAGAAAAAGAATGTTTTAATCTTGCTGAGATGTCGCTCATCTAGTTAGGTTGAAGGACTAAAAATTATTCAAAATTACTTTGATAAGCTGTCTGTTGATTGATTTGGAATAAGTGCTCCAGGAAAATCAAATAAAAATCAAAAATATTAGGGGAGAGCTGTAGACCAGCAAAATATGAATAATTTGGGGGAAATATCATTTGGAGGATCTCTTTCTGTAGTCTCCTGGGCCTGTGTTTTGTTTTACTTTAAAATGGACCTGGGTGTGATTTATTTTTGTGAAACTGAGACTGTGGTTTGGGCTTAAAAGATGCATTTGTGCTTTGGAGATTGTGGTGCAGACGTACCAGGGGAAAAAGCCCCAGAATTCCTGGAGCAGGGAACACAAAGAGCTGGAGAGATGCTTGAAATAGAGTTTGAGGTGTCCTTTAGGAACCACAAAAAGAGACTTGCTTTGGAATTTTCCATGTTTTAGAGAAATTAATTTGTTAGGGTGTGGGAAGGATTAGTCAAAACATGGGATGGAAATGTAAAACAAACGGAAGCAGTGAAAATATTGGGGGGTTTGTGTTTGTAACTGATCCTGCTGGAGGTTCTGGTGATGCTGTGTTTCATCTGGAAGGGTTCTTCAGGAGAAAGTCAGGTTGGCTGCTTTAGTTTCATATCTTTGGAGGCTTAAAGTGTCACGTAAGGAATTTCAGAGCCTTTCTGCCTGGTTTTGGTTGGAAGGGACCTTAAAGCTCACCCAGTTCCATCTCCAGCCAGGGGCAGGGACATCTTCCACAATCCCAGGTTGCTCCAGCCTGGCTGAGGACACTTCCAGGGATGGGGCAGCTTCTCTGTGCCAGGGCCTGCCCACCCTCCCAGGGCAGGGTTCCTTCTCATGAATCTGCAGATAAAATGAGTATTGAATTTCATCATTCTGATCATTGAAACCTCTCCTTTTAAGAGCTGCTAGATGGCAGTGGGGGAGTTTCCATCCCAGGAGGGATTTAAAAGATGTGTGGAGGTGGCACTTGGGGACACGGGGCAGTGGTGGCCTTGGCAGTGCTGGGGGTGAACCTGGTGATCTTGGAGGGCTTTTCCAACCTCAGCAATGCTCAGAAATGGAATTTTGGGATGTTCCACGGTGACCTGGAGCAAAGGGGGGACCTGGTGGCTCTGCACAGCTCCTGCCAGGAGGGGACAGCCGGGGGGTCGGCTCTGCTCCAGGGAACAGGGACAGGAGCAGAGGGAACGGCCTCAGGCTGGGCCAGGGCAGGCTCAGGGTGGATATTGGGAGCAATTTCCTCCTGGAAAGGTTTGTCCAGGCCTGGCACAGCTGCCCAGGGCAGTGCTGGAGTCCCCATCCCTGGAGGGATTTAAAATCCATGTGGATGTGGCACTTGGGGACATGGGGCAGTGGTGAGGTTGGGTTTGATGATCTCAGAGGGCTTTTCCAGCCTTTATGATTCCATGATTCCATGAACTAAAGCCTCTCTGGTTTTGCACCAGCAGTCCCTGTGGCTCTGCCCTGCATTCCCACTGCAGGGCAGGGTCATTCCCTTCCCCAGGGGAGGGAGAAGATCCCTGGCCACGCTTCCAGTGGAAGTCCCTGGGTGCTGTGTGTGACCTGAGGTTGTGGCACGTTGGAATGAGCAGCTCCCCGAGGACACCTGAGTGTCCCTGGAATCCCTTGGCAGGGGACAGAGCCATTCCCAGAGTCCCCATGGTGCCTTGGCTGCTGCTGTGCTGTGCAATGTCCTTCCCACCTCGCACCCCCTCGTCCCCCTGCTGGTGTTGTGTCCTCCGTGTGTGATGTGAAATGAGTGCCCCAGATGCCACATCGGGGTCTGAGTGGCCACCAGCCCTGTCTGGAGCACAGCCCCGGGTGTTTGTGCCTCCTCTGTGGCACTGGGGCCACCAAGCAGGTCCCAGTGGGCACAGCCAGGTGGCCCGGGCAGAGGCAGAGCCCTGGCAGCTCTCTGGGATCAGAGTAAACACTGGGCGAGATAAAAGGCTCATTTCTAATTAAAAACAAAAAGCAAAAATGCACTCTTAAGAAAACAACTGGTTTTATATATAAAATATTACTGGTTTTATATATAAAATATTACTGGTTTTACACCAGGAGGAGCTTCCCAAGGGCAGGATTCCAGTGGATGCTGCTGGTGCTTGGCCCAGCCCTGGGCTCTGCCCTGTCTCAGCTGTTGGTTTATTTAGGAAAATAAAGCCTGCAGGTTTGGGACTCCATGTCCTGCACAAATGCTGCATTTTTATTTTATTTCTAAGCCACTTCTTAATTCCAAAATAGAAATATAATTCTCTTTGATCTTAGGTCCAGGATTCAGCTCAGTCCCAAGAATTATTCCCGTGGTAACAAGCCACACTTCACCAAGGGGTATTTTCCACCCACAAATATTTTTGGATGGAATTTCAGCATCTCTGACTGTGATGGTCAAATCCCCAGCTTGGTTATGAGTTTCACTCCAAGGAGGTTCCAAGTGGGACCATCCTCTGTGTTTTATGGTGCCTTTGAGGCAGCTCTCAAGGGAGAGCACTCTGCTTTTATTTATCCCCATCCTCAAAAAAAATCCTAGCCCTTTCTGCAAAAATCCATCTTGCAAAGTAAGGAGGAGAAATCAATAATTATAGAAATCCCTTACAAGTCCAAAATTAGGTTTTTGTGAGCTGTAAATACCCCAAGCAGCACTCAAAACTCACTTGTGCTAAATATTTCCCAAGAGGATGTTTCTGTGTTATTGCTGTGATTATTGTGCTGGTATTCACAGAGAGTTCTCTTCTGTCCCTTAGTAAATATGTTCAAAAGGAGCAATTCTTTTTAATGCCGTGTCTTGAAAAGAGTTTTTAAGGATTTGAATGGGAGCTGGGTGAGGATGCTCAGTGCTTTGCCAAGGCTTGAAGATCCAGGTTCATTCCACACCACAATGCCGTCAGGAATCCCAGGGATGATTTTGAAACGCATTAAATAGCAAAATATCAGTTTATTCTGCAGGAAGCACGGCAGCAAGTGCATACTGATGCTGACACCAGCTGTCATTGCAAAGCAAATATTCTGGGGGTTGTTTATTCGCAGGCGGCAGCAGCAGCAGCGATGACAGCAGCCGATAGGAAAATCAATAGCTGGATTTTCCATCAGCCACCGCCTCTTGCCAAACGGAGTGATACTGCCTCAAATTAGCATCTGTTTGCACACTTCTCTGCTAATTAGTGCTGTCAGCGTCTGAACAAAAGGGAAACTCGGTTGTGAGGGTGGGCAGCCCTGGCACAGGGTGCCCAGAGCAGCTGGGGCTGCCCCTGGATCCCTGGCAGTGCCCAAGGCCAGGCTGGACACTGGGGCTGGAGCACCTGGGACAGTGGGAGGTGTCCCTGCCATGGCAGGGGTGGCACTGGGTGGGCTTTGAGGTCCTTTCCAACCCAAACATGCCGTGATTCTGTGACTGTGTGTTAGGGGCAGGTGGGATAAAGAGCAAATCCAGCAGGGAGGTCTGGTGGTGGCAGGGTTGGGGCCCGTCCCTGTGTCCTCCCCCAGCCTGCTGCTCCCATGGGTGATCCTCAGCATCATCCTCACTGGTGGTTTGGGCTTGAAACCCCATCTCTTGATTTATTTCTCATCTTATTTTCCCAGGCACCATCAATCCAGTTCCTCTTGCTCCCCTCTGAATGATGCCTTTATTTCACTGCTTTAACTGTGATGCTTGAAATGATCTGATCAGGCACTACATCGCCGTGTTTTAAAGTCCAGTCCCCACCAAGGGGACTTCTTGTGTCCTTCAAGGACAGAAGCAGAGAAGGACCTACGAGGACTTTGTTCAGCACAAGCAGTGGCAAACTGCAGCTTTCTGACCCCACCTGCTAATCCTGCTGTGGGCAATTCTTGTCCAGGCTGGAATTTCTCTTCCAGCTTGAGTTGAAAACTGATTTTTAACCTCTGATACAACGTGGTGGTCAGACCTGGAAAGGTCCTAGAGAATACCAGAGGTGCCTGGACATTTCCTTCAATGAATCTTCCCGATTTTCCTGAAATGCACACAATTAGGGCTGTATCCCAAAGCCTGCTGGCATCCATCTGCTCCCATCCAGTGCAAGATTTCCTTCTCCCACCTCCCTGTGTTGGAAGTGCATTTTTCTCTTTTCTTTCAGCCATTTAATCCCTCCAAACCCTATTTGAAGCAAGCGAGGCAGTGATTTACTGCCCGAGGGGTCAGGCAGAAGGAGGGACTGTGCAAAGGCAAGGAGGAATTGCCATTATTTGTGCAAAAGAAGCGTCTCTCGAAGTTAATTGAGGTGTAGATGAACTCGGCTGCACTCATTAGTGTCAGTGAAACTGAATATGCAATTTGCTAATTGCAGTGAGGGCACACAACTCTCAGATCCAGACTACTTGGGGTATTTTTAGCTGTTCCTTTAGTCATCAGCTTCCACTTTTGTCTGTTCCAGGCACCGGTGGGAAAGCACAGCAGCCCTTTTCTCCAGCAGGGTCACGCTGTTCCGAGGAGGTTTTTCTTCACTTCTTGTATTTTTTCCACACAAGTGGAGAACGCAGCGTTTTTGAGCTCTTGCAGCTATTCTGGTGAACACTTCTTCCCATCCCAAAACTGAGATGTTTCTCTCTAAGTGTCAGCTTTTGGGGGATTACTGCCTAGGTGGCAAGGTCTGAGTTGAAACGAGAAACCATCACTCGTGATAGGCAGATGAATATTTTCCCTGATGAATTCTCTTCTGTCTGAACTGCAGAATGGACAGACCGGACGGTCTTTAAGGTCCTTTTCTGCCTAGACCATCTTGTGCCTGGGCTGAAGCTTTTCCTTGGCTCTGCTGTACTATGGCTCATCCACAAATTATTCCTGGTTTAAGGAATTTTGCTGGTTTTGTCCAGGTAAAACTTTTCAGAATGGCTTGAGGTTGCTTGACTGGTTGGGAGGATGACACCACAGAAATGAGGGCAGCAAATATCAGCCCCAGCTGAGCCCGGGCTGGAATGGAGCAGGAAGATAAAGAAAAGCCTCTCCTGTTTGCTTGCCAGGTCGAGCTGCAGCAGTAATTGAGTGTATTCAGCTGCAGACCTGCAAGGTTTGCAGCTGATGGGCGAATTTGGGATGGAAAGGGGAACGGCATGCACAGGAATAGCCCAGGTGGGGTGGAATGGTGCAAACAAGGTCTGCAGGAAGCAGAACCTTGCATTTTTATTTGCTCTCGCTCTGTGGGGTCAGGAAGAAACCTTGGCATTGTAAATCAGCAGATATCGACCTTTCAGGTGGTTTATTGATGATGATAACCTTGTACAGCATTTGTCTCCTTCAGAAAAGCACCTGTGATATCCATGTGATGCTCATTGATGAAGGCACTTATTCAAACCCAGTCTGTGCCCAATTGAAGTAAAAACCCAGAATATTTATTCATTATTTAAAATATGATGTTATAAAATATTATTTGATACAATTCTGGTGATCTAATTTCAAAATATTGATTTAACATCTGTAGTTATTTAATATTTATTGCTACAAAGTAACCAGGCTTCACTGGCTGCTGCAGCAGCACTTTGAGCATATGTTTGCTGTCAGCTTGGCTTGCAGAAGAAAACCTTCATGTTCCAAACCAACCAGCTCCTGTGGGCTCTGGGTATTCAGGAGGGGCTGTGGCAGCCCCAAGAGCTTTGTCTGCAGGCAGAATTCCTCTTTCCCTGCTTCTCCTTCAGCTCCTTCAGGATTTTTCCAATACCATTTGTTACAGCCGTGATTATCTGCTTATATAGTAAATTCATAATGTATGGATGGGTTATTTGGATTAGTGCTGTGCTACCTGGCTGATGTTTAATGACCTGTCTGAGGTGCAGGAGTCAGGAGCAAAGGGGGGGTTGTGCCAAAGCCCAGCCAGGCGTCTGCTCATCGTGCTGACAGTGCTGATGTGCAGGATAACCCAAAAACACACTTTTAACCAGCTTCAGCTGGATTGACGTGACCTCTTTTCTTCTCGCTGTGATCAGTACAAGGCAAGGAGGCAGCTCCATTCGGTGATTTTTGTTTCCAGGCTGCCCAGCCCCCTCAGGGCTGTGGTTGAAGGGCACTGTGGTGAACAGGCCTCTTGGAAGTCGAAGGTTTCTGGGGTGTATTTTACAACTCTGGAGGAAATATCCGTGCATCCCATAATTTCCTCCATGTGAAATTCCTACTGTTAATACTGAGCTCCTTGGCCAGTCCTCATGGTAGCAGTTCTCTCTATTTCTTTACTCACAAATCTCTGAAATTGGTTTTGGTGTTCCTTGAATCAGGACGTTTTTAAACTAAGGGAACTCAAACCCATGTAAATAAAAACGAGGAATTCGCTAATTGCAAAAGCAGCGTGCTGGTGACTCACAGCTTATTTTGCATAGAATTACCATTTCTTTTCCTCCAGAGCTGAGAAACTGAACTGTGTAAGGAAATACCATCTGATGCTGCATATGGCATTTTAATAACACCTATTTCACATGGCTTCTGCTTAGCCAAGCCCAGCAGTGTGGAATGGAGAGCTGGGGGGGTGTATTAGAATTTCTAATGGCAAGTCAAGTTTGCTTGGTAAGCTAGACCATGATTTTGATTTACTTGATTTATTTTTATGTACTTTTATTTGTTTTAAGAGGGGCGAGTCCTGTGCAAGTGGGGAACTATTCCTTGTGGTCATTCAAACCCACATCCAGACCTTTTTAGGTATGAAAGACCTGTAAAGCTCCAGTAAAACTTTCCAAAGTATCAAAGCACCAGAATTCAGATCTAAGAGGATTGTCCAAGGCCAGGTTGGACACTGGGGCTTGGAGCAACCTGGGATGGTGGAATCATCCCTGCCCGTGGCAGGATGAGCTCTGAGATCCCTCCCAACCCAACCTATTCCATGATTTTTACCCTTCCACAACTGCATTTGTATTTTATTTGAGGACTTGATGTGGAGTTTCCCACCTGTGCTCTTTAGAAGTAACTATCAACTAGTTACAAATGGTAGATATTGTGAATTTGTCTGTGGGAAAAGTACTTTTCTCACAGACCCTTTGGACTTTGAGGGAACTTGCTGAAATATTTTTAGCCCTCGACATGATTTGGGAAGTTCTGCTTTTGCTGTAGTGTCTAAAAAGAGTTTCCAAGGTTTACTGTGAGTTCAGGAAGATAAGGAACAATCGTGACTCAGGAAAACACATGAATTTTTACTTGAGTGTAACCTTAGCATTGAGCTCTTTTCAAGAACTATATGTAAATTACATACATTTGATTAAACCTGCCTTTCAGAAGATGAAGAAGTTGGAATTGGCAGCAAAGCCCTGACCTCTACCCCTTTCTCCCCACGATTAACTCTTGAAAGCTGTGGTGGTTTTCCTCAGTTTGTTTATCCATGGCAATAACCTGACAGAGAGATCAGTCAGCTCCCTGTGCCTTTCCTTCCTGACAAAGGGGAGGATTCGGGTTTTTTTCATGAATCTGTAGATAAAATGAGTATTGAATTTCATCATTCTGATCATTGAAACCTCTCCTTTTAAGAGCTGCTAGATGGCAGTGGGGGAGTTTCCATCCCAGGAGGGAATTAAAAGATGTGTGGAGGTGGCACTTGGGGACACGGGGCAGTGGTGGCCTTGGCAGTGCTGGGGGTGAACCTGGTGATCTTGGAGGGCTTTTCCAACCTCAGCAATGCTCAGAAATGGAATTTTGGGATGATCCCCAATGACCTGGAGCAAAGGAAGCTCAGGGGGGCCCTTGTGGCTCTGCACAGCTCCTGCCAGGAGGGGACAGCCGGGGGGGTCGGGCTCTGGTCCAGGGAACAGGGACAGGAGCAGAGGGAACGGCCTCAGGCTGGGCCAGGGCAGCTCAGGGTGAATATTTGGGAACAATTTCCTCCTGGAAAGGTTTGTCCAGGCCTGGCACAGCTGCCCCTGGCAGTGCTGGAGTCCCCATCCCTGGAGGGATTCAAAATCCATGTGGATGTGGCACTTGGGGACACGGGGCAGGGGTGAGGTTGGGTTTGATGATCTCAGAGGGCTTTTCCAGCCTTTATGATTCCATGATTCCATGAACTAAAGCCTCTCTGGTTTTGCACCAGCAGTCCCTGTGGCTCTGCCCTGCATTCCCACTGCAGGGCAGGGTCATTCCCTTCCCCAGGGGATGGGGAAGATCCCTGGCCACGCTTCCAGTGGAAGTCCCTGGGTGCTGTGTGTGACCTGAGGTTGTGGCACGTTGGAATGAGCAGCTCCCCGAGGACGCTTTCCAGTATGAACAGGGTTTGAAATGACATTTTGACCCAAGTTAACATGAAACCAGAATGTTCCCAGCTGATCCTCAGCACTTCTGGGAATTCTCTGTGAGTTTGCAGTGCAGTCCCCAGAATCTGGGATTATCACATTAGTGATGCCCCTATAAAATACATGAATCAGCCCTAAAGAAGACTTAAAGATCATTTTAATGCTTTTTGGCTTCAATTTCTGAGGGCTTTGCTGGGTTTGCATGGAGAATTCCAATAAATATGTATTGGCTGTATTAGCTGCATTAATCACAGGCATGGGAAGGGATTGTAATCCTTGGGTTTACAAGAAGGGAAAAGTATTACAGGCTTAGCTCTTCCATTGCCAGGGGCTCCAGTCTTTTCTTAAAGTTGATGGAAATGTTGAATGTAGGAAATCACTATTGTTTGGGGGTTTTTTTTGCTGTTTTTGAGGCATTTCAGATCCATTCAAAAATTCTGCCCTGCTGCAGAATTTTATATTTTTATTTCATTTTCAGTTTTATAGATTTCCCTGAAGTTACTCACAATTAAAATAATATAATGAAGCAATTTCAATGTGGTTGCAATGAAATAATTTGAGTACAAGATATTCACCCTGTGTGGGCTGCAGAGCTACTCTGTAATGCAAATGGATGTAAAATATTGGTTTTTCCTGTTCCCAATGACCACATGGTTAACATCAAACCAGACCATTTCCAGCTGATCCTGAGCATTTCTGGGAATTCTCTGAGAGTTTGCAGTGGAGTCCCCAGGATCTGGGATTATCCCATTAAGACAGGATGCTCCAAGGTTCAGTTTCCTTGGAAAGCAGCAGATTCCCTGAATCAAAGTTTTTGTCCTCGTTTCAAATGGAATCTCTTCCTTTTCCCCGTCTTTCCTTGCTGCCTTGCTTCTCTTGTATGTAATCTGCTTTATTACCAAATAAAAGTTGGCTTACTTTCAGCTAAACAATATACTTCGTGTTGATTAAAGGGAATTAAAGATTATAGCAGTAGAAAGACAACTAAAAATCCTGGAAATGTCTCAGAAATGAGTGCCGAGGCATCACGACAGTGTGCTTTGACAGTTACTTACATAGAAAATTTGCTGTTTGCTAAGTAGTTTTCATTTTGAGGAAGAAATGACCCATAAAGTTCTACTTTCAGATCCATTTGTGTGTTTTGGGAATGACACGGGAATGTTCTCCATTTCCAGGGGTTGCTTTGATGTCTTTTCACGGTTTTGTTTTGATGTTGGGTCAAAACATTGCTGCTCTGGATGGAATCTGGGAATCCCAGCCTGGTTTGGGTTGGAAGGGACCTTAAACCCCTCAAAGCCCATCCCATTCCAACACCTTCCACTGTCCCAGGCTGCTCCAGCCTGGCCTGGGGCACTGCCAGGGATCCAGGGGCAGCCCCAGCTGCTCTGGGCACTCTGTGCCAGGGCTGCCCACCCTCACAAGGAGGAATTTTTTGGGATTAATTTTGTGGCTTTGAACCACTAATCCCCGCCTTCTGAGGCGATGGCGCTGGAATTAGTGAAGTGATAAATTTTTGCTTGGAATAATCTATTTAGCTGCTCAAATGCCAAGAGAGCTAAATTAAGCTGAAAATTAGTCATTCATCTCCCCAAAACTGTTGGAACCAAGCGCCATGGATTCACTTTTAGGAGAGGGATGGAAGCTTCACTTGAGCAGGTCAGTGTGTGCATCTCATTGTAATTCAGCTGTCGGAGCCAACGGGATATAAATATCCAGGAAGGAAAACAGAAGGTCAAGTGTAAACCTCTCACATCAAAGGAGGCCATTCAGCATCTCCCAACCTTCACTCTGCTGCTCTCTGAAGAGAAAAACATTTCTTTTTTTCCTTTCATAATGCAAATAAACCAACCTCAACCCAAAATCTGTCAGCTTAGTGGGGCTAGGAATAGTAAAAGGTGGGAGTTGGGAAATGTGTGGATGGAGCGTCAGGGATGCAGGGCTGCTGCAGCCCAGGGGCAGGAGCAGTGGCTGACACTGAATCCTCGTGCCACGTTTTCCTGGGACGTGTTTTTGAGCTGTCCTCTGCTGCAGCTGGAAATGTGAGTGAGAATGTGCCGTGTTTAAATGTGTTTTTTCCCCCTGCAGATAATATTTCCAAGGAAACTCAAAATGTTGTGACACTCGGCGAATTAGAACTGCAGCGGAAGGAGTTTATTTTCTAAATATAGTGCTGGTATTTAATTTATCATTCTCTCCTCTTCTTTGGGGCAAGAAAAGCTCCCTCTGCTCGAGTTTCTGAGCTGCTGAATCTGGCTACGGAGTGTGTGGGCAGCAGTGGAAGTCATTTGGAGGTTTGGAGGTTGTACATACGTTTTCCAAGCTGTTCTCCTACCCTGCTCAAAATCCCGTGGGATCCTGAGCCTGGCCACTGGAGCAGGGCCCCAGCAGCAAACTGGGAGGGGGCTGGTGAATCTGGAAGAGCTGGACCTGCAGGAACCTGGAGAATCCCAATGGGAACGTGCTAAATCCTGCTTTTGGGGAGGAATCCTGCCTGCAGGGATGTCCCTGCACGTTGAAATCTGCTCTAGGACTGGCTTGGGAAAGCAGGGCTGACTTCATGGAGATCTGGCTTTAGCCCTGTGTCCCACATTGGTGCTTTAAACCTCTTTTTTTTTTTTTAACAGGAGCTCTTGCAGAAATGATTTGGCATTTCAGTTTTGGCTGTGTGTATGCAGATATTCCTGATGGCTCTTCCTGGCTTTCTTGTCAATAGATTGATGCATTTCAGACAATTTGCACCTTTTGGCACAATTTTTATTCTTTAGGGAGGTGTAACTTCATAGGATAAACATTGAATGGTTAAAAGTAAGAGGTGACAAAACAGCATTTTGGAAAGAGGCTTAAAAGAGATGAAACTCCTCTGATTATGCAGAGAGTGTGAACCTGGAAAGGGTTGTGCAGTTATCTCCTGGTTTTATGGGAGTGTTTCCACAGCTGTGAGGTCCCTTGGCCAAATCATGTGTCCCAAACACAACATTTGTGGCACAAATGTGGCTTTGAGCAGCAGTGAGTAATGTGGATCGTGCTGCTCAGCCTGGAGAGGAGAAGGTTCTGTGGAGACCTCCCAGCACCTGCCGGGGTCTGAAGGGAACACGAGGAGCCAGGGAGAGAGTTTGCATCAGGAACTGTAGGGATGGGACAAGGAGTAATGGGTTCAAGATGGAAGAGGGGAAATTTAGGTGAGATATTGGGAAGAAATGGGCAGCCCTGGCACAGGGTGCCCAGAGCAGCTGGGGCTGCCCCTGCATCCCTGGCAGTGCCCAAGGCCAGGCTGGACACTGGGGCTGGAGCACCTGGGACAGTGGGAGGTGTCCCTGCCATGGCAGGGGTGGATCCAGGTAATCCTTAACACCCCTCCAGCCCAAACCATTTTATGATTCTGTTTCCTTTTGGGTTTTCAAATCTCATCGCTGGCCAGAAAGCCTATTTCAGTATTGAAGGTTGCTGTTTATATTTCTGTGTGAGTGAAGAAGGAAAAGCCCTGCTGCAGTTCTTCAGCAGAGCCATCAGAACCAAATCATTCCTGCCCTTGGCTGCCTGATCTGATGATCCACATTCTCCAAAGATGCAGCAGCTCCACCCCAGAGGGATTCCTGGCTTTGGAGTCAGTGGCACAGACTTTGGGGAAGGAGGGGAAGTCATTGACCTAAATATGTGTTTATCTGAGAACTACTCCTTTTTTTAATCTTCATCTTAGTCCTCTCCATCAGCAGCAGGTTTGGAGATCTCCAAGGTTACAGGACCCAATGAATTGGCAGGGATTTTTTGTGCTTTATTCCGTGTTTATGGCACAGTTTCAGCTTGTCACTGGTTTGATTGTTTATATTTTAATGGGAATTAGTGTAAAGGAAGGGAGCAGATCTGATGTTGGACTGATATACCTTTCATTAGTTTTTCATTAATATTTTGGTGGTTTTTTGGCTGTAACAATTCAGATTTCCTTAACGCTCAAAAGCACCACGGACAGGAACATTTCTCATTACTCATGCCACTCTGTCAATAATTTCTCCACGCTGTGCACAGAGACTTCTTGTTTTCTGCTGTTCTCACGATTGTAAGTGGCATCTCTAATGCACTAAAGTGGCTGCAAAGGTCCTCTCTGGGGTGTATTTTAGTTTTTTTCCACTTGAACTCCCTTGCAGCTGCCTGCCAGCCTCTCTCTGCCCTGCTCCTGTTACCTGCCCATCCCCAGAGACCCCCGAGGCTGCTGCTTGTGCTTTGGACAAGCAGTGGTGATTGGTGTGTGTGCAAAATCCCTGTTCCTTCTGCACAATCACAGCAGCCAAAAACTGGGATATCAGCTGGGGACTCCATCCTCCCTGTTCCTTCCCTCTTTGTCACACAGGGTGTGCCTTTAGGTGGTGTTAGTAAAGAATTTGTGAGGAGGAAAATCAAATTCAAGGACAGTTCAGTTTTTACTCTCCTTTAGTTTTTACTCTCCGTGAACAAAGGATGAAAATCAAATTAACAGTTTCATCAAACTTTACTCTCTGTGAAGCATTTTCCAGATATCAAGGATGATCAGAGGTTTGTTTTGGGGGCAGAAGTTTTTTTTCCAGAGAGAGAACTGAGTGCAAAGGAGCAGAGGACTGGGCAAGGCAGAAGCTCTGCCTGTCACAAGGCGTCCTGTCATCCTGCAGAGGTGTGGAGAACAGGGGTATTTTTGGGGACAGAAGTTTTATGCTGTCACATCAAGGAGAAAAGGAAAAAACTCACATTTTTAAGGGAAGTTTTCTGTGAACTTGCTGAAGAAACCGTGAGCTTGCTGTGCTCACACATAGCAGGAGGCCCAACCCTAATTTTTGTTTCTCTAATAACTCTTGTGTTGTACTACTCAGCTTTGTTCTAATTAATTACTAATTGTTCAGTTCCTGCAGATCAGAGCTGGAGGCTGTTGTCATTGACAGCTGGGATGCTCAGGTGGTGATTACTGGGTTTTCAGATAGGAAAAAACCAAAGTTTAATCATGTCCCAGTAATGAAATGGATGTTTTGATTCAGAAGGAAAAAAACAGACATTAGATGAAAGTTAGGGAAGAATTCCCTGGCTGTTTCTTGGTGCTTCAACCTTTTCCTGCCTGAAGTGTGCAGCAGTGGGGCAGTTTAATTATTGGAGGCAAATGAATCTCTCTGAGTTGTCTCACAGCTGAGAATGGAAATATTTCTCCAAATAACAGAGTTTAATATTCAGTGTAAGATGGGCAGGGGCATCATTACACACTTGGAATTTTTACATTAAATCGTGGAATAGTTTGGGTGGGAAGGAGCCTTAAAATCATCCATTCCACCCCCTGCTGTGGGCAGGGACACCTTCCTCTATCCCAGGCTGCTCCAAGCCCCATCCAACCTGGCCTTGGACACTATTTCCTCAAAATACATTAAAAAAAAAATTAAAATCCTGTAATTTGGCATTTATTGATCACATGGGTCTTTCTTGAGAACAACAGCACAAACCCATTGATCTTCCACCTTTTTTAATTACTAAGAAAATTAGTCTGGGTTATTATTTCTAAAATAACATCAAAGCAGATGGCACCTTGCCTCTGCTCAGGGCCTCTGCGTGACGTGTGGCTCTGGTCGTGTTTCACCACTTGGATCCTGCTTTTTGTGACAACAGGATGATGGAAATGCCACCCCCGTGTTTATTCCAGAGGGAAATCCCCTTTTTCCCCAGCCTAGTCTTTGAGAAGGATGGCTGTACCTCTGCTGAGAGTGGATGTGCAGCACCAGGCTCCTCAGCAGGGGCTCGAGGTGGAAATGAAAGGATTTTTTCAGCTGCTGTTGTCAGAGAGCCCCACGAGCTGTTGCTCCAGAAACTCTTGGAATCAGAAAAATACTGGGACGTCTGTCATATCTCTGTATCAAATACAATCACATCATTCCCTTTTAATAGGGGAAAAAAAGGCAGTTCTGCAGTGTTTTAGAAGCTTTTAGAAGCTTCTGATGGATATTACAATTCTATTACCCAGCCAGAGCAATGGTGTGCTTGGTGGTGAACAGAACAAAAAATATCTGACTGGAAGCCTTCAGTTTTGTTCTGAGCCATTTCCTGTACTAGAATAATGAAAAAATAATGAAACTGGAAGGATTATTTGTGAGAAAATTGCTGCCTTGCAAGGCCAGAGGCTTAGAGAGCTCGGCCCTGGATTGATGGAGATGAGGTTTGCATGAGGAGCCTGGGAGGGGAAAGGGCCAGACTTGGAGGGCAGCTGGGAATTGGCACCAAGAAACTAAATGGGGAACGAGGAGTCACTGGACAGCAATTTTTTCCAGGTTTTATTTGTTTTAAATCTCATTTTGATGTTTTTTTTTTTTCACTTCTCTTGAGCATTCATTCTGTATTTTGGAGGTGCCCCTATAATTTACTGGATTTCTATCTGGATTACTTAAATGGTCCCAAACAAAGAAGGGAGGTGGTTAATGGCTTGTTGGGGGTGTGTGTGTTCTTTTATTGGGGAGTTTGATCTATTTGCTTTTGGGTTTTTTTATTCCTCACATGAATTCTTCCTGTCTGATCAGGGCTTCTTCAGGCTGGGGCATAATCCAGGGACGTGCACACAAAGCGGGGCAGGGGACGGAGCACGAGAGATGCTCAGACTTTGGATTTCACCTGCAAGAATGAAAAATCCCCAGGATGGTTTGGGTTGGAAGGAGCTTCAAATGCCATCCAGTGCCACTCCTGCCACGGCAGGGACACCTCCCACTGTCCCAGGCTGCTCCAGCCTGGCCTTGGGCACTGCCAGGGATCCAGGGGCAGCCCCGGCTGCTCTGGGAATTCTGTGCCAGAGCCTGCCCACCCTCACAATTCTTTCCCAAAATCCCACCCATCCCTGTCCTCTGGCGCTGGGAAGCCATTCCCCCAAGTGCAAACCTGATTTGGCTTTGGTGGGAGCTGTGGGAAGAGCCCCCACTTCCAGCTGGGAGCTGGAGGGGTGACAGATCAGTGTGTCAGACTCACCGGGAGCCTTTGCAGTGTGAGTGTCACTGCTTCAAGGAGCAGACACGAATCTGTCACTTCCCAGGGCTGTATAGGTGAGATGCTGCTGGTGATGGATGGGAGGTGAGGCGGGCACAGGGAAGGACATCTCTGCTGCTGGAGCTGTCAGGGGTTTGTGCAGCTCTGTGTCTGTTATCAGGGCAGCCATCAGGGATCGTTATCTTTTTGGGTAGATTTTACCCAGCTCTGTCTTTGGTGTCAGAACCATTTATCTGAAATGGTGTTCAGCTGTCGTGTGATTTGCAGGTGATACCGAGCAACATTTTTAAATTTTCAGCTCCATTTTTAAGCTTAATTTTACCAGAAGTGGCACCAACTTGGGAAATGCTTTATTGATTTTTTTCTGAGCTGAATATAAAACTATATTTAAAGCTTATTGTTTATATCATGCAGCTGGAGCTGAAGAGTGAATGGAGTGCAGGTGTTTTAAACGGAGATCACAACATTTAAGATGGAGAATGTGGCCACCATAATGACTTTTGAATGGAATACAGGTGATCTAAATGGAAATTCCAACATTTAACATGGAGAATGTGGCCACCATAATGACTTTTGAATGGAATACAGGTGATCTAAATGGGATTCCAACATTTAACATGGAGAATATAGCCACTGTAATTAATTTTGAATGGAATGCAGGTGATCTAAATGGAGATTCCAACATTTAAGTTGGAGAACATGGCCACCATAATGACTTTTGAATGGAATGCAGGTGATCTAAATGGGGATCCCAACAGTTAACATGGAGAATGTGGCCACCATATTTAATTTTGAATGGAATACAGGTGATCTAATTGGAGATCCCAACATTTAAGTCCCTGTCTTCCAGCCCTGCCCTTCACTCTTTCATTTTCCTGCTGATTTCTGGTTGCTTTCTTTCCCAGTATCATGTATCTCAGGTAGGATTCATCTCCAAAATGATGACAGTAATTTGGTTTTCTCTTTCAATATATTTCCATGTCTCCAAATCCAGGGCAAGCTAAAAGTTTGAGAAGTCTCCAGACTTTTAAAGATGCTCCAAAAAACTCTGCTCAGACTTGACACTGTTTCATTGGGTTTTCTTGAATTTTCCCAGCCCAAGAGTGGTCAGAGCTGAACTAATGGAACATTTAATGCAGTCCCCTCGAGGTGTGGTGAATGCCCTCAAAATCTGAATTACAGGAGGGGGTGGCAGTTCTTGCTGCATTTATTCTCCCCCAAGTGCTGCAGAAACATCATCACTAAGGTAATTTTTCTCTCCAGTGGCTTTTCCAGCATGTGTCAGCATTTTCCTCTTGGGGTTTTTTGTTGATGCTGTTCCTCTTTTATGATAGGAATTCTCTTCCAGACTTGAGCAAAGAAAAATCTCCCCCCTGCCAGGAAACCCTCACCCCTGTGTTATGCATGAAAAGTTGCAGATGGTTTATTCAGGGGGATTTGATTCTCTCACTGCAGACTAAGAGTTCCTGATCATGCTTTCAGCAGTGTCTGTGAAGCTGGGATGGGGAGAATTCCAGGGATGCAGGGCAATTCCAGGGATGCAGGCACTCAGCATTCCTGCAGTTTCTGTGCAGGAAATGCAATGCCTGCATCCCTAGGATTTGATGCAGGCTCCCAGAGCTGCCTGCACAACCATGCTGCAGGCTTGGCTTTTACTTTTCTAATAACTCCCAGGCTTGCTGGTTTAATTTTAATAGTAAATGCAGTTTCTATTTATGTCCTGAGACTCCAGGCTGTAAAGAACTTGACTATCCCTAGAAATCCGCATGGGTAGTGATCTTTCTTGGAGATAAATGCCTTATTAACATGCCTGGGACTTAATAATGGATGAGAAAATCAGATGCGTTTCATGTCCCAGAGCCAGATTTAGAATTAAAGCTGGTGCTGTAGATGCCTTAAGTTTAGTTCTGGGGAGTAAATATATATCTGCTAACTTTGGGAATGTCAGAGGAAAAGAGGAATAGCAAGCTCTGGTGGCAGATGCTAAATCTGTACCACGGGCCAGGCTGTTGCTTCAGTTCCTGGTGCTGCAGGAGCAGGGAGCTGCTGTGTGTGCCCAGAGCAGCCATTCCAAATAAATAATTGGAATATCAGCCTTTTGATGAATGCTCAGCCAGCAGCTCATGTTAAAACAGATGTTCCCCTGAATCCCTGCTCGCCTGTGCACAGGCTGCTGTTGGGACACGGCCCAGGCAGGGAACAGGTGTTCCCTGGAATCATCTGGGGGGTCAGTTCAACATCTGGCAGCAGTTGCTTCATTAGCTCTGTAATTGTTTTGTACTCGTTTAATTTCCCTGCTGGTCAGTGGGATGGGCTTGGAAAAGCCAGGTTTGCAGCAGGAGCTGGTGGCTGTGCTGTCGGGAACCTTTTTGCTGTGAGTGCTGCTGCTCTCAGGGGACTTTGGGGAGGATAAATGTTCTGGGGTAGCTTTTGTTAGCTGGGGTTTTAGTGTTGCTTTGTGAAAAATTGGAGAGGGAGTTGTACATAGGAACACACATAAATAAATAGACACTTGCTAAGTGGAAGCTGCAGGGGGAAAAGGCTCCAAAGGCTGTGGATTTTTCCTGGTGTAAGCTGCAGCAGGTGCTGGTTTGAAGCTGATGCTTCCTGAGAGCCCCTGGGATGCAGAGTGAGCAGGGTCCTGTGCTACCTCCCGAGATCAGTGGCTCAGTCTGAACATCAAGAGCTGTTGTTTGGCTTTAAAACAATCCCCAAAGTGACTTTTATCGTGTTTGGAAAGGATCTGGTTCGTGTTTTTGTCAGTGTGTGGGTACAGCTGGCTCAGCGCGAAGGAGCTGTATCCAAACACCTCCAGAGAGGGGGACTTTCCTGGGATGCTCTGGGGATTGTTTGGTGACAGTCACTCCTGCCTGGCTGCCAGCTTGGGATGTGGATGGGCCACGTGGGCCAGGTCATGACAGGAGCTGAGAAAAAGATGGAGCAGGGCTGTGGAAAACACTCTGAGCCTCAAGAAAGGGAGAACCTGGGATGGAGGCCTTAAGGAATAAGGTCTGTAAGGCATTACTTCAGCTGGAAGAGGAGATCCTGTCTGTCTGTCTGTGTGTCTGACATCAATAAGATGTCATCAGACCCGCAAGGAGGCAGTGAACAGACAGTCCCTGGAAGCAGAGATCCAGACCTCAGGGAGGGTCCTGCCCTGTTGTCACTGCTGCTGCTCTGCTGTCCCTTGCTCATCCCTCTTTTGGCACCCCAGCTTTGCTGGCTCAGCCGTGGGTTGGGCCGTGCCTGTGAGTTTGATCATGAAGCTGGTTCGGATTTCAGGGAAAAGTGAATTTTCCTTGCTCCTCCCCCTCGTTTGCAGGGCGATGTGAGGATGTGTTGGCGTGGGAGACAAAAGGAATGAGAGTGTGCAAAGGCTGTGCCAGCAAACCCTTTGTGCTCTAGAGCAGCTGATCCCTTGTGCTGGGAGCAGCAGGAGCCACAGAAACCTGGAACAGTTTGGGTTGGAAGGGACCTTTAAAGGCCACCTAATCCAGCCCCCCTAATGAGCAGGGACATGGAATCACAGAGTCATTTAAATTGGGAAGAGCTTTGAGATCATCAGAATGATGATCCCGCTCCGATCCTGTCCAAGCCAGCCTTGGGCGTTCCAGGGATGGGCACAGCCACAGCTTCTCTGGGCAACCCATGCCAGAGCCTCAGCCCCTTATCATCAAAAGCTTTTTCCTTTCAGTCTTGGCAGCTCCATGGCCAGGGAAGCTGCTGGAGGGGAGTCTCAGCACTGCAGAGGTGAGGAGAGGAGTTAGAAACCTGGAAACAGCGGTGCCATCACTGCTTCTCCAGTTACACAGCTAAAAATCTGTGTCACTGTGCTTGGGCAGCAGCTGAAGGCTTACAAGCAAGAACTTTTGCAGCTCAGGGGACATGAGACATGTTAACTCTGTGAAGGACGCGGGGAGGAGCAGAGGGGCATGGCTGGGTCCCCTGGAGCAGCAGATCTGAGCAGCTCTGTGTTGGGAATTCCTGACCCATCCCACCAGCGAGCTGACCAGCCAAGGAAAACCTTTGCTGTTAGCTTCCACATTGTCAGTCTCCATTTCCATCTTCAGCACTGGAAAGATCCTTTCTGTGTTTAAATTTGGCCAAGCAATGGGTTTGACTCTGGAAGACGTGCCAAAGGCCGTGCTGCTGAACTTCTTTCCCAGGTATCACCTGGAAGGCTGTCCCTGCTGCTGGCTCCTGGAGGGGCTGTGGGCTTCTGCCTCTGCAGGGACCTGCTGTGGAGGAGCTCAGGGAGCCAGGAGAGAGCTGGTGCCTCTGCATGTGTTCAGTGCTGCTGCTGGCACCAACAGCAGTGAGACAGCTCCCCATGCACGCTTAAGTCCTTCCTTCAACCCGAGCATTCCTTCCATTGTTTGGATTTAGATTTCTGCAGAGCAGAGCTGTGCTAGACTGTGGGTACACCTGGGAGGGTTCCAGCCTGCTGTGCTGAAAGCCTTAGAGCCACAGCCCTGCTGCCCTCCTTCCTCCCTCCCTTCCTGTGCTGCACCTCTTGACGTGTTGGAGCGAGTTGTCACACATGCAGTTGTGTGTTCTCCTTTTGTGACTCTGCAGAGCCAGGCAAGGCACACTTCTGCTTTTCTTTTTCCCTTCCTCCTCTTCTCCCCTCCAAAATGAAACTGCAGCTGAAACACAAGCGTTCAGGCTGGCCATGATGCAGCATAAAACTCTTCTGTGAGTATTTCCCCTTGGCTGGAATTAGTTTTTGTGTTCAAGGAGCAATTTTAAACATTCATCCAGAGCCATTACAAGGGAGCATCTGTGTGAGGACATGTTTTGTGCAGCTGAGGAGCAGAAGGGCCGCTGGGACGGAACCAAAGGCGACTTCTCAAGTTAATTGTAAGATTTTATTGGTGTTTCACTCCACTGCTCAAGGGTTTCTCATGTGAATCAATGGCAGACTGCCTAATCTGTGTGTGAGCCCTGCTTGAAAAGCAGCCCAGATTGATTTGCTGACAGTGCACGGGGAAAGGTGACCCTTACTTGTGACTTCAACAGGCCTGTTGGGACAGGGGATGCTGGAAACTTGGGAAAATGGAACTTCAAGGTTTTGCTTTGGCATGAAAGGTTCCCCATCCCTGTTCAGTAAAATGCCATTAATTTGGGGTATGGGTAGCTCTTTAGTACTACAAAAGATATTAACGAGACGTTAAAACCAGTCAAAGTGGTTTTTATGTGAAATGTTTCTTCCTCTAAGATTTTTTAAGCAAATCCTGGAGCTTTGTTGCTGGCCAGTGTTGAATTATTTGATAGTGCCCTGATTAGTCTGATGAGTCTCTTTTCCTTCTCCGTGTTTGGGTTGATGACCTCAGTCCTTTGCTGAGCTTGCAGGAGAAATAGTAAATAATTCAAAGTGGAGCCTTGCTGCAGAGACCTGTGTTAACTAAAATGAGACCACAAAGGATGGACGGTGAATGCACAGGAAGAGACACAACTGGGTGTGGAGCAGGAGTGTGAAATGGCTGTGGCACAGACCTGACAGTAGGCAACACTTAGAAAATAATCCAATGGTAAAAATAATCCAATGGTTTTTCCTTCGTTTTCCACACAAAATCCCTCAGTGCCTTCATCTTGGCTCAGTCTGTGGTGCCTGGGGATGTGACAGCAGCGGGGGCGTGGAGGTGGCAGCTGTGCTTGGGTGTCACAGCTGCTACCCCCAGCCCCGGAGTCATGACCATTTCCTTTAGCTTGGGGACAATGACAGTGGCCAGAGCCCGGGGCTTCCTGCTGACTCAGCTGTGACATCCTGCTGTGCCACCGCTGTCCCTGTCACTGACCGCAGCGAGCGGCCCTGCAGAGTCACCCCTTTCAAGATGGGGCTCATGATCTCGATTTAATTCTGGCTGTGCTGAGCCTCTGTCTCGAAGCTTTCAAGTGTCTTTTGGGCTTTTGCCCGTGATGTAGAATTCCCAGTGATTCAGGATTGCCAGAGCGAGCCAGGGCAGGCTCAGGGTGGATATTTGGGGAAATTCCTCCATGGAAAGGTTTGTCCAGGCCTGGCACAGCTGCCCAGGGAAGTTTGGAGTCCCCATCCCTGGAGGGATTTAAAATCTGTGTGGATGTGGCACTTGGGGACACGGGGCAGTGGTGAGGGAACAGCTGGACTCTGTCTCAGAGAGCTTTTCCAACCTAAAAACTTCCATGATTCTGTGATGGAGTTTTTTGGTCTGGCAGCTGCCTGCCCTGGGTAGTTTTTCATACAACAGCCCTTGCATTGCTTCCTTCAGGGCCACTTAGGAACAGAAAACAAATCTCTCTTTTTTTTTTTTTTGTTACTAGTGAGAGCCCAGGCAATTCCTAAACCTCCTGTGCCCAAAACCAGCCCAGGCCTTTTCTCCCACACTCTTTGCATGGATTGGCTCCTCTTTGTGGGCTCCAAAAGCTGGGCTTAGTCAGATGTTCCTCAGAGCTGCTGGGGAAGGGGGGCCAGGGCGGGCTGGCTCCTCGCTCATGAGCAGCTTTTCTATATATAAAACTGCGTGGCTGGCTGCTGATAGCGCTAATGAAAGCCTCTGTTAACTCCTTCACCCATCAGCAGCAGGTACAGCAGGTGCCACTGGCTCTCCCCAAGCCGTTTTGCTAATTGAGAGCAAGTTGTTAATTGCAGGCACTCAGCCCTGCATTGCAGAAGCGCTGCTGCTGCAACCCCCAATGGCAGCCATGAGGAAATGCTGAAACGGCCTGAAAAAAGGGAATAAGGTCCGAGCCCCACTGCAGGGGAGAAGTAAAAAAAAAACCCCACGAACTGAAAAGAGTCAGTTCTTCCTGCAAAAATGTCCTGCAACAGAGATTCACCTCAGGGGATTGATTCCACGAAATATGAGGATTTAAATAGTGCAGGCGGCTAATTCAGCTCTTCCTGGAGCTGAAGAAATGTTCTTTAGCTGCAGGAATACTTCTGGAGGAGGTTTGGTTTTGCATGGGAGCAGCTGGCTGAGAATGGCACCTGTGTGTGGAGTCACCTGCGGGCAGCTGGCGTGTGACACTGAGCGTGGATGGGGGGCAAGGTGAGGTTGGGGGGGTAGGACACTGGAAAGGGACCTGGTGGAGGGATGGTGGCATCCAGCTCTGGGCTTTGCTGTCCTGCTTCCCAGTTTGTGGCTGCTCTGCTCTGTCTGAAGCTGGCGTGCAGTGGGATCTGGTCTGAGCTGCTCACCCAGATCTCCGGTTCCTCAGCACCCCTGGCACGGGCTGCCTCTGCCCCCTCACCCATCATCTCCTGCCCCTCACAGCCTCCCAGAGGCAGGCATGGCTCCAGCCTCTTCCCAGGTCAGAACTGCAGAGGCCACCCCAGCTGCACAACACCCAGCTCCACTTGAAAGCCACTTTGTCCTCCCCTTGTCACAGCCCGTGTCCCATCCCTGCAGCCACGTCACCACACGGCTCTGGCAGCCTTGGCTGCCCATTCCCTGCTCCCCCAGGAGCCTCTCCATGCCCCTTTGCTGCTGAGGAGAGCAAATCCAGCACTTTCCCACCAGAGCTGGCGTTTCAGAGCAGGGCTGTCACTGCAGCGAGGAGCTGTCCCCTCAGAGCTGTGGTTTGCTGCTGAGGCACAGCTGGGCACTGCAGTGCAGCCACGAGGAAATTCTCTCTGGCTCTGAAAAGAGAAGAATCAGCTTCTGGTGAATTTTGTGGTTTCTGAAAAGACTTCTGGGTGTGTGGAGTTGGGTGGTGGTGTGCTGCTGTGCAGCTGCACCTTCTCCAGCGTGGTTGGGTCTCTGTGTCCCCCAGGGGACGTTCCTGCTGCTGTGAACGCTGAAGGTGGGTGAAGGAGCAGATGGAAAAGTGCTGGATTTGCTCTCCTCAGCAGCAAAGGGGCATGGAGAGGCTCCTGGGGGAGCAGGGAATGGGCAGCCAAGGCTGCCAGAGCCGTGTGGTGACGTGGCTGCAGGGATGGGACACGGGCTGTGACAAGGGGAGGACAAAGTGGCTTTCAAGTGGAGCTGGGTGTTGTGCAGCTGGGGTGGCCTCTGCAGTTCTGACCTGGGAAGAGGCTGGAGCCATGCCTGCCTCTGGGAGGCTGTGAGGGGCAGGAGATGATGGGTGAGGGGGCAGAGGCAGCCCGTGCCAGGGGTGCTGAGGAGCTGGAGATCTGGGTGAGCAGCTCAGACCAGATCACCAGGAACGGGACAGCTCCAGCCTGTGGTGAGGGATTGGCCTTGGGCACTTGTCAAGGACCTTTTGCAAATGAGCATTTTACAGCTCTATTGGTTTTATTTAGAATTAATCCTCTTGCTCTTGTGTAAGCACCTAAATAAAACATGACTCATTTAATTAATTACACTGAAATCATGGGACTGTACAACTTCACTTTAGGTAGGAGTTATTTTATCTCCTTTAATGATTAAAGCCTCTGTTCATGACACAACACAAATTAAACTTTAAAAAAGAGATGGTAAGGGGACTTTAACCTACTTTTTTCTGTTTGGGGTTGTTTTTTTTTTTATAACAGAAGGAACTATGGGAAATTTGTTGAGATTTTTGGGAATATTTAAACCATTTTCTATACGTCAGGTAGGAAATAGTGAAATAGTGTCCTCGCTGTGTTGGCTTTGGAACTGTATGACCACCTCAGAAATGCACCTGCTGAGTTTTGCAGGATGTTTCCTGCACGAGGTGGTCAGGAAAGTGCAGAAACTGGCTAAAGGATTCTTCAGAAAGCGTTTGAGGGTAAATGTACATCGGCGAGAGAATGCATTAGTCATCCTGACCTCTTTTATGGCAGCGTGAAAACAGCTTTGACTTTGAAAACGCTTCTCATCTCTCTCTCTCTTTCTGAAGTAGTTCCTTCCGTGTTTTCTTGTGCCCTTTTCCTAATGTGGTCACCCTGTGCTGGACACTGGGGAGGCCAGCCTGGAATTCCGGGGGCAGTTTGGGCCCCTTGTGACAAGGAGGACATTGAGCACATCCAGGGAAGGGAACAGAGTCCCAGGAGGGGCGGAGTGAGCTGGAAAGGGGCTCAGCCTGGAGAAAAGGAGGATCCAGAGGGATCTTTTCCCTCTCTGGAATTCCCTGCTGGGGGGGACAGCCAGGCGGTCGGGCTCTGCTCCCAGGGAACAGGGACAGGAGCAGGGGGAATGGCCTCAGGCTGGATATTTGGGGAAATTCCTCCATGGAAAGGTTTGTCCAGGCCTGGCACGGCTGCCCAGGAAGCTTGGAGTCCCCGTCCTTGGAGGGATTTAAGATCCATGTGGAGGTGGCACTTGGAGACACGGGGCAGTGGTGGCCTTGTCAGTGCTGGGGGAACAGCTGGACTCTGTCTCAGAGGGCTTTCCCAACCTAAAAGTTTCCTTGATTCTGTGATGGAGTTTTTTGATCTATTCCAAGCCTGCACTGGGTAGTTTTAGATACGACAGCCCTTGCATTGCTTCATTCAGAGCCACTCAGGCATGGGAAAGAAATCTCTTTTTTTTTCCCTTCATTTCCAGATCTGTGGGGCTGCAGATAAGCCAGATGTGCAGCACATCAGCAGGCAATGTATATTTTCCCCAAACTAAGGCTGCAGAGTTCATTATGCTCCTGGTTTTAATTCGGTTTATGTCACAGAATATCAACACAACCGCTTTGAGTAATCCTGGTGAGCCAAGGAAATAAAAGAAAAGGGATCCCTGTCACGCTCAGTGCTGCTGCCTCCTGGTGACCACAGAGTAATTGGGGTTGGAGGGGACCTTTGAAGCTCCAGCCCGTTCCTCTGGCCCAGCCCATCCACTCCTGGGTGCATTTGTAGAAATCCCATTGATTGAAAAGTTCCCCTGCCGCTTTTCAAGTGGCAAAGTCACTTTGTAAGGGTGGCATGTCACCACCGGTGTCAGTTAATCCTGGCTGCAGCAGCCCTGTTAATGCAGTGCTTAATCTGCTGGTGACAACCTGTGATTTATAGTCCTGGGAGATCCCAGCCTTGCTAATTGAAATGGATTTGAACTCGTGTTCCTCATGATGGGCTGGGTTTGGAGACTCAGGGTGCTGGGAAAGACACACAGAAATAGCTGAACTGGGTGGGATTTAAGAATTAGTGTCACAAAAGTGGTAGATTTTGTCTGCATTTAGGTATTTCTCTTTAAATATAATTTTTTGGAACAAATAATGGATTCGCCACATCTGCTGACCTCCTCTTCCATGGAAATCAAAACAAATGTAATAATTTGTCCACCTGAATTAGACACAAAGTGACTAAATAAGCAAGACAGTCTATCAAGCTTGATTATTCCGAATGGAAATTGATTTCACTCAGTTAATTGGGTGCTTTGCCTCGCTCGGTCTCTTACGTGTAAATGATTATTCTGATTTGTAATTTTTTAATCTAATTATTGCCATCTCTTTGAAATGATCTTAACCGAGGCTATTTGTATAGAATACATGAGGAATTTTTACAGTCAGATATCATTTTGCAGGCAGTGCTATTAAATTATAATTATAAAATTAAGTATTTGTCCCTTAAATTCCCTTGTTGTTTCTGCAGGGGTTGGAAACAAAGCTTGCCTGGTTTTTATTTGCAATGTTGCAAATACGTTTACAGCAACGTTGCGTGTGCTGTAAACAGTCCCATTAAAAAATTATGGGATTTTTGGTGAAATTTAATGCTCATAATGGAGTTTTTTCTAATTTACCAGTGGCTGGATTTTGAGGAATGTTTCCCAAGTGGAGAGGTCCCTTCTTGAGTTTCTTGCCCGGAACACGTGCACAAACATCTCCACAAAATCCATTCCTTTTTTCCCCTCTGGATTTTAGGGTGTTCTGAGTCTTGAGGAAGAACTGCAAGGCTTCAAAAATAAGCAAATGAGAACTTGATTTGTTTGGGTTTTTTAAAGCTGCTGAATGTTAAAGCAGTGTCAAAACATGGGACTTGCTCAAGCTTCAGGAAATTGGATTTGGGGCTCAATGTCTAACTCCAAGGAAGAGTTTGTTATGGAATGGTTCCCCCAAGAGGAGGAATTCTGAGAAGCTGGTCCCAGCTGCTGGCCCATGGAGGGTGGGGTGTCCCTGCTGAGCTGAGGGCAGCAATCCAAGGTCCTGCTGCTCCACAGGCTTCAGTGCCCAAGGTGGGGATGGGGATGGAGGGGCTGGCTGTGGTCAGAGGGGTCTGTGGGACCCAGAGCTGTTTGTTCCTTTTCCTTGGAAACACGAGGAATGAAGGGTTTAACTCCAGCTGGACGGGGCTTGGAGCTCCCTGGGATGGTGGGAGGTGTCCCTGCCCATGGCAGGGGTGGGGTGGGATGGGCTTGAAGGTCCCCTCCAACCCAAACCATTCACGGTTCCATGTTGATGCTTGGGAAAGGGAGGAGCGCCTCTCTTCCCAGGTGTTTTGTAAACTCGTAGTTGAAGGGCACAGCTTGGGGAATGCTGCAGCATTGATAGCTTGCCCTGGTGACATAATGGGGCAATAAAGCCCTAAGCACAAATGAGGTCATGGGAGAGCAATTCCAGTTGAACTGTAACCTGGGATGGGTCAGCAGACACAGTCCCTGACTCTGCTGAAGCCAGGGCTTCAGGAAAAAAGAAAACAGCTGCAATCAGCCCAGCTGGAAGTGGGAGCAGCTCCTGGTGCCTGGGATTCCAGCCAAGAGGGAGCTGCTGTGCCAGCTCACCTGCTCCAGGTAGGGGAACCCCCAGGCAGCTGGAAAAACAGGCACTGGGGCTGGAGATTCTTACCTTGGAATCACGGGAGGGTTTGGGTTGGAAGGGACCTTAAAGCCCAACCCATTCCATCCCTGGGCAGGGACAACTTCCACTACCCCAGGGTGTTCCAGGCTCCATCCAGCCTGGCCTTGGACGCTTCCAGGGATCCAGGAGCAGCCACAGCTGCCCTGGAATCTTTACAGGGACCAGCAGGGTGTTGGGGTTTATGGGTGGAAAGCAGGAAGAGCAAAGAGAGCGGGTGACTGTTGTCTCCTCATTTCCTTTTCCGTGTTTTTGTTGGTTTTTTTTTAAATTAAACTGCCGAATTTTTGTGGTTGGCACTTGCTCTTGGTGTGGCCTATGGCTTAGTCAGCCTGCAGTGACAAGGCTTTTGTGTCTCTCGTTTTTTATTGTTTTCTGAATTGACGGCGCTTATCCTTGCAAATGTGACTTCTGTAGCACTGAGAGGCCGGGGCAGGACCTGAGCTGGGGGCAAACACAAATCCCAGCACTCTCCACTCTCCTCTGTGTTACCTGGGGTGTTTCTCTGAGGTTTTCCTGCTTTAGGAGGATGCAAGGGATGGGTATCAGTTGAACCTGCTCTGAAGCAGCTGGTGCATCCTTGGGAAAAGGAGCAGGACTCCAGATCTGTGGCAGGGCCACGTGACACACGGAGGTTTTTGTTGGCCTATTTTCTCAAAGCCCAGGTTTTACTCTTGAGCTGTCAGGTCAGATGAGGATTCAGTTCTGCGGCCAAAATAGAAATTAGCCATGTGTGGTAATCCATTAATCCCTGGAAATAATGCCATTTATTCACGTTTTGGGGAGCTGGGCTGTCCTCACGGTGCCTCCTTGGGCTGCAGGAGGAGCTGCCCAGGGGTGTCCCAGGCTGCCCTGGTCCCTGAGCCGAGCCCTGAGCCATTGCATCCACATTCCAGCTGCCCTGGCTCCTTGGGCAGGGAAGCTGGGGCTGCCCCTGGATCCCTGGCAGTGCCCAAGGCCGGGTTGGATGGGGCTTGGAGCACCCTGGGATGCTGGAAGGTGTCCCTGAGCAGTAATAAAGTACAGACAAAATCAGTCCACGGGGTTAAACCTGAGGTGTCTGAGCCATTCCGAATAGAATCATGGAATCACTGAGGTTGCAAAAAAGCTTGGACTGGATGGTTTTGGAAGTTGTGCCCAATCCCCACCTTGTCCCCAGCCCAGAGCTCTGAGTGCCACCTCCAGGAATTCCTTGCACACCCCCAGGGATGGGCACTCCAACCCTCCCTTCCAATGCCTGACCTCCCTGTCTGTGACAAAATTCCTCCTGATATCCAAGCTGAGCCCACCCGGCACCGGGTGAGGCCAATCCTCTTGTCCTGTTCCTGTGTCCCTGGGAGCAGAGGCCAACCCCTGCACATCCAGGGAATAAAGGCTGGATGCAGTAGGATATGAGTCAATAAATTCACTTTTTTTTTTTGTTTTAAAGGCAGTTCCTATTTCTTTTTCCAGAAGGGACAGCAGTTGCCCTACAGCAGAGGGCAATATTACACTATACAGTGTAGAAATAACAGTTTGTCTCTCCCCGGATCTTTCCCTTTCCACTTTTATCAAGAGGCTTGTTTTGTAGCACGTGGTTATCCTTCCTTGCTCAGCCGTGCTTTTCTCCCTGCCTGTTCTCTCAGGAGAGTTGTTACTATTTTTTCCTTCTTGTTTTACCAGGCTGTGTCATGACTTGGTGCCTTTGTGAGTAAGGAAAATGTGGGAAATGCTGCTGTGCCTGCAGCAGTGAGTGTTTTGGGGTGGTTTTTTTTTGTTCAGGAAATGGTAACTTTGCAGGCCTGTACGTGAAGGCCATAAATATAAATACAGAGTAAAATTCAGGGTGTTCTTGTGGGATTTTTTGGTGGGATTGCAGCTTGGGCACCTCCTTATCCATCCCAGTGGGAAGAGAAGGGACAGGATGAGGGGAAACAGCGTCAGACTGTGCCAGGGGAGGTTTAGATTGGAAATTTGGGAACAATTTCCTCATGGAAGGGTTTGTCCAGCCCTGGCACAGCTGCCCAGGGCAGTGCTGGAGTCCCCATCCCTGGAGGGATTTAAAATCCGTGTGGATGTGGCACGTGGGACATGGGGCAGTGGTGGCCTTGGCAGTGCTGGGAGTGGTTGGATTTGATGATCTTAAAGGTCTTTTCCAGCCTCAATTCCATGATTTTCTGCTTGGTCCTGCTGAGCCCAGTGCTTTGCATCCACCTCAGCTGCAGCTCCTGGATCCCCTCGGAGTTTTCCTCCTCCTCCTCCTCTCTTCGGGAGCTGGAAGTGCAGAGGGCTTTGGCCAAAACCAAAATCTCAGGATTTGTGTAATCTTCGTGGCTGTGTTTATTTCTGATAAATTGAGGGACACCACGGCGTGTTCCAGCCACACTTTATCACATCCCAGAGAATTTTGTTGTTTTTTTTTTTATCACATCCCAGAGAACAGATTCCAGGGGTCTGGCAGGGAATTGGCATCTGGAAAACCCTCCTGACAGGGATTTGGAGAGCAGCACTGATGTTCCTTTCACTTTCTGCTCTCCTGGAAACCTTCCAGCAACTTCAATTATTCTGCGGATTTTTTTTTTTTCTTTTTTTAAGGAGCTGGATGTATTTTTAGGATGAGAAAGTGAACTCAGCACTGCCTTGGAAAATCAGCCCCTGCCAGGGTTGATTACCCAAAATTTCAGTGGATTTCAGCAGCCTTTGAGGGTGGAAAGCATCCCAGCATTCCCTGTTAATTCCACTTTTATTCTGGCTTTGTTCCACATTTCCAAGTCCTCCTTCCTTTCCCTTCCCTTCAGTTCCATTCAGTGCTGCTGTGTGCCCCAAGCTTTCTAATTATAAATATAATTATAAATAGTTAATTTGGGGCATTTATATAATGCTCAGAATGATGCAGGCACAGTTTGCAGTGAGGTGCTGAGCACAGTTCACTGTCTAATCCCAAGAATGGGATTGGGAAAGAATGGGATTGTAAAACCCCAAGAATGGGATTAGATTGTAAGACATTTAGGCTGCTAAAATTAGAAATAATAGTAGAAGGAATTGAAGGAGTAAATTAGTAGGGGGAAAAATAAGAAAATAAAGTTTGATGCTAATAATACTTTTTATTGTTATTATTTTCACTCATTAGGATAAAAAAACAACATTGAGTTTCCCAACTGTGTATCCAAGGAATAGCAGCTGTGTGCTGAGTTTGAGTTTACTCCTGGGTGTAGGGCCAGGCTTTGGAGAGGCTGGGAATGCCTGGGAATATTTCACTTCGGAGTAACAGCCGTGAGAGCAGCGCAAAGGTGGTGTGAAAGTTGTTGCCACGGGAGATTTCTCTGTATTTGAGTTTATCCAGGGATTATTTCTGGTGCATTATCCCACTTTACATGGAAAGGCAGGATTTTCTAATGGTTATTCTAATGACTGCCAAATTCCTGGGTTTTTTAGTGTCTTGTGAGGTGGGATTGGGTAATACCCTGTGGAAATTGTGCTGTTAAATTCAGTGTATTACCCTGAAACAGGGAGCTCTGGGGGGAGCAGCATTTCCAGGGACAGACTTCTAGCAGTGGCTGCAGAGCCACCATCTGGATAAATCCTGCCACAAAGCAAAGGTTGTGTGAGATTGCTTCTAAATCAAGCAGGACTGGCTAATGGCTGAGATGGGAGCCTCTCCTAATTAATCTGTTCATGAGGGATTGGATAAATCACAACAAATTAATAACATTTATTTTCCACCTCTATTTAGAAGGGTTGGAGCATTTCTGGACCTGTTTATTTGTCTCCATCCATGAGTTTCCCTGAATTAAGAAACAGCACGTTCTCATCACACTTTTTCTCCCATTTTCTTCTCACTGGAGGTTATTTTCTGGTCTCACCAGCCCTGAAATTCTGTGTTTAGAAAGCAGGCTCAGCTGTGGCAAACATTCCCCCACGGAGTTCATCCATGGAGCCCCTCATCTGTGGCTAAGGGTGTCGAGTGAGATCAGGAAACTTTAAAAGTGTGTTAAAGGGACTCGGAGCTTTCTGGTGTTACTGGGCTGCTTGTGGTGAAAAACTTTTCCTCTTTGTTATGAATTTTCCTCTCATCTCTGGGAATGACCCCCAGGATTGTTTCCTCAGTGTCCTCAGATGGCTTTTTTTTATGGATGGAGCATTTTTGCCCTGATTTCTGGTGTTGTCTGTGAACCATGGCTGAGTGTTGCCATGCTGCTGTTGGATTTAAAACCTCCATAATGAATTTTTGGTGTGCACAAGTTGTATTTTCTTTTTCCTTTTGCATCAAACCTGAACGTTCAGTGCTAAGGTGATGGGAGAGTATAAATCAGGGTTTAAATACATTTAAATTTCAAGCAAGCATGGCTTTTACTTTTAGCTTCCTTCTGCCACAAGGGGAAAAAAAAAAAAACAAACTGATATTGATTTGACCTGAAAATTTATCTTCTGCTTTGCTTCCTTCCAGGTCCAGGATGGAACATTCCTGCTCGCTCCTGCTGCTCTGTGTTAGCTTCATTTGTGCACGAGCTCTGCCACCCAATGGAACAGAACTGCCCAAAACAACCACAACCACCAGTAAGGAGCGACCTGGGGGGGTGGGATGGGCATGGACCTCAGGGGTGGCCCTGGTGGCACAGTCCAGGGTGTTTTTGCAGGACTTTGACCCCGCTGACAGAGTTCTGGTGGTGCCAGGTGTGCTCTGGGTTTGGCCTGCACGTGGGTGGTGTTGGGGTTTCGCTTTCTCTTTGCTGTGAGAGGGGAAAACACGGCAGAGGTGGGGGAGCTGCAGGGCCCAGGAGCTGCCAGGGGGATCTGAGGGGATGTGGACTCAGAGAACAGGAGATGAATTTTCATTAGACCAGAGGAGGAATAGATTGAAACACCGTGAGGAGCCTTGGGACACGCTCTGTGTTTTCATGCAAAGACTCGAGGAGGGTGTGAGGTGTCCTGTGGAGGGTCCTGGCAGGTGAGAAGCAGGGGAGTTGTTCCAGGAGCTGAGAGCAATCTCTTCTTGATGCCTTGTGCAGGCTGCCCTAGAGCAGAGGCTGGGCAGAGCTACAGAATGAAGCAGGGATTTATTCAAGGATCTCCTCCATGGATCCACCTTGGGCAGCACAAGAGCCCAGCCAGGGCTGCACCAAGATGAACCCAAATGGTCCCAAAATGAACCCAAGATGAACCCAAATGGCCCCAAAATGCACGAGCGCTCCCGGGGTCTCTCCCTTGGCTCAGCTCTGCTCCATTTGCACCTTGCAGTTCATTGTCCCGTTCCAGCTTTAGCCCAGGCACTCCCACCCTGCTTGTTTTTCTCTCTGCAGCCCACGCTGTTTGTGCTCCTGGGCTGAGCTTTGGATCATTTGTCCTTGGTCCCAGCTGGAGCAGGAATTGTTTTGTGTCCCTGCTCTGTGCAGAGCTCAGCATCCCCTGCTGTGAGCCCAGCCCCACACACTGAAGCAGCTCAGGATGTGGAACATAGAAAAGCCAAACCTGAGGCATCACTGGGCCACCACAGCCCCTCGTATTCATCCTCGTTTCTGTTTGCAGAATTTCTTCCTCCTCAAACCCTCCCACAGCCCCGTCCTGACACGTGCCAGTCCTGGGGAGGGGGGCTTGTTCAAGGGAATTTGGGGGCTTTGAGGAAGTGCCCAAGGCCAGGTTGGACAGGGCTTGGAGCATCCTGGGATGGTGCAAGGTGTCCCTGGCCGTGGCAGGGGTGGGATGGGATAACCTTGGAGGCCCCTTCCAGCCCAAAGCAGGGAGATGAAGCTGCTGATGTCCCACATGAGCAATGTGACCACGTTTTGATGACTGTTCAGGTCACTGCTGTTGACACCCAGTGTTTCATAGAAGGCTGATTTGTTGCTTTATTTGCTTTTAATCTGTCTGTGAACTTTGCACCCCTGGGGAAGGAGAGGAATCAAGTGCCAGGCTGGGCTCACGGCCCCTTGGATTGTTTTGGCTCTTGGTTGTAGTAATTTAAATGGAAGTAGGGGAGATTTAGATGGGATATTGGGAAGAAAATGAGGGTGGGCAGCCCTGGCACAGGTGCCCAGAGCAGCTGGGGCTGCCCCTGGATCCCTGGCAGTGCCCAAGGCCAGGCTGGACACTGGGGCTGGGAGCACCTGGGACAGTGGGAGGTGCCATGGCAGGGGTGAAACAGGATAATTTTGAGTGTCTTCCCATCCCAAACCAGTCTGGGATTTGCTGCTAATTCAGGTGTGAGCATCTCTGCCTGCGGGCTGGGTGCAGCCCTTGCTGGGCACTCCAGAGCTGGGCTGGGGGACAAGGGGCTCCACCATCAGCAGTGACAGTCTGAGCATGGCTGTGCTTAGTGCTCCCAAAAAACCCGAATTATTCACGGAAATGAAGCTTTAGCCGAGTGTGAATTTGCTAATTAATCAGTTTGAAGTATTGTCAAGTGGTTTTTGATCCCTGCTTCTTGTCTGGCACCTGGAGCTGTAGAAAAACAAGTTACTAATATTGGGCTGAATGTGTCAGAATATGGGAATTGAGAAGGGGAAGTCACTTGTTGTTTTTATCACTTTCCAGAATCTGAATAACAGGAGTACAGAGGGAGTTTTGCCATCAGTGTTGTTCATCTTCAGAGCTTAATTCCAAATTGTGTTGGGTTTAAATCTGATCATATGGATAAAAGTAATCTGATCATTCCTGTTTTAATTAAATCTTAATTTCAGTGATATGATTCAGAAATGATTGGTGTGACTAAACTGCTTTTCCTAAATATCAAAGTCTTCCTGGCTCTGCAGTGAGGAAGAGTTTTGTCTGACAGACAAGTTAGGTGCACCCTGAAAATTACATTGCTGCAGAAAGAGTACCAAGACAATTGGATCATCTAATAAATTTGATAGCCATTGAATTAATACAGCATTTAAAAATACAAAAATAAAGATTTTTGATTGAAGCATAAAGAAAACTTCATTTAACAGAATATGGAATGAACTAAAAGAGCCTAAAAAATCAGCTTTCCTTTTGCATGCTAATGTGATGTGTGATCCCAGAAGATCCTTTTGATTCTGAAAGGAACAGGTATAAATGATTTCATGTCATTATTTGAGCTGCCTTGATTTTTTTTCAAAGATTTGCTGAATTACAATGTCAGCTTTATTCTTATTTAAAACATGGTTGCCTTGTCTGGATGGGTCGATTTTTAGCACTGCTGCCATTTTACCTCCTACAAGAACCCCCTGAAACTGCAGCCTTGAAATTGGTACCTTGAAATTTCCCTCTCAGAAAATGAGAATATTCTGGGCTTTATGGCACTGCCATTTACTGGAAATTTGCCCTGATCTTTACTGCAGGTATTCAGCTGCATCAAATAAATACAAACCATCAAAGCACAGAATGGTTTGGGTTGGAAGGGAGCATCTAGTTCTGACTTCCAAGCTAATATTTATTAGGATTTGCACAAATAAATGTACATTTCCAGTAGAGATGCCTTAATGCTCCCAGGTCCTTGCTACAGACTGTTTATTCATAATATTGTCCGTGACCACCCCTGGTGACTCCTGGTAATTCAAATATTTGTAAGTTCCCCAGGATTAATCATAGCCTGGATTGTTTTACTTCCTCTTGCATTTTTACTTGTGGAGTTGTTGAAATGTGCAAGCAGCCTGGGAGCTGCAGCTGTAAACCTTTAAAAACCTTTAAATACCTTTCCAAATGTTTCCAAATGTTTACACTGCACTGGTGTTTACTCCATGAGGGTTCCTGGTGCCTTTGAACCCTCACAATTCCTTCCCGTCACTGATGTCTGAAGCTGCAGAGGGAATGAATGTACCAGAGGAGCTGCAGGTTCAAAGGCAGGGAAATGGGGCAGTTTTGGGGCTCCTGTTTAGTGCTGCTTTCAACTTCCAACAAGTCGGTGGCAATGTGAAAATAAGATTTTGTGTCTCTCCACTCTGGAGAGACCCCACTCAGGACACGGTGTCCAGCCCTGGGGTCCCCAGCATGGGGAGGACTGGAGCTGTGGGAATGAACCAAAATGTTCACTGGGATGGAGGAAAGGCTGGGAGAGCTGGGATTGTTCACCTGGAGAGGAGAAGCTCTGGGGTGACCTCAGTGTGGCCTTCCAGGGCCTGAAGGGGCTCCAGGAGAGCTGCAGAGGGACTGGGGACAAGGATGGAGGGACAGGACACAGGGAATGGCTCCCAGTGCCAGAGGGCAGGGATGGATGGGAGATTGGGAATTGGGAATTGATCCCTGGCAGGGTGGGCAGCCCTGGCACAGGGTGCCCAGAGCAGCTGGGGCTGCCCCTGGAGGCCTGGCAGTGCCCCAGGCCAGGCTGGACACTGGGGCTGGAGCACCTGGGACAGTGGGAGGTGTCCCTGCCATGGCAGGGGTGGCACTGGGTGATTTTTAAGGTCCCTTCCAGCCCAAACCATTCTGTGACTCTGTAATACCCAGGAGGACCCAGAGGTGGGGCTTCCCTGTGAGGGACTCATGGTAGTTTCACGGAGAAAATGAGGCAGCATCGGAAAGCTGAGTTATGGAGAAGGAATATGGCTCATTTGATTTGGTATTTAAATGCCAGAGGGATTCTCTGCAGACACTCATTTCCAAGAATCAGTTTGCAAAGCAGAACTGCAGAAATAGGTTGTTTCAGATCAGGGGGTGGACTGGGTGACATTTAAAGGTCCCTCCAGGCCAGACTCAGATTGTGTGGCTGCGGTGCCAGGTGGGCTGTGCTGGCTGTGCCCAGTGGGATTCAGCTCTGAGGTGTTAAACTCACATTTACTGGTACTGATGCCTTGTGGAGGCTGTGGTAGAACAGAGACTGAATGAGATACAGAATGAAGCAGGGATTTATTCAGGGATCTCCTCCATGGATCCACCTTGGGCAGCACAAGAGCCCAGCCAGGGCTGCACCCAAGATGAACCCAAATGGTCCCAAAATGCACGAGCGCTCCCGGGGTCTCTGCCTTGGCTCAGCTCTGCTCCATTTGCACCTTGCAGTTCATTGTCCCATTCCAGCTTTAGCCCAGGCACTCCCACCCTGCTTGTTTTTCTCTCTGCAGCCCACGCTGTTTGTGCTCCTGGGCTGAGCTTTGGATCATTTGTCCTTGGTGCCCAGCTGGAGCAGGAATTGTTTTGTGTCCCTGCTCTGTGCAGAGCTCACCATCCCCTGATGTGAACCCTACACACTACAGCAGCACAGAATCTGAAACATAGGAAAGTTAAAACCTCAGGCATCATTTCCTGCTGGCTGTGGGTGCTGGTTTCCCTCCCCTACCTGTCTTTTTTCCTTTGCCCTTCCATTACTCCATTTTCTTTTCTGATTTGGGTTTTGCTTCACGTGTAGCAAACAAATCTCCTGGTTATCAGCTGCCCATCAGCTGCTTCCCGTCAGCAGCCATGGCAGGGTTGGGGTTTTCTCTTCCAAAAATAGCCTGAGAGGATTTAGTGTGGGTTTTGTCACATTTCCTGTTGGACATTTGTGATATCTCTTGGTTTTGAAAAGAAGATCAGACCTGTGCAGAAATAGAGTTGGTTCTTGTGGGATTTCTCCTGGCTCAGATAAAAGAGGGTTTTGTTTTGTGTCACTCAGCAGAATAATTTCTGGTTTAGGGCAAACTTTACCCTGCCAGCTTCCTTTTGTAGAAGGGGAAAAAGTGTTTTAATCACACAGTTTTAATCACACACTTTTATAATGCCATTTACCCAAAAATGCAGAGGAGCTGATCCAGGGGTGGAGAAGATCAAAGCTTGGGAGGGAGTGGGGATGGAGCATCCCTGACGTGCACACTCTGCTGTTAATTCCCTGTCTCCTTGGGGCTGGCTTTGTGTTTGACACCAGTGGGAAGTGGGAACATCCCAACCCTGCAGGAACTGGTGCTGCACTTCCAGAAAGAGCCACGGGCCAGCAGCACCAGGAATTGGGGCAGGGAGAGCCCTGAGCCAGCCTTGGTGGGTGCCCAGGAGGCACAAGGGGCTGTCAGCATCCTCCTGGTGAGAATCCCCCTCTCTGGGCAATACTAAAGTCACTTTTTCATTGGATCTCTAAAAAAAATATCCTTGGGATGATCTTTGGCTGGCTGTGAACAGAAATCCTGGTGGTTTTGGGCCACAGTTTCTGGAGTGGGAGCAGTGGGAATTTTTCCCTGCTGTGGAGGATTTGTCTCTCCTGCATCCATTTTTACTCCAGTCATTTTTAAGTTCCCTTCCATCCCAAACAATTCTGGGATTCAAAAAAAAAAAACCCTCAATTTTTGAAGCAGTAGTGATTAAAAAGGCCTTTGTTATTCAGGCCTTGTTATTTTGTTCCCCCTGAAATTCCCCTTGGTCTGGACACAGTTGTGTTGGCCGGAGGTGTTTCAGCCTCTGAGCCTGCCATGGCCTCAGTTTTAACTTTCTCATGCAATTTTTGGGCTACATTTATAAATTTACTGATATTAAAGAAAATAGAGGTAAAAAATGGAACCACACTGTGCCTTCCTCCCAGGCTCTGCAGGGATGAAGCCATTGGGGAGCAGCTGCAAGGATTTGGGAACAGATGTGCCCAGGTATAAAGAAAAAGACACTTTTAGTGGATTTTGACCCAATTTCGTTGTGAAATGGTAGGAGGAGAGGCGAGATCTTGGGGCAGAGAATTAAATCAGTCGTGGTGGGGGTGCTCTGCCCTTGACTGAAGAAACGGGGGCAGTTGTTTGGCAGAAGGTTCAGCTTCTCTTTTCCTGGCTGGGATTGAGCTTTCAGTGTTTGCCTGGGAATCACTTCTCCACAGACACCCCAAAAATGGTGCAGCAGCTCTGTGAAAGGGAAGAGAGGGGTGATTTTTTTTATTGTGTAATTGACTGAGGGAAATTTTGACTCCCTTGTGATGCAAACTTCTTGTTTCCCCTCTCACGTCGTGGGTCTTGTCACTGAGCTAAAGAGAACCAACACAAACCCCCAGATCCTGGAGCATTCTGACACCCTGAGGGTGACATTCCTGACTCCATGCAAGTGGCTTCATTTTGTCTGTGAGGGACAAAACCAGGCTTTTTTTTTTGGTGTTTGTTTCCTTGCCAGCCTTGGCTTCCAGAGTTGCAAAACACCCCGCAGAAAGCGTTGGGGGATTATTCTTCCTCATCCTCCTTCCAAGAGTGATTTCCTGAACCCCTGCCAAGCCGTGGCTCCTGACTGCAGCTTTGTCATGCCTGTCACTTTTATCTTTGCACACCCCCTGAAAGTCATCCCTCTTGCCTTTTATTGCCTTCCCCGCCTCTGGGTTATGATGTTGATTTACGAGCCCTTTTTCCCTGTGTGTCCCCAGCTCACCTGTGCCTCTCCAGGAATTGTTTCCCATGCCCTGTGGGGCACCCAGAGAGTTTCCAGCTGCTCCCACCACTCAGATGGTTTTGTAGCCATCAATTCTGGGTGTTTGTCTGATCCACAGGAATCCTTCCTGGATTATTGCAGCTTTTACCTACTCCTAAATATTTTTTTTGAATCCCAGAATTGTTTGGGATGGAAGGGAACTTAAAAATCACCCAGTGCCACCCCCTGCCACGGCAGGGACACCTCCCACTGTCCCAGGTGCTCCAAGTCCTGTCCAGCCTGGCCTTGGGCACTGCCAGGGATCCAGGGGCAGCCCCAGCTGCTCTGGGAATTCCATCCCACCCTCCCCACCCTCACAACCAGGAATTCCCTCCCAATATCCCATCCCGTCCTTCTGTCAGTCAGCTCTCAAAGACCACTGTAGGAATGGTAAAAAAACTCCTAAAGTGTGTCAATGTAGTTTAAAAGAGAAAAAAAAATCCAAAATACCAGCAGCAGAAATTGCCTTAATTTTGGAAGGGTGGTTGTAGGGCTGTGTTTTGCTTGCTGAAGGTTCAGACTGGGAGTTTGGCTTCCTTAAATAAAACCTGTTGGGTTTTTAATGATTTTAATCTGTTCGGTGTTGAATTATTCAGTAGGACTGAAAGGTTACAGAAGCAGAATGAAAGTGAAAGGTAAAGAGACACTTCCATGAAACACTGTGAACAGAAGGGTGAGACTGAGTTTGTGCCAGATATAACAAAGATGTTCTTTAATCTCCATTCTGAGAAACACGTCGTTATTCCTGCTTGTCCTTATGTTTATATAGAATTTCAGTGAATAAAATTTCTTAGAATTTCAGTGAATAAAATCCCTGTGAAAGGAGGCATTCTCTATCTACATATATGAAAGGTGGTTGAGAAGCAGCTGATGTGCATAAGGGCACTGCAGCAAACCTTTAAATGGGCTTCAAATTCAGCTTGCTACCTTAAGCTATAAGTTCAACTTTCTCTGATTACAGGGAAATTGAAGAATATCTTGGATTTTCTCAGCAGCAGTGCTTTGGTTGTGCTTCTGACGAGGGAGAAAAAGACTTAAAAATAATAAAAATTATTTTTCAATTTGAGCTTTGCCTGTAGCAAGTAACTGTGATGCTTTTAGCAAGCAGAGGCAGAATTTTTGGTGCCTTAAGTACAGCTTTTGTGCCAGATGAGGCAGTCCACGTCTGATATTCCACATTTCTTGTTCCATACCCAGACTCCACCGAGGAGAGCACCTTGCACAAGGAGCTGCTGACCTCCCTGCTGATCCTGGTGCTGGTGGTGATCATTTTCGTGGTGCTGGTGGGGTATTTTTTCAGGTGGGTGTTGGTGGGCTCAGCCCATCCTTTCCTTGTGCCCTCCCACGGAAGCAGAAGCGAGCAGAGCCTCGTGCCCGCCCTGCTCTCGCTGCCAGCATGAACAGAAAGAGCTTCTCCAGAATTACGTGGTCTGTAAAAAAGGCCTGGGGGGGGGAAAGGCTGCTTTGTTCCTGCCAGAATTGTGGATTGATGTGGTGCCTCTGTTCCAGGTTCAGGAGACACAGGAAAGCTGTGGTCAACTCCGGAGACAAGAAGATGCCAAATGGGATCTTGGAAGAACAAGGTATGGGGAGATTTGCTCTCAAACTCTCACTTTTATTGCTGTCTTTAATTCAAAATCACTCAGTGTTTGCTTTTATTTCTGATATAAGTGACGGGGTTGTTATTAAAGAGAAAATAGCCTGAAAAAAATACAATCACAAATGGTTTGGGTTGGAAGGGACCTTAAACTCATCCAGCTCCAACCCTGTGGCATGTGCAGGGACATCTTCCAGCCCTTGGTTGTCCCCTCCAAGCTGGCCCTGGACTAGAGATCCATATTTAGAAATCATACTCAAGCAGGCTGTGGAAAATCTTAACTTTCAGTTGCTGGTTTCACTTTGTGATGCAGCAAATGTTTCTGTGTAAAACCTCCCTGGCCCTCTGGAGATGTTTTACCAGGGTGCCAGCTGAGATCCATGTTTGTGACACTGATCTTTGTTTGTAGAGAAGGAACTGCAGTATTTCTTCTTAAAATGGGGGGGAAAGTCCTTAATGCTTTGTGAATACGCTGAGTGGTTTCTGAACGTGGAGCAGGGGGTTGAGATGGGGCACTTTGAAGCCAGAGGCACTGAAATAAAACCCTTTGGGGAGTTCCAAATGTTTCCTCCTAGTTTGAGTTGCGCTGGGTTTGTTTCTGCCCGTGGGGAGCCCCAGGCTGGCTCCTCTGTGGGGCCCAGCTCAAACCTGGGAGGGCTGGCCAAGTTGTTTGAATCACAGCCCAGAGAAAAATGATCAAGCTAAAATAAGATGAAATATCAAAGATAAACTATTCAAGGTAAAATAATCAGTCTGTGGTTTGTGTCAGTCCCAGCTGGCCATGTGTGAAGGGATAAGTGAGCTGAAGAAGGTGGCAGTCAGAGGAAAAGTCAAAACCCTAAAAATACCCATCAGCTTCCTGCTGGGGTGTTCCTGTGCACAGGGCAGCAGCTCCTCTTGGGGCACACTCTCTGCTGGCTGCCAAGTTAAAGATAAATTATTTATTATTAACAGCATTATTTTCCCTTGAAATAAAATAATCTGGCAGCATCTCCTTGGTGATAGGTGCCAAAAGCTGTCCTTGCCCTGCCAGCAGAAAGAACCTTCTCCTTTTCTGAATACAGCTTGGTCACTTTCTAATCCAGTGTAAATAGGGAAATCATTCATTTCACCAGCAGCGGTTCTTCGTGATCCCCTTATGTTCTCAAAGCAAGCACTTGGCCTGTGATTCAGTGTTTTAATTTCCCCTAAATCCCCTTCAGCACCTCAGAGTGTCATGGCAGCAGAGTGCTTTGGCATCTTTCAGCGCCCAGATGAATTTGTAGTTGGGAATCTCTGGCTCTGGCCATGCCTTTAACGCCTCCTGCCCTTGTGCTGACAGAACAGCAGCGGGTCATGCTGCTCAGCAGGTCTCCCTCGGGCCCCAGGAAGTATTTCCCAATCCCTGTGGAAAACCTGGAGGAGGAGATCCGGATACGCTCGGCCGACGAGGGGAAGCTCTTCAGGGAGGAGTTCAATGTGAGTTTTTACACATGGACGGCTGGAAATGGGGGGAAAACCAAAACATCTGTGAGCATTGATAATTCTGTGTTTGGTGCATGATTGGTGCTGTTCCTACGGGTTCTGTCGTGTGTGGGGACCCTTCGTCTGGATAAAACCTGGAGTTTTTACTGATTTGTGAAGCTGAATTGGTATTATTTGAACTGTTTGCCTCTTGCTAGCATTTAAAGAAGGTCTTTAGTGTTTGCCTGAAGCTGGAGGAGAGGAACATTGACTATAAACCTGTTGAGCACTGATTTTCATCATGGTGGTGGGGGGGTTTTGGGGGATCTGGGTGTTTCACCTCCATGGGAAGTTCTTAGAGGAGAGGACACAGTGTGACCTTAACATTGCCCTGCTGGGATTTGACTTCTTTTTTCCTGATATTTTGACTGCTTGCTCTGGGCTGCCATCCCAGCACTCCCCTCTTTGCAGCACAGGGATTCTGAATTGTCTCAGCTCTCTCAGGGTTTTCCTGCTGAGCGTGGCCTTGGGCAGGATTTTGTGGTTGTAGGGATGAGCTGCACCTGGAGTCTGTGCTGAGCTCCTGCAGGATTCCCGTGGAGAAGCACAACACCAGGAGCCTGAGTTTGGGGCCTTTTCCAGAGTTTTGTGACTTCTCTTCACTTCCCTCCACAGCAGAAGCAAAGCAGGAGCTTAAATGTCAGGCGTGGATTTGTGAGAGCCAAGGCACGCCTTGATTAGGCAGGCTGTTGAGTTACCTTCTTAATTGGGAGCATATTCAGAGCTGCAGTTTGGTTGATGATAAATTCAAACCACAGACTTTTGCCTTATCAGACAGGGAGCAATGTGGAAATCCTCCTCAAAGCTGAAAATGGAGGTGAGGACCAGCCTGGCACGGTGTGCGCTGGTGAATTCTGACTCTCCTGATGAATTTGCTCTGAGGTTCAGAGTGAAACAAACCACCTGTTTTCATTTTTGAACCCCTCTTTGCGTTGGTAATTTTCTGCCCCATGCTGTGAGCGTGTGGGGTTCAGTCCACACCCAAAAACCTGGGATCTGATCCCCAAAAATGAGCAGTGATGGGGTTGATGCTCAGTGTGGTTTTTTTCCCTGTGGCTGGATGAGCTGTCTGCTCCAGCCTGGGAGGGCTGGAAGTGTCCCAGGCCAGGTTGGACAGGGCTTGGAGCAGCCTGGGACAGGGGAAGGTGTCCCTGTCATGGCAGGGTGGGACTGGATGGGATTTAAAAGATCCCCCCAACCCAAAGCATTCCATGAGTCTCTGGTTCTGGGCCTCAGCCCTGCCCTGGGGATGCTCCAGGGATCTCTGCCCACTCCACATCCCACATGGCAGGGGCCAGGCATCGCTGGGAATGCAGGTACAGGAGCTCCAGTGGGAATTAGGGACAAATTGGGGCTGAAAACAGTGAACCTGGGAGCCAGCACTGCCCAGGCACGTGCACCAACCTGAGCACTTTGGTCCCAAGTGATTTTTTTGGTAAAAAGAAACCAGACATTAAAAGATCCCAGCAGGGAGAAAAGAGTTTTGAGGGCAGTTTCTACTTTGAGGACAGTTCTCCTGGACTTATGGTGTTCTCCAGCAGCTTTGATTTTGTCCTTAAAGCCTGCATGACCCTTGAGGGGTCCATTGCACCCCTTGGACACTCACCAGAATAGGAGAGGCTCCTTCTTTTTTTATGGGATTCCTTTGTGAACACTGGGCACTGGAAGAGTGTGTTCTTTCTTCACAGGAGCAAAAGAATAAAATAAAATTGATTCCTTTCTGTAAAGCCCCTACCTCTGTTGATCATCCCTGGAACTTTGGGATTACCGCCTTGATTTTGGGATTAATTACTGAAAAGCTTCCCCTAAGAGTTTTCTTTTGAAATTTGAATTCTGGCTTGATTAAGACACCCCTGTGGCTCCTTCAGTGCTAAAAAAGGAGGAAATGTGCTGATCCTGGGCGGGCTGAGCCTCTCAAAGCTCCAGTGGGATTTGAGGGTCGCTGCCCGGGGGGGACAGCTCAGGGTGGGGTGGCAGCAGATGAGGCTGGACCCGTCAGCTCCTCGTGATTTGGGGTGCCGGGAGGATGAGCTGAGGAGCAGCCGGGGTGATTCACATCCTCCCGGGGCTGGCAGCAGGAGCTGGGCTCTGCTCTGGGCTCAGCACCACCCTGGGGCACCGGGAGCTTCCTGGGCAGGGGCCAGGAGCAGGGCATGCAGAGGAGATCTGGCCACAGATAATTCCTTTGCGTGCGTTTTTCACAGGAAAATCCAGACTTCTCTGGCTGTTAATTGAAGATTGGGTGCCTGACTTGAAGTTTGAAGAGATTGTGGTTAAAAAGATAATTGTTTCAGAGGGTCACAGAATGGTTTGGGTTGGAAGGAGCTTAAAGTTCATCCACTTTGCCATGGGCAGGGCCACCTTCCACTGTTTCTTTTTACATAAAAAAATTTATGTAAATGTACTTGAATATAAATGTACTTTATAAATGTACTTTAATCAGCAGAACGGGCTGATAAAAAGCCACGAGCTTCATTCAGAGGAGGAATTAAGCAGTCTGACAGCAGCTTTCTTCCTCAGCCCTCTTTCAGCTGTTGTGAGATTTGCAGGGTCCCAGGACAAGGGAAGAGACGAGAACCTGAACTCCATGTTCCAGAAGGCTGATTTGTTATATTATGATATATATTATATTAAAAATGCTCTATTAAAACTACACTGAAAGAACAGAGAGGAAGGATCCATCAGAAAGCTGGGCAGGAATGGAAAGGAATGAATAACAAAGTCTGTGACTGAGCAGAGCCTGAGCCAGCTGCATCCTTGATTGGCCATGAATTGGATTAATCACGGAGGCAGCTGCTGCACCCCACAGCAGCAGGGAGTTCTTGGTTACATTTCTGTCCCGAGGCTCCTCAGAAGGAGGAAATCCTGGCAAAGGATTTTCATACAAGTGTCACGGTGACACTTGAGCCTCCTCTCTTTCCCATTCACAGCCTCGTGTGCCGCACAAGCCCCAGCGAACCAAACCCACGAGTGCAGGCTGCGGGTTCCTGTGTGCTGGGGACCAGGGCTGTGCCCTCTCCTCCTGTGTCACCCTGTGTCACCCTGGGCAATCCCAGCCCTGCTCTCTGCCTGCCAGCTCTGCCCGTGTCCCCTCTCCTCCTGTGTCACCCTGTGTCACCCTGGGTGGCTCTGGGGATCCCAGCCCTGCTCTCTGCTCTGCCCGTGTCCCCTCTTGTCCTGTGTCACCCTGGGCAGCTCTGGGGATCCCAGCCCTGCTCTCTGCCAGCCAGGCTGGGCTGTCTGCCCCAGGGCTGCCCGTGTCCCCTCTCCTCCTGTGTCACCCTGGGCAGCTCTGGGGCAATCCCAGCCCTGCTCTCTGCCAGCCCCAGCTCTGCCCGTGTCCCCTCTCCCCCTGTGTCACCCTGTGTCACCCTGGGCGGCTCTGGGGCAATCCCAGCCCTGCTCTCTGCTCTGCCCGTGTCCCCTCTCCTCCTGTGTCACCCTGGGCAGCTCTGGGGATCCCAGCCCTGCTCTCTGCCTGCCCCAGGGCTGCCCGTGTCCCCTCTCCTCCTGTGTCACCCTGGGTGGCTCTGGGGCAATCCCAGCCCTGCTCTCTGCTCTGCCCGTGTCCCCTCTCCTCCTGTGTCACCCTGGGCAGCTCTGGGGATCCCAGCCCTGCTCTCTGCCAGCCCCAGCTCTGCCCGTGTCCCCTCTCCTCCTGTGTCACCCTGGGCAGCTCTGGGGATCCCAGCCCTGCTCTCTGCCAGCCCCAGCTCTGCCCGTGTCCCCTCTCCTCCTGTGTCACCCTGGGCAGCTCTGGCAATCCCAGCCCTGCTCTCTGCCTGCCCCAGGGCTGCCCGTGTCCCCTCTCCTCCTGTGTCACCCTGGGTGGCTCTGGGGCAATCCCAGCCCTGCTCTCTGCTCTGCCCGTGTCCCCTCTCCCCCTGTGTCACCCTGGGCAGCTCTGGGGATCCCAGCCCTGCTCTCTGCCTGCCAGCTCTGCCCTCCCTGGAGCTTTGTCCTTGCCCTGTGGGACTCAGGCTGGCAGGGGGAGGCCCCAGGGTGGCAGAAGGTGCCGCTGCCTGCCCACACTGCTGGCATTTCCCCTCGGTGGGGTCCTCCCTGCCGGATCTGGGGCTTTTGGAGCTCAGTTTCAGGCACTTCCTGAAATCCACTTAAAGGACTTCTGCTTTGGTCCCTTTGCAGTGGCAGCATCGCAGCTGTGGAGGAGCTCCACCTTGGGCCCCTCCTTGCTTTCACCTTCACCCTCTGCTCTGTTTTTTCCTTTGGTTTATTCCCTCCATGGCTGTTTGGGTTATTTTTAAGTGCAGGTATATTTATACTTATATGTAAGTGCAGGTAAAACTTGTGCTGCATAAAAACCCTTTATTTTTTAATGGGTTAAAATGATTTTATTATGGGTTAAAATGATTTTAGCCCATAAAATTATTTTATTATTAATAATATAATAGTAAAATTATTATTATACTATAATTATTTATAATATAAGAAATAATTATACTTATTATATTATTACAATTATTATAATAAAATATAATAATTTCATTGTGTACTATATGACTATATTATAATAAAATAATTAATAATTATATTCTAATATTTATTGTGATAAATTATTATGTTCTAAATATTTATAATATAATAAATAATTATATTGATCATTCTATTATAAAATTAATATAATTTAATCTTAATTATGGTGAAATGATTATAGTATAATTATTTATAATTTAATAAATAATTATATTTTTATTGTATTGTAGAAATTAATATAGTAGATTTATACTAATTTATTATATAGATTATTTTCCCTTCCTCCTTTTCCCCCAGGGCTGGGCCCTGACCTGCAGAGCTGAGCAGGCTGTTGGCTATGGGATGTCCTCAGCAGTGAGCCAGGGGCTCAGCCCAGCCCCCGGGGCTGCCCTCGGTGGCTCTGAGTTACCGTGGCAGATGGCAGCTCCAGGCAGCAGCTCCAAATTGAACAATTTGCTGAATCACTGTGATCTCAGAGGGAAAAAATCCCTTCTCTCTCCCCAGCTGCACGTCTGGAGTCAAACCTGTGTAGTCAAAGCCAGGATGTAGTTGCCTGTTGGAGAGGAATTAAAGTTACTAGGGGGGGAAAAAGTTGAAATATATTTAGTTCTGGTGGATGCAAATTTTCCCTAAGCTGTGTGCAGTCAAAATTATTTGTTTTCTAACACATTGCCTCTATATCTTTTTTTCTTTTTCAGTCTTTAACGTCTGGATATGTGCAGGGAACGTTTGAAATGGCAAATAAGGAGGAAAACAGGGAGAAGAACAGATATCCCAACATCCTGCCATGTAAGCCCTTCGCTTTGCTTTCAAACCAGACAGTTGATCTTGGCACTAAGCAGGCTGCTGGTGGTGCTCATGTGCTGAAAACACTCAAATAACATCAACTGCACTGCTCAGAAATGCTGTGCGTGTCTTGTGTGTGGTTGGGGAGCTGTGTGCTTTTCCAGGCCTCCTGCTTGCATGGAAATACCATATTTCAGGTTTCCCAACTGGCCAATGTCCTCCTTTTCTTTCAGATGATCATTCCAGAGTGATTTTGACCCAAATTGATGGAGTCCCACCTTCAGACTACATCAATGCATCATACATAGATGTGAGTTGAGAGTTGCCCACAGCTGGCAAACTCTGGGAATTAAAGAAGTCATTTTCTCCCAGCACACCTTGGCCTTTCACCTTTTAACTGCTGTGGCCTTTATTTCCACAGGGTTATAAAGAAAAGAATAAATTTATAGCAGCACAAGGTAACTCCTCATTTCTCTCCTCTCTGCAGCTCAGGGCTGAGCACATGGAATTACAGATGTGTTTGAGGGGTTGTTTGTAGCTGCAGGTGGTGGTCAGAGGTTACAGCTGAGATGAACTTGAGGTGTGTGCGAGGTGAGCAGCTGCCTCCAGGCAGTTCTGCAGGTTCTGCTCTGGCAGGGGCTCATTTCCCCCTCCTGACCCTCTTTGCTGGGAGTTGGTGTCTCCTGAAGAGCCATTCCAAGGGAGCCCTGGACCCCGGCATGGGAAGAGCTGCACAGTGGGAATTCTGAATGTTGCTCCTGCCGTAGTTAAAAGATTAAATAATATTTAAGAATTAATGTGTTGGAGAATCTTCCAGTGGCTAAAGGGGCTCCAGGAGAGCTGGAGAGGGACTGGGGACAAGGCATGGAGGGGCAGGACACAGGGAATGGCTTTAAGCTGAAAGTGGGTGATTTAGATGGGATTTTGGGAAGGAATTGTTCCCTGTGAGGATGGGAGACCCTGGCACAGGGTGCCCAGAGCAGCTGGGGCTGCCCCTGCATCCCTGGCAGTGCCCCAGGCCAGGCTGGACACTGGGGCTGGAGCACCTGGGGCAGTGGGAGGTGCCCCTGCCATGGCAGGGAGTGGAAAGGAAATTATTAAAATATTTAAATGATCTTTAAAGTCCTTTCCAACCCAGACCATTCTGTGATTCTATGAGTGGTATTTCAATAGAGGAGATTCCTTCTAAAAATGCAGGTTTGGGTGCATGATTATGTAAAAGAAAACATGAGGGGGGGTTAATTAATACATAAATACACAAATTTAGTGGATTCCAAAGCTGTGCAGGTGCAGCAAACACTGCTGTGGGTGGGTGCCCGGGGCAGGGTGTGGGACTGCTCTGGGATCTGCCCCATCCCCTCTCCTGAGCATTTCCCTGTTCTGTCTGCAGGACCCAAGCAGGAAACAGTCAATGACTTCTGGAGGATGATCTGGGAGCAGAAATCAGCCATTATTGTCATGTTAACCAACCTGAAAGAAAGAAAAGAGGTAAGGAGCTTTCAGCCTGCTCTGGGGTGGCCCCTGTGCTCCAGAAGCAGTCGGGGCTGCTCAGGCTCTGACCAGGTGCATTTCTCACCACTTCCTGCCCTGGCCCCTGTCACCACAGCTGAGTTTCTGCTCCAAAATACAGTTTTCATTTCTAAAATACCCATTTATGTCAGGTCATCTCAAGGAGAAAATTCTGATGGCCAGTTATGTCCTGCATTGCCCAGAGCCAAGGGAAAACTCCCGTGGTTTTATGCCAGTGTAAGGCTGCACTTATGGATGGGATTGATCAGAAATGAAGATAAAAACTCTGCTCATTTTCCCTGAGTATTGGGCATCAAAATGCACAGCTTTTCAGCTAAACAAAGAGAAATGAAGGCTGCTGTGTTGTGAGGGTGCTGCTGTTCCGTCCTGTGCCCCACTCCTCCCCTGAATATGGGCATTCCTTGTTTTCCTCCTGGACTTGATTTTCCTGCACTTCCACTGCTGCTTGATGAAGCTCAAACAGCAAAGCCAGGCCATGAGGGTCAATTCCCAGTGGGAGCAGCCAGAACTGCTAAATCTGGATATTCCTGATGGCTCCAAAGCAGAGCTGCTTTGAATTTCTCACAGTCTGCAGCTAAAACTCAGAATCGGAGTTGGAAACCTGGCAGTCCCCACAGCTGGACACCCTGTAACAAAGCTGCCGAACTGAAACAAAAGCTGTGGGGGCTGAGCTGGTTAAAAAACAATTCAAAGCTGTTCTCACCTTCTCTGCATCAATTTAAGAAGCAGTAGCAGGGTGCTGGAGTTGTGCCAGATAAGGAGCTCTGCACACTCACAGCTGTGCTCACCTTCCCTGGATCCAGCTAGGAGAGAGAGCGTGGCAGTGAAAGCAAAGTCAGGGTGATAAAATTCCCCGGGTTTGGCCCTGAGATTTCCCCGGGTTTGGTTCTGAAATTCCCCATGCTAGGCTCTGAAATTCCTGAGGTTTGGTTGTGAAATTCCCTGGGTTTGATTCTAAAATTCCGTATGCTTGCTTCTGAAATTCCCTGGGTTTGGCTCTGAAATTCTGTGTGCTTGATTGTGAGATTCCGTGGGTTTGATTCTGAAATTCCCCATGCTTGGCTCTGAAATTCCCTGGGTTTGGCTCTGAAATTCTGTGTGCTTGGTTGTGAGATTCCCCGGGTTTGGTTCTGAAATTCCCTGGATTTGGTTCTGAAATTCCCCATGCTTGGCTATGAAATTCCCTGAGTTTGGATCTGAAATTCCCTGCTTTTCGTTCTAAGATTCCCTGTGCTTGGCTCTGAATTTCCCTGTGCTTGGCTCTGAGATTCCTTGGGTTTGGTTCTGAATTTCCCTGTGCTTGGCTCTGAGATTCCTTGGGTTTGGTTCTGAATTTCCCTGTGCTAGGCTCTGAATTTCCATGTTTTGGTTCTAAGATTCCCCGTGCTTGGCTCTGAAATTCCTGGGGTTTGGCTCTGAAGTTCCCCTTGTTTTGCCCTGAAACTCCGTGTTTTTGTGCAGGAGAAGTGTTTCCAGTACTGGCCTGACCAGGGCTGCTGGACGTACGGCAGTGTCCGTGTGTCCGTGGAGGACTCCATGGTGCTGGTGGATTACACCATCCGCAAGTTCTGCGTGCACTCGGTGAGGCCTGAGCTGCTCCTGGGGGAAACCTGAGACGATCTCAAATGGTTCCTGTTTGAGAATTTTAGAAATCCGGCTGATTTTAGCCAACAGTTTCACAGTGTATTGTGGTTTTGAGGTTCCCAGACGGAGGAAGGAATGATCAGTCTGACTCCATGTTCTCAGAAGGCTGATTTATTATTTTGTGAGCTATATTATATTAAAGATTACTATACTAAACTATATTAAAGAATTCAGAAAGGATACAGACAGAAGGTTAAAAGATAATAATGAAAACTCGTGGCTCTTCCCAGAGCCCTGACACAGCTTGGCCCTGATTGGCCAAAGAGTGAAAACAATTCACATGAAACCAACGAAACAATCTCCAAACACATTCCAAAGCAGCAAAACACAGGAGAAGCAAATCAGATAATTATTGTTTTCATTTTTCTCTGAGGCTTCTCAGCTTCCCAGGAGAGAAATCCTGGTGAAGGGATTTTTCCAGAAAATATGACGGTGACACATAGTGATTTAGGCTAAATAACTGCGTGGTTGTTGGCTTTTGCTGTTGTAAATTAACTTTTACCAGTTGTTAATCACAAGGATTTTAATATATTTATAATCACTTCTAACTACTTTTGATATAATAGTTGTGATCTGGCCCCTGTGGAATTTGGATTCTCAAAACATCATTTATTAATTATATTTTCATTTATGACCAGTGTAAGAAATATATTATAGTTTTAACTTCTGCAAAACATTAGAATGTGTTATACATTTAACTTTTACAAAAATAGCTATAACTATCAAATAATAACTAATATCTTTGTTTTTGTAACTAACCAACAATAGAAACAGCTCAAACATATCTGTGAAATAACTAATACCGTGTACACCTAAATAACATTTAAAAAATCAATAATTATCAACTACTAAAACCACAAAACCAACATGAAAAATGAGATGTCGCACTCAGAATCTGGGTGTTCCTGCAGCTCCAGGAGGGATGCAAAGCTCCAAGGCTCGTCACACAGCTCCACTTCACCAGCTGGCCAGATTTTGGGGTGCCTTTCACACCTATTGGCATGCTGAAATTCCTGAAAAAAGTCAAGACCTTGAATCCTGCCCATGCTGGCCCAATTGTGGTTCACTGCAGGTATGTATGTGCTCCTCAGACCAATCTTGTGGCTTGGCCTGGAATTATTTATATGTATTCAGGAAAAAACCTGCATATTTTACATATTTTTCAAGATTTTATGTACATTTTATATGCATTTTATATCTATATTTATGTTATAGATGTATTTACTCACATATTTCTATTTAAAGGTAATAATCTGCTGAGTTTTTGAGAGCCCAGAGTAAAAACAAATTTCCAAAGCTCTGTCTTTGCTGCCAGTTTAATACTCAAACAGAAGTTGTTGTTCTGCTGCTTGGGGTTTTTGTTACGAGGGATCTCCGTTGTTGGGTATAAATCTGTTCTTTGTCAGAAAAACAGACTGGTGATGGAAATCTGTGGCCTTTGCCACTCAATGCTGCTCTGGGAATCCATCCCCCACTTCTCCCACAGTGAAATTGCAGTTTTTAAATGGAAATTAGCCATGAAATGCCTGGAAAGTTTGGAAGACTTGAATTCAAGAGATTTAAACACTGCAGTTTTAAAAATGTGCTTCATCCCAATCCAGAACCAATTCCCACTCGTTGGTCACTCACACGGGCACATCCTGCTGCTAAACTGGTGAAATCTTTAATGAAACTAAAATCAAACTCCCAAACAGTTTGAAGAGAATAATTGCAACCTCTGCAGCAGCTGTGAGCTCACCCCTGAGCAGGAAGTGGCTTTTCAGGAGCAATTATCGTTGCAAGGTTAGAGTAAAGAGAACACAAGAGCAGAATGAAAAGTGCAGCTTTGTCTGTCTGGGTCTTGTTTTTAAGGAAAAAAAAAAAGTAAATTTCTGTATTTGTCTCATTTTCCTTGCTAGAAATACTCCTTGGAAATGTGTGCTAGAGAAAAAGAGGGTGTTTGTCCTGCTGGGATTCACCTTCTCCCCCAGGTGTCATTAAAAAAACCAAAACATTTAGATGGGAAAAGTCGATTTGAGTTGTGTCAGTTGAGAATATTTTTGTAGCCCTTTGCTGTGTGTGGAGTCTCATTCTGGGCTTGAGCTTGATTTGGCAGCAGCAGGAAATGCTGTGCTTGGTTCCACCAGCAGAAGGAAACCCAAAAGCAAGGAAAATACAAAATGATTTCAATCTAAAGGGCCAGCAGAGCACGCGAGGCCGTTGTGTGTCAGGGTGAGACGTGGAGGAGGACAGAGGTGACACTGAGCTTCCGTCCCACTGCAGGATGTGACACCGCTGAATTGTTGGCCAAAGGAAAGGGAAGCCCATCAGCAGTGAGTAACCAGCCATTTTTAGGGAGCCTGTAGGGAAATCTGCCCCTGGCCAAAAGCTCTCCAGTGAGGTTTGGGAAGTGAATAAAACCCTGACGTAGCGTTTGGAAGTCCAGGAGTGAAAATGAGGAGTGGCAGGATTTTCTTCTGGTTCTTGTGTTCTGTAAGTCTTTAGAAGTAGAATTTTTTCAGTGGGGGGACAGGGACTTTAAGGAATGGCTGAGTAAGGGATGCCACGAGGCAGGCTAAGGGTGGAGACACTCAGGAGGTGACTGTCCAGGGTGGGGAGGTCACCAGCTTCAGCAGGAACGCGCAGGGATGGAATCGGAGCTGATCGGGGATGTGCAAAAAGGGATCGTGGCTGGAAAGGGAGTGAGGAGCTGAGCTGGGCTGAAACCTCCAGGAATGAGCAGTGAGGGACCAGTGGGAACTGGGGAGGGGAGATCCGTGCTCAGAGGTGGCTTCCAGGGCTGCCAGGAGGAGAACAGTCTCTTTTGAGTGGAATTAAGGCATTAGGACATGGGGGGGATTTCCTTGAGATGCCAGAGGGCCAGCAGGGGTGGATGGAGGGAGAGGAATCTCCATCGTCTCTCCAGACCTCTGGAATGGTGGAGCTCATGGGTTCTGGTTTCCCTGCTGGTGAAGTGTGTGTAGAAATGAAAGAATTGTACTACAATTACAATAATTTTATTTCTCTGGTCTTATTGAAAACCTGATGTTGCCTTGCTGAGAATTGCTTTGTATTTTTGAGCCCGTGAGGGGAGGGGAGATGTTTTTATCGTGTTCCTGGAGGTGTTTGTGGCCACTGCAGCCGAGCAAACTGCCCGGAGGTTAAAGGAGAGCTACTCATGGCTAGTACAGGATGCCATGCCCTTTTCCTCTGGAAGGAAGAGCTGAAACTCGCTGGAATTTTGTCATTCCTAACAGTCGTGCTCCCTCTCGTGGCTTTTAAGGATACAAAAACCAAAAAGTGTTTAGGGATGGCAACGTTGGGAAATGTGGAGCTAAAAATTCCTAAAAAAATAATTGAAATTTTATCTTAACCTTTAGAGTTGTCATTATAGTTATTTATTTTATCTTAGCCTTCTAGAGCTATTATAGAATTATTACAGATGGTCAAGCAGATTTTAATTTCAAATGTCTTTTTAAACATAATTCTGGTGCCATCAGCTGGGGAGAGCTGGGGTTTTATGCTAAAAACACCCCTCTTTTTTTGCTGTCCTTGTTAAAATGAAAAAGGTGGAGGTTTAGATTGGATATTAGGGAAAAATTTTTCATGGAAGGAGGGACAAGTTCTGGAATGGCTGCCCGGGGAGATGGTGGGGTCTCCATCCCTGGGTGTGTTTAACAAAGCCTGGATGTGGCACTGGGTGCCAGGGTTTAGCTGAGCTGTTGGGGCTGGGTTGGGCTCGATGATCTTGAAGGTCTCTTCCAACCCAGTGATTCTGTGAATTCTGTGAATTTCTTCACTGAAAGGGTGACCAGGCACTGGGACAGGCCACAGGGGTGGAACCCATCCCTGCAGGGATTTAAAAGCCCTGTGGATGTGGCACCTGGGGACATGGGGGGACAGCTGGACTCAAGGATCTGAGATTAAATGTTTCCCAGTGAGTATTTCAGTCCACTCTGAGCACGGGGCTCACTGCTGCAGCAGTCCCTGCAGATTTGGGTGATTCCAGGGAGGTTTTTGTGTGTTTGCATCATGGCAACGATCCCCTGAATGGGAGTAATGAGCACTGACTCCGTGATTGCAGGAGGCTGATCCATTGCTTTATTAAGCTCTACTGTATTATATTATACTATTAAGAAACTCCTAACTCTTACTGACTGTCCAATACAGCTTTGACCCAATTGGTCAACCCCTCCAAACACCATCCAGTGTCCAGTTAACAAACCCCTCCTTCGGCAAACAATCTCCGTAACACATTCCACACGTGCCCAACCGCAGGTGCAGCAAGGGGGGATAAGAATTGCTTTAATTCTTCTCTCTGAGCTTTCCCACAGCTCCCCAGGGCAGTCCTGTGAGGGGAGCGTGTCTGTCTGTGCAGGGGAGGTGTGGTGACCGCGTGTTTGTTCCCTCCCAAGCGCGGGCGTGGGGCGCACGGGCACCTTCATCGTCATCGACGCCATCATCGACATGATGCACGCCGAGCACAAGGTGGACGTCTTCGAGTTCGTCTGCAGGATCCGCAACCAGCGGCCCCAGATGGTCCAGACTGATGTGAGTTCCCTTCAGTCACCCCGGAATTCCGGCTTTTCCTGGGCAGAGGAGGAAATGCTGCTGTTTTCCCGCTCCGTTGGGCAGCCCAGCGCGTCCTGTGCTGTTGGGCAATTGGGAAATTGGGGCTTGGAGCAACCTGGGATTAGTGGGAGGTGTCCCTGCCCGTGGCCAGGACTCATCCATCAGGATGGATGAGTTTTAAGGTCCCTTCCAACACAAATCATTCTGGGATTCTCTAATTCAAAAATGCACGAAGCTCAGTGAAGGATGTGGGGTGGGGCAGAAGGTAAAGGTGGAGAAGACCACCATGAAACACTTAGTTTTTAGGAGTCATTTCCAGGTTTTCCCATGCACATGAGAGTGGAATGTCAGAGGATATGAGTGGAAATGTGAGCAAACAGGAAAACTCTGGCTTAGCGTAACAATTTCTAAATATTGTTATCTTAATAATTGGGAGATTGTCACCAAACAGTGACAAGACAAGGAGCAGTGGTTTTGAAGTTAGGTGGGATATTGGGAAGGAATTTTTCCCTGTGAGGGTGAGGAGGGGCTGGGATGGAATTCCCAGAGCAGCTGGGGCTGCCCCTGGATCCCTGGCAGTGCCCAAGGCCAGGCTGGGCATTGGGGCTGGAGCACCTGGAACAGTGGGAGGTGTCCCTGCCATGGCAGGGGTGGCACTGGGTGGGATATAAGGTCCCTTCCAAGCCAAAACATTCTGTGATTTTTAAATAAGTCCCAGAATTCCTCATTTCCCTCCCTTCCCTTCCCTCTCTGTCCCTTCCAGATGCAATATTCCTTCATTTACCAAGCCTTACTCGAGTACTACCTCTACGGTGACACGGAGCTGGATGTGTCATCCCTGGAAAAACACCTCCAGACTTCCCACAATGCAGCCCCAAACCTGGTCAAAATAGGGCTGGAAGAGGAATTTAAAGTAAGTATGGAAATCTTTCCCGTAGGATTTCCAAGATGCAAGCCAAGAGGATAAAAGTGTAACCTTAAAGGTGCATAAAAGGGTTGTTTTATTTGGTGGTTGTTGTGAATGGGGCCTTGCTGTTCCCTAAATCCAGATTTTAATCTCATTCCCTCATTCAGAGCTGTGTCATTCTGTGGCCTTTCCCCAAAGGCTTTTTGTTTGTTTATAAAAGAAAAGTGGAGTGAGTTTTCCGGGTCTGGTGCAGGTTGCCAGATCAGATAATGCTGGAAGAGGAAACTGGATTAGGTGCTCCTAATCTGCATCCCAGTGGGATTGTTAACTCTGAGGTGGCTGACAGCAGGGAATGTACAGGGCTGGAGAAAAACCTCAAAAAAAACCCTAGAAAACCCCATTTCTTATCAGCTGAAGAAAACCACACCGGCTGTGTTGTGATCATTGTTTAAATGATTTTATTTCCCTGAAGGAATAGTTAGATTTTTTTTACGGTTTTCCTTATGGTAAAATATTTATTTTCTATATAGGTTTAAAGTATTAATTGCTGTCTGGGTGTTAACTGGTGTTCTCTCTTTGCTTTAAAGGACTAATTTAACCAAAAATTGGGAACTGGGTAAAGAAAATGATGTAAAAATAAGTTTGGTGATAGAGCAACAAGTTCCAAAATCAACAGTATTGAGGGAAGGAAGATTAGATGGGATGTTGGGAAGGAATTTTGGGCTGTGAGGGTGGGCAGGCCCTGGCACAGAGTGCCCAGAGAACCCCTGGAGCCCTGGCAGTGCCCGAGGCCAGGCTGGAGCAGCCTGGGACAGTGGGAGGTGTCCCCCAGAGAACCCCTGGAGCCCTGGCAGTGCCCAAGGCCAGGCTGGAGCAGCCTGGGACAGTGGGAGGTGTCCCTGCCCATGGCACTGGATGGGATTTAAAGTCCCTTCCAACCCAAACCATTCCGGGATGCTGTGCCTGTTACTCCCTCTTAACTTCCACAGCCAGGACAGTGAAGTGCCTGCAGGCTCCCTGTGAGTGTGGCAGGGATTGTTTTACCCCAAAAGGCACTGGGGAGCCCCGGCAGTGCTGGGGCCCCCTCGTGCCCTGTGTGCTCACCCGTGTGCTCTCTGCAGAAGCTGACCAACGTGCGCATCATGAAGGAGAACATGAGGACTGGCAACCTCCCGGCCAACATGAAGAAAGCAAGAGTCATCCAGATCATCCCCTGTAAGAGCCCAGCTCCTCAGCTCCAGGGAGAGGGCCAGCAGTCCCTGGCTGGGAGCACAGTCTGGATCTGCCTGCTGGCAGAGCACAGCTCCCCTTACAAACTGTCGCTGTAAAAGGTTCAGTGAATTGGGTTTTACTGAATCACCCTAAAATCTGTTACAGTCAGGGATTTTGAATTAAGTAATTCAGCAGTTTCACCTGTTAAACCACCCCTTTTCTGTGTGATTCCATGCACGCTCTGAGCAGCACTGGAATGTTTGCACCTGAAAATGAACATTTCACAGAAAAGATTGGGTGGGGTTTGTTCTTTCGTGGGCAGTTGGCAAAAGTAAGATTGGACTCAAAATTAAAACTAGACTTTTTTTACTGGACTCAAAACTAAGCCCAGACTTTTTTTTTTTCCCCCAGATGATTTTAACAGAGTGATTCTGTCCATGAAAAGAGGGCAGGAGTACACGGATTACATCAATGCTTCCTTCATAGATGTAAGTATTCAACATTTTCATGCATCTCCTTTTCAAATCCGAGATTTTGCTGCTCCTGACGGGTCTTTTTGAAGAGGCACAATCAGCTTGGCTTGCAAAGAACACGAGCTTCGTTTATGGGAGTTTCCAAGTGCATTTCTTATCTGGTGTTTTTAATTTTAGCTTAAATGGTTGTGCAATTTAAACCTTGTTGTTAGATTTATAAACCAAACCTTTTAATAAATTCTGACCAAGCAAATCAGCCGCTCAGTTACAGCCAGTGATTCCACTATCTGGGTCAGGTTAACAGGTGTAAATATTTGCTTTTCTGAGAAACAGAGAAGTCAGTGTTGAGCCCAGGGAAAGCTGTGACAGTGTCTGGCAGCCAGGCTTTACTTGGGCAGAGCTGGATGAATTCCAAGCTTTCTTCCCAGCTTCCTGTTGGAAGCTGAACACAGGATTGTGCCTTGTTTTTGTTGAAATAGGAGAATTAATCCTGTCCTTAAGCAGTGAAACCACGCTAGTGACTGAGGGTTGTGGATTCCATACTGATCACACCTTCATGGAAATAAAGAGGGGATGAATGTGGCCTTCAGAGCCTTGGGGTTGGGTCACAGGTTGGACTGGATGGTCTCAGAGGTCTTCTCCAACCCCATTGATTCTGTGAAATAAAGCTGGACCTCCAAACTTGAGGCAGAAGTTCACTCTAGAGAAAAGCTGGGAGCAGCTGTGGTGATGATCGTGTGAAATCTGGTCCTGCACCATCTCATCCCCTCAGCCACGACTGCAAAAATTCACCTGGGGATTGTGAATTTGGGGGAGATTTTAGAATCTTGGAAAATCTCAGAGCATCGAGTCCAACCATTTCCCAGCCCTGCCAAGGCCACCACTGCCCCATGTCCCCGAGTGCCACCTCCACATGGCTCTAAATCCCTCCAGGGATGAGGATCCACCCCTGCCCTGAGCACTGACAAGACTTTCTGAGGGGAAATTTCCCCTAATTCCCAACTTCCACCTTCCCTGGTGCAGCCTGAGGCCGTTCCCTGGGAGAGAAGCCCCCGTTGAAGCCGTGGTGTCCCTGTGACCACTGTCCCTGTCCCTGGTGACCCCCTCTCTTCCCGCAGGGCTATCGGCAGAAGGATTATTTCATTGCCACCCAGGGCCCCCTGCCTCACACGGTGGAGGATTTCTGGAGGATGGTGTGGGAGTGGAAGTGCCACACCATCGTGATGCTCACCGAGGTCCAGGAGAGGGAGCAGGTACGTGGGGAAGGGGTTTGGAGGGAGCTCAAAGCCTGGCAGAGGGATCACACGGTGCGCAAAGCTCGAGATGAGAAATGCTGGCTTAGGAATGCCGTGGAACAGGGCACACGTTGTTGAGAGAGAAATGGAAATAGAAACAAGTTTCAAAGGGTGGCCTTGCAAATAAGACTGCATACTTTGGAGAAATAGAACCATGAAAGGTGCATTGTGGTAGGAGCCACTGTCGTAGTTGAGATGGAGACAATCCAAAGCAGCACACTCCATTTTCAGAAGGCTTCAAACTGTTTTTATTGTCCCCTGCATGCTTTTTATACATTCTTACAAAACTCATAAATTTACACTTTACTCACTGGTCAGGAAAGACAAACAAAAAGTGCTCACTGGAATAGAGTTGCAGGTTTCTCTTGTTTATCTTCTTTCTTTCTTGGTTTCTACGTCAACAACCTTGGTAGGGAATTCTTTCAGGGGAAAACATGGATCAAACTTCTCCTGGCTGACAGAAGTCACTGAAAAACCTCTTCCACAAGCCACGAGGGGTAATTTTAGATTGGCTTTAAGGCATTTACAGCATGGTGTGGCAAAAGCTGACAGGCCAAGAAACCCTTATAATAATGCATTGTAATTAGGAAACAGCTTCTGATTGTGACGGCGTGAATTATAACATCTCTGTTGTCTCACCCCTCACACAAGACTGAAAATGGAATAAAAGTTTTTAAAAGGCCTCTCAGTTGCCCCATCTGTGGGTCAGAAAAACCTGATCTGACAGGTGCCCACCCTGCAGCCCCACACTTCCCCTTTCCACCTGCAAACCACGAGCATCAATACTGGAGAAACAAATTTTTTTGCCTAAAAATTCCAGCAATCTGAATTTTTTTTGGCTTTTCCTTAAACAAGCACTTGCTTCACTCTTTGGTGTGAGGCAGCGTGGCTGCTTTTTCTGGAATTGTCAGGAAACACCAAAAAAAACCCCTGCAGAATATTGTGATTTTTGAAAGCTTCCAGTTTGTATCAAGGAGTGCCTGACACGAGACAGAGTTCTGGGATTTGGGAACAAACTTTTGTGTAAACTTTGATCCCATTTGTCCCAGTAAAAGCTCCTGTTGCTCATTTTGATCCTGTCCTGATTTGAATACAATACAAGAATTCATTCATTATTTGCTTTAAATATGAGAATTAATATCTTTAATTAATTAGAGAGTCCTGTGCTGCAGCTTGAAAATTCTGGGTTCCACAAGGATCTTGTGAAAAGCTTTTTCTTGGTGGTTTTGGGAGGTTTTTAACAACATTACCTTGCTTTCAGAAATTCCATTTATTATTCTACTCTGTTTTAAAGCAGTATTTGCCATCTGGGCCTCCTGAGCCCTTTTCATCAGGATGGTTTCTATTCAAGAAATATTTTATCACCGTATTCTTAGTGTTTAGAACACACTTATTAGGCTGGATGTCACTTCTTATGCCAGAGATTCATGCCAATGCAGATAACTGGGGAAAATAAATCCAGGAATATTTGCAATTCTCTGGATTCTGCAGGAAAAATGCTGCCAGTACTGGCCATCAGAGGGCTCTGTGACTCACGGAGAGATCACGGTGGAAATCAAGAGTGACAGCCTGATGGATGCCATCAGTGTGAGGGACTTCCTGGTTACATATAATCCGGTAATTCTTGACAATTCCAGCGTTTTTTGGTTTTGTTTTTCTTTTCCATCAGAAGGCATTTACAAATCTGGTTATGTATCTTAAATTCTGGGGTTTCTGTCTAAACTTAAATGTGGTTAATCAAAAGCTGACATTAAGAGGAAGCTGATATGAAATAATTTTGCTTAAAATGCCTGCAAATTCTGATCAGTGAAACGGGTGGTTGCAAAATGGGGGTGGGTTTGGGGGTTTTTTAAACTCTTTTGCTGTTGCTGTTATTCCTAGATTTTTCTGCCATCTCCCACATAGGTATCAAAGAAAATTTGATTCAAGATTTTTCACAACATTTGGGGTTGGGTTGGAAAGGACCTTAAAACTCATCTCACTCCAGCCCTGCCACGGGCAGGGACACCTCCCACTGTCCCAGGTTTTTCCAAGCCCTGGCCAACCTGGCCTTGGGCACTTCCAGTGGATCCCAAGTCCTTCCCAGGGGAAACAGCTGTGCAAACCAGAGGAAAATTGGAGGGGGAAGTTATCAGTGGGTGGGGGATTTAGAAACAGAGCTGCCAGGATAGAATAATGGAATATCACTGGGAATAAAATCACCAAGGTCCATAATATGGTATGGACCAGGATACAAATCTTGCAGTGCAAAATTGCTGCTGCAGAAGTTCCAGGCAGGAATTGTGTTTGCACCTGGGAGTGAGAAGTGGCTGAAAGGTGTTTTCCTTCGGGCAGAGCAACCAGGAGAAGCAGAGCAGGCTGGTGAGGCAGTTCCACTTCCACGGGTGGCCGGAGATCGGGATTCCTGCCGAGGGGAAGGGCATGATCGACCTCATTGCAGCTGTGCAGAAGCAGCAGCAGCAGACAGGGAACCACCCCATCACTGTGCACTGCAGGTGAGCCCCCTCTGCACCTCAGCCTGGCTCTTCTGTGCCCCTGGCATTCCCCTTTTGTGGGGATTTTCGAAGGAACTGTGAATGACTTAGAGAGACTCTGAACTGTTTTAGATGATGCCATTTATTTTTCTTCTATGCAGGCAGGAAGGGTGAGCTTGGCTTACATCTTCACTGCATGGCTCAGAAGGTCACAAGACCCTTAGTTACAAGATCTTTTTAAGGATTTATTGACCAATAAAACACTGCCAACAAGGATATTTATGGTTTTGACCCAATCCTTAAATATTTCATCTTATGGGCCCATGCTACAGTGTCAGCTTTCTTAGCCAATCCTGTTTTACACACAAACCCACAGCTCTGCATTCTAAACTCCTTGTTTACCACTGTAATTACTTTTATTTTTTCTATATCTTAAACTCTAAAACTCTAAACTTTCCTTTACTTAGCTTAACGTGTCTCTGCTTTAAACTATAAATCCACATTCTCCCTTCCAGCACCCGAGTTTGGGAGCCTTTTCCAAGGTCTCAGATCAAATCCTGGGTTTAATGCTAAGCTTTGGCTCACAGGCCCTAACTTGTGAGAGTTCCTTGCATTTCAGATTCCAGCATCTTTTTTCCCATTTTCATCCCAGTTCATGCCAAACAAACGTGTTTTCATTTTCGTTGCAGTGCTGGAGCGGGGAGAACAGGAACCTTCATAGCCCTGAGCAACATCCTGGAACGGGTCAAGGCTGAGGGGCTCCTGGACGTGTTCCAGGCTGTGAAGAGCTTGAGGCTGCAGAGGCCACACATGGTGCAAACACTGGTATGGGATTTAGCAGGCCTTTGGAAGGGAGTTCTGTGTGTAAATATCCTTGGGAAAGGAGATTATTCTCCCAAAAAGGGTTTTTTGCAGGTTGGCATAAATGATGTGTGTGTACAAGGCATAATCAGGGTTTTACAGCATGTGTAAAAATACAATTTGGTTAAATATTCTGTCTTTTAGGAACTTGAGGCAGTGAAACTAAACGTATTTTGAGTATTGCAGGTGATAAAATATAATAAGTGAATGGCTTTCAAGCTATTTATCAGTTGTTCTTTCTTCCCTTAAATTGTCTGGGCATAAATTGGAATCGTGGAATGGTTTGGGTTGGAAGGGACCTTACAGCTCATCCCATTCCCACCCCTGCCATGGGCAGGGACACCTCCCACCATCCCAGGGTGCTCCAAGCCCCTCCAGCCTGGCCTTGGACTCTGCCAGGGATGTGGAAATCCTTGGGAATGTCTCTGACTTGTTTAAAATCTTTAAAGTTTTCCTTCAAGTCATCTACTACTACTCTTTGAAGCTTAGTGATGCTTTTCCTATTGAGTAACCATAAAAAAGTTTTTTGAGACTTTCCTAAATTGAAAATACATAAAAGTATTGATATTGTTTATTTCTAAAGCAGCTTCCATTCAGCAATCTGAAACCTCTTTAGGAACACTTACCTCAAACCCTTTTTCCAGGGAGATGTTTTCTGCATCCCACAGATAGGAAGAACAGGGATGAAGAAATGGAATTGGATTATCCATGGTCGGGCTGAGAGAGGGATGGGTGGGATATTGGGAAGGAATTTCCCCCTGGGAAGGTGGGGAGGGGCTGGGATGGGATTCCCAGAGAAGCTGTGGAGTTTCCTCCCACAGCTGCTGAAGGAAAGTGATGCTTTATCAATATTAGTGATTATTTAAAGTATGAAAGTGATTATTCATCAATAATCTAAACCTGGGGTTTCCCACATCCCCCACTGCTTCTGTCGGGCAGGTATCCAGAATGAAAAGAACTGACTGACTGGAAATTAATTCTTAGGCTCTGGAATGAGCACGATTGTCATATTTTATATCATTTGCTAAAGAAAGGCTTCCCTGGGAGGGTGCTGGGCTGGCACAGGGTGCCCAGAGCAGCTGGGGCTGCCCCTGGATCCCTGGCAGTGCCCAAGGCCAGGCTGGACACTGGGGCTGGAGCAGCTGGGACAGTGGGAGGTGTCCCTGCCATGGCAGGGGTGGCTCTGGGGGGGATTTAAGCTCCTTTCCAACCCAAACCATGCTGAGATTTTCTGCTTCCCTGATTATCCCTGGGCAGTGCTCAGGAGTTTCTGTTGTGAGCAGCTGGGTTTAAATCAAAAGCCAGGCCTAAGAACTGATTCGGTTTAAGAAGCATCTCTGAAAAAGCTCAAGAAATTATTTGAAGCAAAGAGCAGAGAGCAGCCTGTGTCTGACCAAAGAAAGAGGAACCACTGGTTTTATTTCAAATAACAACCAGAAATCAGAGCAGACCAGTCCTCAGCTACTGGTCCCAGTTAGGATATATTGAATTTATCACTGGGATTTGCAGAATTCAGGTTTTTCAGTGTAACCAAAGGCACATTTTGATCTCTTTCCCTTGTTTTCCAGGAACAGTATGAATTCTGCTACAGAGTGGTACAAGATTTCATCGACATCTTTTCAGATTATGCTAATTTCAAATGAGAATTCTGCCTTATTTTTTAATTTGTCTGTATAAATAGTTGTACATTATGTTAATTTATTCTGTGTCACTTGGGTTGTTGACTGAACTGTAAATACAACGTTGTGCTGGCTCGAAAAGTTGCATTTGCTGTATAAAGTTGTTTCTTAAATATAAATATCTTCTAAAGTAAAGTATAATGTTCCTATACTGTATAGCACTGTAAGATGGGATAGAAATCTTTATTCTAAATAACAAAAAATTAATTATTGGGGGGTTTTTTCCTTTGAATTTTGTCACTCATAAATATTTATCAACAACGTTATCTCCCAATTCCTGAATTTTTTTTACAGCTCATCCTAAAAAAAGTGAATTTGGGTGCACATGTTTGAACATGTTTTGTTCACCAGGAAAATATGTTCACCATGAAAATAGATATTTATTTTTCCAGGCTGTTTTAAAGAGCCTCCAGGTTTTGTTGGATTTTGAGTCTTACTGTCCATAGGAAAAAATCAGTAGAAATACAGATTTGAATTTTTGAATTAACAGAACTTTCAAAGCCCTGTTCATTTGGGTTTTTTTTTTTCCAGATATTGTTTAAGTCAACTTAGAAAGGCAATAATGTGATTTTTAGAATATTTTGCATATTTGAAAAGTGTATTTTGCAGCACCTGAACTTGTCTACTTGAAGAGAAAGGCCAGAATGGAGTTAAAAGCTTCTCCTCTCTATAAACACCTGCATCATTTCCCACTTCTTTAAAATAAGAGATGAACTTATTCCTTGATTTGACTCAGCAGGATAATTAAGAGGTAAAAATTGGAAAAAAAAATATTTTATGAGCAGTTTAATGCCAGAAACATTGAGTATTGTAGCAAAGGTTCCTCCAGGTTGTTACCCTCCCAGAAATGCTATCAAAAAAAGACTTTCCATAAGGGGTTTAGGGTGTGTACAGAGATATATTTTTACTGAAAGTACTACTGAGAGTAGAATGGGTGACAGAAAATATAAAAGTTTTTATTACAGCCCTGACCAGGGGCTGGCAAATCCCCCAAAATCACAGGGCAGCTGAATGTTGAGTAATTACCAAATTTATCTCTCCCACCCTTCCGTTAATGAGCACAAAGGGGTGAATCTGTAATTAATTAAATAACAGATATGCAGCAGCTCTGTCTCGTCCAGCCGGGCTTTGGCCGTGCAGCATCAGAGCCTAATCTCAAACAAGCAGCTTAACCCGAGCTTTTCCCTGCTGCTCTTGCACTATTTTATCCCATTCCAGTAGAATCTCCTCGCACCTTGGAGCAATGCAAGGGGATGGGAAGGTGCCCCTAGGTCTCCTTCCATTCCAGCCGGGCTGGAAGAGGTTTGGGATAGGAATTCCTGAGCCCCCAGTCCCCACAGTGCCACTGGCTGTTCTTGTCTTCCATGGCTGCGCTCCCGTGTTTATCTGCACAGTAAATTGTGCACTTCAAAAACGAGATTGGTTAGAGACTGAACCTCGCTCGTGAGTCTCTAGGAGAAGAAACACTCAAGCCACAGGGCTGGGTACTGAAATGGAGCTGAGGAAGGGAATGTTCCTGAAACTCCATCCGAATGGAAAGAGCCAGAATAAATTCAGCCTGGAAATGATACAAGGGGGTTGAGTCTGATTTATGGCACAGCAAGACTCCCAGAGGCTGGAGAGGAATGCAGAGGAATTCCCATCTTATGATCCTGATGTCAGGATCTTTCCAACCATTTAGCCCACATTTGAATAACAATTTGTCAGAATTTGGGGTCACTGAGGTAAAAACTTGGGGTGAGTTGTCCATGAAGTCAGTCTCAGTGCAGGAGACTCCAAAAGGTGGGAAAATAATGCAAAGGAATTCCCATTTTCTGATCCTGATGTCAGGATGTTTCCAACCATTTTGCCCGCATTTGAATAATGATGATAATAATAATAATAATAATAATTTGTCTGTTAGGCAGATTTGTGGGTCCCTGAGGTAAAAAGTGGGGCTGTCTCATGAGGTCAATCTCAGTGCAGGTGACTCCAAAAAATTGGAAGATAATGCAAAGGAATTCCCATTGTATGATCCTGATGTCAGGATCTTTCCAACCATTTAGGGGGCATTTTAATAATAATATTAATATTAATAATAATAATTTGTCTGTTGGGCAGATTTGAGGGTCCCTTTGGTGAAAACTGGGGTTGTCTTCATAAGTCAGTCTCGGTGCAGGAAGATCCAAAAGGTTGGAAAATAAAGGAATTCCCACGTCATGATCCTGATGTCAGGGTCTTTCTGACCCTTTCGCTAGCATTTGAACAATAATAATTTGTGTGTTGGGCAGATTTTGGGGTCCCTGAGGTAAAACCTTGGGTTGAGTTGGCCACGAGGTTGATCTCAGTGCAGCAGTGACGGGGTGTGAGGGTGTGGGGGTCCCACAGCCCCCCAGGAGCTGCAGCACAACTCCAGCTGCCCACGGGGCTCCCTAAAGGCCTCCCTCCAACCAGGAGCAGGATGGAGTTCAGCTGGAGCACCAAATCCCCGGTGGGTACTCAGATTTTAGTTAATAACCAGACTGAGACATGGTGGAGGAAAGAGAAATGCCTAGAATGGAATTCAGAACTCCCAGCTGTAGCTCCGTGAAGGTTTCTGTGGAACTTGAAGAGCTCCCTCGGCAGTCCCGGTGTGTGCTCGCTGGCTGGGGCTCTGGGGAGGGTCTTGGTGGACTGGAATTTCCCTTTGGCTCTGCGTGGAGTTCCTTCAAAAGGCCAAATAGTTGGATTGGAAGTGTCCTTCTGATCTGTCTGTGCTTTTGGTCACTGTGTGACTTGGACTGTTGATGTGTTCAGAAGGTCCCAGCTCAGCACGGAAGCGTTCCCTTCCCAACGCCCTCATCCCACCATCCATGGATCCATGGATTCCCTGTCCCAAAGCAATCCCTTAAAAGTGCTTGGCTGACTTGGGCCTTAATGAAGAATGCATACTGTAATTAGCAGTGTTTTTTAGGCTATTTTTATGTATTTTTTAAACTTTTAAAATGAGCCTGACCACCCCGTGTTCAGTCTTTTGAAATGTTTGCGTTTCCCTCGTCCCATTTTTCATGTAAAGTTACTGGAACTTTTCTGTATAACCAAAATGTATTTAATTTGTCAAATCTTTATAATATATGTATGTATTATACAGTTTCAGCTCTTATTATTTTCTTTTCTTACGTTTCTAATTTGATCTTGCTGTGTTTTTAATGCCGGTGAATGTGGCTGAATTATTTGTATATGCAAATTGCAACATCTAATACATTCTGATGCAAGAACAAAGCTTCCTTTTTATTCTCCACCTGCATTATTTCCTTTAAATCTTTTAATTTCATTCCTGTGTTGTGTGTTCATTTGAATTAAGCGTTCTGAAAGAGTTGAAATCCATTATCTAGGTAAGTAATTTTTTCAGTGCTTATCTGCAGCTGTTTGGGAGTAAAATTCAGATTTATTTTGGGACTGAACATTGTGAATATAAAGGGTGTAGAAACTCATGGAAGCAGTTGGAATCCAGGTCTTCCCAAACTGTCTGGATAAGTAAGATCTGATTAAATAAGTATAGTAAAATTAAGTAAATGTAGTAAAATAATCCTGTGGTAAACTGTGGTGTCATACCAAGAATAGGATCTACGCTTCCAGCTCTCTCACCAGTCATGAATTGACAGTTCACTCTAATTAACAGCCATTCCTTAATTATTTTGGGAAGTTTTGCATTGGACATCTTGCTGAAATTAACCCAGAAGGCCCCGCTGTTGTAACAAGGAGGGGAGGTTTGTGTAAAGCAGGAGTAGCTGCTCAGGGGTTCCATGCTAATGTCAGACCAAACAGGATTTCATGCAGCCTGGTTTCTGTTTGGCCCTTTTCTGTCTGCCCTGGTCCACCCCACGCCTCCCATTTGGGAGATGCCTCTTCAGGGTAGGTAATTTTAGGTTGTTGTTTTTTTTTTTTCCACAGCGGTTGGGAAGAACTTTTCTGCATGTCCTTCCTGGGTGTTGTTCTGACATTGGCAGGATGAGAGGAAATAGCCTCAAATTGTGCCGGGGGAGGTTTGGAAATTAATATTTCTTCATGGAAAGGGTTTTAAAGCGTTGGGAAAACGCCTGGGGCAGTGGTGGAGCCCCATCCGTGTTCAAAAATGTGTGGATGTGGCACGGAGGACATGGGTTAGTGGTGAACTGGTTGGTGGCTGGACTTGGTGATCTTTTCCAAACTTAACAAATCTGATTCTGATTTGCCATTGCGTGTAAAAGCTGTTAATTTTTTTTTAATTATTCCAGAGGAGTTGATAAAATATTTTGTGTGATTGGGTGATGTACTTACATGCAGCTTGTGTGACCACTGGGAGGTAAGTGTGTGTGAGGACAGGCAGGTGCCTTGGTGTGCTCTCAGAAAACAGAAAAATCTGAAATATTTATCAGTTATTAATTGATTGTTGCTTCGTTTAAATAAATAGTGATAATTGTAATTGTGGATCACACAGCAAACATGGATATTTCTGTACTCTGATGGTGATACAGTAGGTTTTTTCCTACTTTTAAACATTACAAAAAAGATAACATAAAGACCTGCTGGTTCCTTATCTGGTTCTGTTTTTAGGAACTCAACTTTTAGGAGAAAAAAATGTAATTTAATTGTAAACTGTCCATGAAATATATTTAGTTTAATGGGATATTTAAACAGTATAAACTAAGGCAGATCACAGAGGTGTTTGCTCTGCACAAATGTCAGGCTCTGTTTTGCCTGATGTGGAAATTGTTGAATTGAGAATTTTCCGGGCCGCTGAACTTCCCGAGGAGTGTTCTTCATCTGAGGAATTAAAGGATTAGGATGTAATTTAGATCTTCTGGTGAGAGCTTCCTTATAGAGACTTTTATCCATTTTCTGTGCTGCTTTGCACAGAGGAGGGGAATTACTCAGTCATTAATCGAGCTGACACCTTGCCAAGGAAGTTCTTTGTGCAAAGAATCCTTTCTCACCTGTTTCCATTGCACGAGAAACAGCTCCAGCGTTTTCCTGAATTTTCCTGAACTCCAGCTATCCATAAACAAGGAACAGAAGATCCAAGCTGGGGCTTCTCACCGGCTGGTGTCGGGGTTTTTCCTAGGTCAGGGTGACTCCGAAAGGTGGCAAAGTCTTTTTTCTCAACTTGCGCTGTTGAAGAAAGACTCGGGAGTCTCCAGCTGTCAGTCTCAAGGTTGTTTATTGAATGTTATTTAAAATGTTTTTCTCTTGAATAGCTGAGGTTCGCTCAGCAGGTCAGCTAAAGGCGCACTGCTTTCTCACGGGGTTGGTGTTGTGTTTTATACTGTATGTTGCCTATTCGATATTTACAGTTTTGTTCTAATATTTATCGTTTATATTAGACAGTGACTTTCTGCTTTAAACTAATCTGTGAAAGCTATTACTGCTTAGAGCATGGAGGTTAGGAAGAAGAATGAGGAAGGCTAGGGCACGCTTAAATCTCTCCATCTTGGAGTTCTTGACCTCCTTGTATAAAATCTAGACTTCTGTGTCCAGAGCTGAAAATTTCCATGTACAGACCTTAAACATTTTATCTTTCACTCTGTGATTATTTCTACTGTGTTACTTGAATTTGTGTGACTTGTAATTCTTCATGCAAGGTTGGCAGATTGTTCCATGGGTCAGGTTCAAAGCTACAGGAGTTTCTGGCTGCATGCCAGGGTCTCTGACCCCCTTGGCCAGGGCTCGGAACATCCAGGAACGTCAGAGAGACGTCCTGGGTTCTGACAAACTGGGTGGACAAAAAGCAAGGGAAACTCCAGGTGGGAAAAGCTTGAGGAGGAATTGTTGAGCATGGGATTTTCTAGTTGAGATTTTTATAGAAATTTCTCCTTCCAAAACCTTGAAGGGAACCTATGGAAAAGATGGAGAGGGAATGTTTATGTGAGCATGGAGTGCCAGAGATAAATGGGATTTTGGGCAGGAATTGTTCCCTGGCAGGGGGGGCAGGCCTGGCACAGGGTGCCCAGAGCAGCTGGGGCTGCCCCTGGATCCCTGGCAGTGCCCGGGTTGGACATTGGAGCAGCCTGGCACAGTGGAAGGTGGAACTGGATGAGCTTTAAGGTCCCATCCAACCCAAACCATTCCATGATTTTATGATTCTTGTGGGGGCCTATGGATGGAGCAGAGGCTGTTTCCAAGAGAGCAGCCCATGGAATTGCTCTCCTCCCTTGTTTGTAAGTGTGCATGGAAATTCCGGAACTCCAGAATTTCACAGAGGCTGAGTTAATTTCATGGAAATTCCAGAACTCCAAAATTTCATAGAGGCTGTGTTAATTTCATGGAAATTATGGCACTCCAGAATTTCACAGAGGCTGAGTTAATTTCATGGAAATTATGGAACTCCAGAATTTCACAGAGGCTGAGTTAATTTCATGGAATTTATGGCACTCCAGAATTTCATAGAGGCTGAGTTAATTTCATGGAAATTATGGAACTCTAGAATTTCATAGAAGTTGTGTTAATTTCATGGAAATTCCAGAACTCCAGAATTTCACAGAGGCTGAGTTAATTTCATGGAAATTCAAGAGCTCCAGAATTTCATAGAGGTTGAGTTAATTTCATGGAAATTCAAGAGCTCCAGAATTTCATAGAGGTTGAGTTAATTTCATGGAAATTCAAGAGCTCCAGAATTTCATAGAGGCTGAGTTAATTTCATGGAAATTCAAGAGCTCCAGAATTTCATAGAGGTTGAGTTAATTTCATGGAAATTCAAGAGCTCCAGAATTTCATAGAGGTTGAGTTAATTTCATGGAAATTCAAGAGCTCCAGAATTTCATAGAGGTTGAGTTAATTTCATGGAAATTCAAGAGCTCCAGAATTTCATAGAGGCTGAGTTAATTTCATGGAAATTCCGGAACTCCAGAATTTCACAGAGGCTGAGTTATTTTGCTGAATCCAGGGGAATCTCGCCCCAGTCCCAATAAAATGTATAAATTTCAAACTCAGCCGTGCAAAAGGACTGGCTGGAAGATGCACAATCCCTCTTGTGGGATTTTAACCTTTGGGGTTAAGAGTGATCTGCTGAAGTTGTGGGCAACATTTCCTGGGTTAAGGATTTCATTCCCAGATTGGGCACGGGGATTGTTGCGGCCAGGAGCTGGATCCCATCATCCTCAGAGGTGGGTTTGTCATCTTTTGGAATTGGCAAGTGTGTTCCACAGACCTCAACACACTGCAAGGTTTTAATTTGCATTTTGAACCTGACATATTTCACTGGGACTGTTGGAATCTGAAATGCAGGGAACTCTCAGAACTTTGAGTAAGCCAAAGCTTAGAATTAAACCCAGGAATTGATCTGAGACCATGGAAAAGGCTTCCAAATTTTGGTGCTAGAAGGGAGAATGTGGATTTATAGTTTAAAGCAGAGGCATGTTAAACCAAGGGAAAGAAAGTTTAGAGTTTTAGAGTTTGAGATATAGAAAAAATAAAAGTAGCTACAGAAGTAAGCAAAAATATTAAAATGCAGTACTATAAGTTTGTGTGTCATAACAAAATTAGCTAAAAAAAGTTACACTGTAGCATGAATCCATAAAACAAAATATTTAAAAATTAAGTCAAAACCATAAATAGCCTTGTTAACTGTGTTTTATTGCTCAATAGCTCTTTAAAAGTCCTATAACTAAGAGTCTAACAGCCTTCTAAACCATACTGTAACAACAGAAACCAAACTCACCCTTCCTACCTGTACAAAAAAATACGGAAAATAAACCACATCTTCTAAAAAACTCAAAAGTCCCATCTCTAAAAAGTCTTACTCAAAACTCCTTCAAAAATCCCCACAGGGACATTGTGCCTTTGGCTTCCCTGGCTTTGAAGGACAAGTGGAGAGCTCCTTTCCCAGATTAATTTGGATTACTTGAAATACAGATTTGATTTTAAAATAGCAGTGTGTCAATCATATTAAAAAGATTTTCCTTTAGTAGTGTATGTTCTTTCACCATTTTAGGTAAATTAATTATATCAAAGTATTCAATAAAATTTGGAAACATCCCATTTGTTCCTAAATTTATGCAGATTCCTCCCACATTAAATCCTTTGTCAAAATCAGGTTCTGTGCATGAACAGCAGCACTCCAAAAATCCTAGGCGCAATAATGTGTCAGTGAAATAAATTATGATTTTAAGAGAGAAATGTGATGCAAAACTTTAAATTTTCAGGGGTAATCACGAGACTTCTCCTCTCTGGCCTTGGCTTTACACAGTGTGAGTAGCCTGAATATTTATTTACTATATATTTTGTAAAAGCCCTAATTTAGGGAAAGCTTTCACCAGAATTTGTGCTTTTTCAAGTAAAAACCACTGATAGCACGAATGTGTGAGAAATGAGCTTCACTCTGTGCTCCCAAACCACCTGTTCAACACTTGGGTAAATAACTCTGTATGAGGATCCTCGTGTGATAAATTAAAATGCTGATTTTTTAATCCATGTGATAAATTAAAATGCTGATTTTTTAATCCATGTGATAAATTAAAATGCTGATTTTTAAATTCTCTGTCCAGGAGTTTCAAGCACTGACTTTATTTTTTCCCCTCATTTTTGACAGTTGGCAGTTTTATTTCGTGGTGGATTCAGGTGTATTTGTCTAAATTAAATGTGTCCAAATTAACCTACCAGCAAATTTAAACCTTGGAGAAAATGTCTTTTTTTGGGTTTTTTTCCCTCCTGTAAATCTGCTTTGGCAAATATTTGTACAGATGCTGTTTCAGAGAGCACTGCTGCTCTTGGAGACATTGAAAACCTTTGTTATAATTTGTGTTTTCCTCTGAATATTGCACGTCACAAAAGCTCTGGTGCCGCTGTAAATCATGCCAGAAAATACAATTATTGCCACAGTGCAGGTGTGCTTATTTGTTTGTGCTGTTTGATCACATGTGGGCTGGCAGAGACTGCAATAAATTCAATTTCAAAGAGTTTTTCTGCTGTAAATTGTTTTTAGAGACATCATTCAGGAGCCCCAGGAAGGACTTTTTAATACCTGTTAATGAGCAATGATACCCAATTAGATACCAAATAGAATCCTGATTCTGGTATGGTTTACATCTAAATTAAAGATTGTCCAGTAGCACACAGCTATTGTAAAATTATTAATATTAATATTAATATTAATATTAATATTAATAATCTGAGCTAAATTGAAGGCTCACCAAAACTTATGAAATAGACTTCGAAGTCATTTATTTAAAAAAAATAACATTTAAAAATCTGCTTACATCTAACTGTATCACATCTAAAGTCATCACAGCACATAAAATAGTCTTTGAGGCAAGCTAGATAATCAAATAGGCGTAAAATCAAAAGTTCTGCTTTGTAAAAGAACTGAAAAGTAGAATTTTATGCCCCAAAGCACAAAAGGCTGGATGAGCTTGCCCTGTATCCCCTTCCCAAGCATCAAACTTGGAATGAAGGTCACATTTCAGATCTCAAAAATGCATTGCTATTGTTATTATTATTAATAATAATATTAGTTTTTTTCCTTCTGTTTTCAATCACAGAACAACACAGTGTCCATGTTAATTCTTGGCCTCACAGATCCTCAAATTCCAGTCCCAGTGACAAATTCCTGTTCGGGAGTAGAGACGGGGATCAGCTTTATATCTAAATGAAGGTAACTAATTTGCTGATTAAAATGGAATTCAAATACTAATTTAAGTTTTACTGCTGCTCACTTGCTCCCTTTATTCTTCTCCCCCTTACTGTTGTGATTAATAGTATTTTTGTGGCTATTAATCTTTAGATATTGAATCTTTAGAAATAAAATCTCAGTATTTTAATCTGACCAAACACAGACGCTGAAATCACTTTAAAAAGCCGAAGTGGAGCTGAATTGGTATGAAGTTAATTTGGGTGTGTTTCGTTGATCTGGGGAGGTGCAAATTTGGGACCACGGAGCTCCCTGCAAGTCCCCCTCCCTCAGAGAGGGGCTCCCTCAGCCTGGACAGGTTCAGCTGTGGGTTCAGGGACAGGTTTAGGTTTAGTTCAGATATAGGCACAGGTTCAGGTGTAGGTTCAGCTATAGGTTCAGATACAAATATAGATAAAGGTTCAGGTACAGGTGCAGCTAGGGACAAAGGTTCAGGTACAGATACAGGTTTGAGCACAGGTATTTTTTTGGGTACAGATCCAGGTACAGGTGTAGGGACAGGTTCATGTTCAGACTCAGGCACAGGTACAGCACAGGTTCAGGTACAGATTCTTGTACAGGTACAGGTATGAGCACAGGTATTTTTTTTGTCCCAGGTGTAGGGACAGCTTCATGTACAGACTCAGGCACAGGTACAGCACATGTTCAGGTACAGATTCTTGTACGGGTATAGACACAGGTGCAGGTACAAGCCAAAGTTCGTGTTCTGGTACAGGTACAGGTACAGGTTCAGATACAGGTATAGGTTCAAATTCAGGTACAGGTTCAGGCACAGGTACAGGTAGAAGTTCATGTATTGATACAGGCAGAGGTACAAGCACAAGCTTGGTCACCAGTACAGGTTCAGGAAAATGTTCAGGCCAGGGCACAGGTACAGGTTCAGGACAGGGCACAGGTACAGCTCCAGGCACAGGTACAAGCACAGGTTCAGGTCGGGGCACAGGTACAGATCCAGGCCCAGGTATGCTTGTACCAGGTACAAGTACAGGTACAGATCGAGGCATAGGCACAAGCATAGGTTTGGTTACAGGTACAAGCACAGGTTTAGGAGGGGACACAGGTACAGATCAGGTACAAGCACAGCTTCAGGAGGGGGCACAGGTACAAGCATAGGTTCGGGAGGGGTCACAGGTACAAGCACAGGTTCGGTCCCAGGTGCGGGGGCAGCCCCGTGAGGGCCGGTCCCGCCGTGAGGGAGCGGCCGCTGCGGCTCCCGGGCAGCGCCTCCGTTTGAACTCAAACCGCCCTCGCCGCTCCCCATTGGCTCCGCTGCGCGTCGCGCGCCGCCCCCTCGGCCAATCAGAGGCCACCGCGCTCCTTTTCGAATGTTCAACGGCCCGCGCGGTGCGTTCGTTTCTGCTTCCGCCGATCCGGTACCGGGTAAAGCTAAAAGAGTCCCTCTGCCCGGTGCCGCTTGTCGCGGTCGGGCGGGCTCGGTGCCGTTCCGCCGCTAAGTCTGCTGCCGGCAGGCGCGGGCGATGGCGGCGGCTCGCTGTCCGTCCGTCTGCGCCGTTCCTGGGGGCTCTGTTTTGGTGCCTGGCGGAGGGATACAGCGGGGCGGAAGGGGGGGCGCAGTGCGAGAGCTCGGGGGCCGGCGCGCGCGCGCGGGAAGGGCTCAGTCGGCGCCGCGCCGTGCCGGGAGCGCGCGTCGGACGCCGCCACACGGGGCCCCTGAGCGGCCGCCAGCGCTCCGGCAGAGCCAGGTACGGGTGCGCCAGCGGGGAGGGGAATAGGGCCGGGGGGACGCGGCTTTGGGGGGCCGGGTGTCGCAAAGCTGCCTGACACCCCGCTTCGGTGGCCACCTATCCCCCTCATGGTGGCTGCCCTCTTCTCCCCCAGGGTTTACCTGCCCTGTCCCCGCCGGTGGCTGTGACCGCCTGAAGCCCGGGCTTATCAGTTTCTGCTTCTGCAGCTCCTGTGGCTTTTTCGGCTTGTGGGAGCCGGTGGCTGCCGTGGGCTCTCGGTGCAGGACCCTGAGTGTTTGCGTGCCCTGAAGGCTGAGGGGCTGCCGGCTTCCCCTCCAAGTTGTGTCTTGTCAGCAAGTGTTTTATCGCATTAAACCCACCCAAAAAGTCCATAAGGGTCTCTCTTAACTGCATTTAATTGCCTTTTTTTACCTTGCTACTTTCGAGTAGAGTGGTAATAAAGACGCTTCTTAGAGGAGCGCTTGTGGTAATCGTATTTATACATTAAATAATGAACTATATGAAAATATATACGAGTGTCTTCTTGCGCTGTGGGTTTGGGGGGTTTTATGCCGGTTCAGTGCAATAAAAACCCTGTCGTGATCTGTGCACGATTGCGACAGAGATCAGGGCTGCCCAAGCTCAGCCCCTTGCCAGCTGTGCTGGGAGCTGCTGCCTCTCTCCCCTCCTTTTCCAGCAGGATGTTCCTGCTATCAGCTGCTCTCTGTTCTAAATTCAAACCTGAGAATTTCCCTTTGGGTAAGAGATTGCAAGATTTAGATTCAGGTGACGAGGAGTGAGTTTTTAGGTTGTTTATGGGACAAAATCTGTGTTGCTCCTGAACTTTTCCAAGGTTATCATGGGTGACAAAAACTTCCTGAATACCAAAATTAGTCTGACGATTTATGTAAACATATTCCTAATTTTTCCACATATAAACAGCGCTGAGATTCTTCTGCTGTCCATTGGAAAATATCTCATCTCGCATAAAAATTGACCTCCATTTACTCTCAAAAACATGTAAATCATAATTAGGATGAGTAACCTGGGTGTTTTTTATAGGTAAGGTTCCTTACGTTTGAAGATGCCACGCTACGGAAAAATCATTGTCATTAAAAGGAACGGGACTGATGGAATTGTTTTTCCACTCACCTCAACTTCGTGTTTATTTGGAAGGTGAGAGTTTGCTTGCGTGCATTGAAATAAGGAGTGTTTTCCTGCAGATCATGGATTTTAATGCTTATTTACAAAAATAAACGTGTGTTTAGGAATGGTGTGCAGAGGAGGGAAGGTGATACTGGACTAAGGTTAATATAAGAGTTTAAAGTTTATTTTATTACTGCTTTTTGTCCTTTCCTTGCCATAACTACTTTGATTGATTGGGTCTAAATTTGTGGTCACAGGAAATCAGGGGAAGGGATGAAAAGTGATAAGATCAACAGCAAGTCAGAAGCATTAGAGATTAGCTTAAAAAAAGGACAGAAAGGAGAAGTCTGCACATCTATAAACACGTTTTAACTCGCTAATAACGTCAGAAGGTAGAAATGCTTCTGCAGGTGAGACCAAGGTCCAGTTACCTGTTTGCAGTCTCAGGTCAGAAATGTAAGCCTGAGAATGACTTTAACAGCTCATTTTGCCTAAAAATATTCCACAAGTCTCAGGGAACTCTGGAGTAAGTTAATCCCGTGGCACCAGCTGTGCTGCAGTCGTGTCTCAGCTTGTTCTGCTCTGCTTTTTGCAGCTGGGCTGTTTCTCTGTTTCTGCTCTCTGATGCTGGAGGAGCGTCAGCTGCTCTTTTTTATCAGTTTAACAAGACTTAGGTAGTTAATTGTTTTCAAATGAGAGACATCACGCTGCTCTACCATTCCTAACTCAGATGCTGGGCAATGCCCTCGTTCTGTTTGGTGTGGAACTGAACCTGTGCCTTCCCCCAGGAAAACAGAATGCGACATCCGCATGCGGCTGCCCTGGGTGTCCAACGAGCACTGCAAAATCGAGATCAACGAGAACAAGGAGGTGAGCTGCTGCTGTTTCCCTGGCACACGCGTTGCCTCGCTGCTTCCCTGCGGGTCACTCACGGGTTTTGTTTGGTTTTCAGGCAGTCCTGACCAATCTGAGCTCAGTGAACCCCACGCAGCTGAACGGGGCTGGCTTTGAGCAGCCCGTTCCCCTGAAGCACGGAGATGTGTTAACCATTATTGATCGTTCTTTCAGGTGGGTGCCAGGCCAGGCTCTTGAATGATTTGATTCTGGAGTGGAAATAATGACATTTAGTTCACGTTTCTCTACAAACTCTCACAGGACTTCCATCAGAAGGCAGGATTGCTTAGAGTTCTCTTTTTATCTTTTATATTACATTAAGCTAAATCAGTAAAGATAGAATTGTTTACAGAGATCATTCTGAATTTGTTTCAGGAGTTGTCAGTTTTAGGGGGAAATTTAAAGTGGTTTTAAGTTGCTAAAGCCTTTCAAGTGGAGATGTGTGCACTGTTGGGAGGGAGCGACTATTCCTAGGTCATTCCTCTTAATCAGAATTGAGTCATCAATTATTTGACAAAAACTGGTATTTTAAAATATTTTTTCAGGTTTGAATATCCTCCGCAATCAACACCGGAAAAGAGGCGTTCCAGGTCTCCAAAAGATGAAACTCTGCAGGTCAGTTTGTGGCTGTGGGATTTTCCTTTACAAATATATTGCTAGTAGTGACATGATTTTATATTTCCTTGTCCAGTTTTCTTATTAAAAGTCACTTTTCAGCCCTAAACTTCATTTCTGTCTGAAAATACAAATCAACACTTTCAGATAAATACTTTCTGAAATTTAGTAATTTTTAGTTTAAGTTTTATGTCACTTTTTGGTAATAGATAATTAATAATTTGTGATGTTACTAAGAGCTATAAATCATCCACTGGATTTGGTAAGAAGGGGAGGTTCAAATGCTTTCATCCTTATTTTACAGCTGCTTTGACAGCTCAGAATTTAAATGATAAAACAAGATAAACTTCTTCTCTCTGTGGCCTCAGATGGATTGGCCACTGTTAAATATTGAAAAGTTCAAGGATTTAATTTGAATACTTTAAAGCTTGTTTAGGGACAGTGCATATTCTCTTATAAATTGGGTTTTTTTCGATGTAGAATTGAAAGCTGAAGCATAAAATATTTGTTGCTCTGCTGTAATGTTGTACAAATTTACAGGTTCTTCATGTTCAGCAGGTGGCAGAAGTGGAATTATTACACAAACAACCTCCAGGAGCTAAAAGCCTGCATGCTTCAGGTTGGTACCTGTTTTAGGAGGGCTTTGTTTGCTTTGCCCCCTTAACTGCATTTATTATTGGCGTTAGAATTAAAGTTGAGAGGGGGGAAAAGGCATTTTAAGACTTTCCAATCTGAGTGCCCCTTGCTGTGTCAGTGACTATCTCATCAGGTTTAAATGCTGTGAATTCACCTTGGCCATTAAAATTCAACTTGAGCTGCTCTGCTGACCTGCAGCTGCACCTCTTTTTAGCAAATATGGCATTATCTCATGCACTCTTTCCTAGTGAAAAATGGAAATGAGTATCATTTTGGAGGTGCATGGTATATATTGAAATAATTGTTTACAGGAATTGCTTCCTGTAGAAGCAGAAAAATCCAGAGCTGCTAATTCTGGGTAATTCTAACCCATGGACTGCTGAAATGCCAGGACTTCACCTTCCCATCCTTCTTGTTTTAAATAATCCTGATTTTCATTTCTGACAGATTTTTGTCCTAGTGAAAAAAGCCCCAAGTGCTTTCAAATGTTTCAAATGTTCCATTTCAGTAGATCCTGCTTGACCAGAAAGATCTTTGCGGACCTGGATCTTCCCCCCTGGGAGGGAAAAGAAGGAATTTTTAATCTGTACTTATGGAACTTTTATTTGTAGTCTGCAATTTTAAAGTAACCCTGCATCTGTATTTTTGTTTTGCTTTGCTTTCTTTGTAGATAATGCTGAGTGTGAAGAAAAAAACACCAATGAAAATAAACAAACTCCAGAGAAAAATCTTCCTGGAGCTTTCCCTGTCAAACTCCAAACACCCAAATCTTCACAGAGAATGCATCGTGTTCTTAAAAAGCAAAATGAAATGTCTCCCTTTAGTCAACTCTATCAAAGTGTGAAAAAGGAGCTGAAAATGGAAAAACCTCTGCACAGGAGAAGTTCCTCTCAGCAAGCTGCAAAAGGAAGCCCTGGGAGCGTTCTGCCAGAGCCAAGCGCTCCCGTTTCCTCCCAGAGTTGTCTTTTTGATCTGGGCAGCCCGGCTAAAGGAAAGGAAACAGGCAGGATGGAACAAATTGAAAAATGTCCAATTGTGAGACTAGAAGAAGAAAACAGCCCAGGGGTTGACCAGCTGTCAGCTGGGGGAGGAACTCCCGAGAGGAGTTTCACCCAGAGTCCTCGAGCTCCCATTTCAGAGGAGGTGTCAGGAGATACCAGTCAGAGTCCATTGCAGGATCCCAAGGGATTAAGGACACCGGGCGGATCCAGAGGTGCTGCAGTTACACCCAGGCCCAGCAGGGAGAACCACAGGAACTCCCTGGTGTTGCTGGAGCAGTGCTCCATAGAGAGGTTTGTTTGTCCAGTTCAAGAGCCAGTTCCAGTGTGCAGCCCCAGAACCCTGGGTGCCTCTGGAGGAGGTCGGTGTGTGTTGAGCACGCCAACGCCCAGGAGGAAGAGTCCTCGGTCTCTTCTTGTGTCACCTCCCAGAGAAAGCACTGCAGTGAATCCTGGCACTCCAAGGACCCCACGGCGTGGCTCGTTGAAACTGAAGTCACTTCCAGAAATCCCAGCTGGAGCTCCAAGGGAAGATCCGGTGTGCAGAGCTGAGAACACACAACTGCCTTTGCCAGAAGACAAAAGCTTAAAGCAGAGACGAAACAGCAAGCAACAAACACCAGGCAAACCTGCCCAAGAGGTGCTGAAAGAAATCTGGGATCAGGCAAACCTGGAGAACTCAAAGGTGGGACATTGTGGAAGCCCTGCCTCTCTCTCTAATTCCAAGAGTCCCAGAAGAAGCAGAAGGGAAAGTAAAGAATTCCTGGACAAAAGTGCCCATTCAGAGGCATTGGCTGCAGAAGGAATGTTGGCTTCTCCTGCTGGTCAGACACATGGAAGGAAAAGGGGAAAGCCAAGAAGCTCTGGAGCTCTGGCTGAATCAGCACTGGAGACAAACGCTGCTCAGGAACATCCTGGTTCAGGCAGAAAAGCCAGTGGAGCTCCAGCAGAGCTGGCCATGGACCGGTGTCACCAAAACCAGGATTTGGAAGATGCCAGTCCTACAAGACCTCAGAGACCATCAGGCAAGAGAAGATCTCCTGGAAGTGCTGTTGAGCTGACAGACACTGAGCCTGGCCCAGAAACCAAAGCTTCTGGCCTCTCTCATGGGGAAGACTCAGGTAAATGCACTGGATTCCCTGCCTTGTTTTTGTATTTGAGAAATTCTGCAGCACTTGTGTTAGAATTCTCCTGCTTGGGTAAAATGTGAAACCAATTACTGTCACTAATTGTAAAATATTTATCACAGAGTTACATTTGACCTTAACAATACACCATATGTATAAAATATCCTGGATTAAATCTATTCTCTTTAGGTAAGTTTCCTGGTTTTGTTTCCAGATTTGAAAGGAAAGGTTTAAGTGCTGCCTTGGATTCTTATATATCTGAAAATTGTTTCAATTGTTCTTTTCAGGCAAGACAAAAAGAATCTCTCAGAAGAGGAAAAGTGATGAAACGCTCCCTCAGACTTTGGGCAAAAGAAAGAGAGTGTCCTTTGGGGGTCATCTGAGCCCAGAACTCTTTGACAAAAGTTTGCCTCCCAACTCTCCCCTGAAGAAAGGAGCTCTCCCTGCCAGGCGGAGTTTACCCCATGGAAACTCTCCTCGGGCTGTGCTCAAAAAGGCTCAGGGCTTGAAGCTCTTGATAAATCAGGTAAATGTTCAGAGTAATCAATTGCTGCGTCCATTACTGAGATCAGAATTTAGAAATTCCATTATATATTTATTTATTAATTCAAAATGAGTAGTAACCCTTGTGTGATGCATGTTGGTGTCACTCGTGAGTGGTTTGGGATGCTCAAAGTCATCAGCAAAATCAGGTTTATTGTAAAGTGAAAGTACAACCAAGTTCATTGGCAAGGTCACGCTGCTACTTACTGGATGGGTAAAACACCAGGAAAAATCAGGCTAAAAATTTAAAATCAATCAATCTGAAACTGAAATGGGCATAAAAAGATGTAATTGGTGGCTGGGAATGGATGATGGGAAAGGTTGAAGATGAAAGTAAGGTAAACCCTCCTGCCAAACTTAGCCCAGACTGGATCAACAGTTTAGGACTCCTTTCCTCTATCATTCCTGAAAAAGTGAACTCCAAGTCTCAGGCAGGGTTTGCCTGGACAGATCACTTCATTAAAAAGAAGGAAAAATCCTCCATTCACTAATGTGTATTTTTTTTTTTTACCAGGAAGCAAAAAGGTCACCCAAAAACTCGCCAGCCCAGGAGCCCCCGGGTGCCTCTTCCCCTGTCTCAACACCCAGAGTCCCTTCAGGCTCTCCAGCCCCCTTCAGGAGAGGACGTTTCTCCATCTCCCAGCCCCCCACACCCTTCCCAATTGCAGAGGAGAAGGACGCTGGCACAGAAGACCTGGATCCAGAGGGGAAGAGTGCTGTCCAAGGGAAAACCCCAAAATCTTCTCCTGCTGCCCAGGATGCCGAAGCCTTGGTGACAGGGACGCCTGCCAAGTCAGCCAGAGGGGCCCAGCTGCGTTTGAAGGGCTCTGCCATGAAGAGCAGAGGTGGGGCTGTGGCTGTTATCAGTGCCAAGAGGAGAAGTGGTGCCTCCAGTGCCAATTTATTAGGTTGGTTTCAACTGTTAATTTTTAATACTCACTTTCTTGCTTTAAAATACAGGAACCACACTGGAAAAGGCTTGTTCTGTTACGCAGAGGCCACCAGATAATTGGTGAATCTTCTGAAATCTGCTGGCCTTATTGGAAGTGCAAAGTGTTGTATTTTCTCATTCATAAAGCAAATTTATTGAAGCATCTATAAACATAATTAAAGACAAATATTCATGTTCAGAAGCTTAAAAATGGTAAAATCAACATTCTCTTCACAAGGTTAGAATCATGATCTTTAAAATCTGTCAAGTAATGTTAAACTAAACCATGTTTATCACATCAGTTTTGTTTTGAAAAACTTAACCTTTTATAGCAATGCAGCTTCACTTTGGTTATTTTGTGCCTTCTTTTTATCCAAGGCTCACAAACTTTGTCCAGGAACTGGGCTGTATTTAACTGCTCAAAGTGGTACATAAGTGACAGAAATAAAAATATGATCATAGCTGGGTGTTACTTTCAAATCCTCTTAATTCCCAGTATTGAGACTGATTTGAAATAGTTTTGACAACATTGGAAACTGTAATAGGGGAGTTCTGGTCCTTCAGGTTTTGGCTTTTGAATAAACTTTGAAGTAGGGTGTATTTGTCACCTGTTTTCATCAGTTAAATCAGTTTGACAAAGTCCAATTCCCCATTCACCCAGGAGTTGTTATTACTTTATTATTCTGTCCATTTTAATGGCAGCAGATCTCTTGACAAATACCAGTGGCATTCCATGTCTCACCACCTCTGTAATGTGCTTTTTAATATCACTGCATCAATTCCTTCTGTGATATGAAAAGAACATCACAGCTCTTAAAAATTTCAGATCCAAAGTAAAACTGTTTCCAGTGCTTTTTCAGATAATTTCCTGGATGCTTGGCATTCTTCTCTGCATCCTGCACACCCTGGCAATGTCAGCTTTTCAAAGTTCTTTTTGTTTACAGACTGACATAGCAATTCTGACAAGAGAATAACAGCTTCCTTTTCTTGGATGGAAAAGGAACAGCGTTCCCCTTTTTGTCTCTGTTTTCAAAAGTCATTTCTTTTATATGATCCCTGTGTTCTGATCGCTTTATCTCCTGGAGTAAACAAGGCAGGTGTCCTACCACTTGCAGCTTCATTTATTCCACAGCTGTAATTCCCTGCTCCCACTGCTGGGTACAGAATGATGCTGTGGTGAAGGTAACCTTGCTTTGGGAATTTTGGGAATGTGTCACGAGGAGAAAGTGATACAAGAACAATTACGGGCAGTCTGTGTAGATCTAAATTCAGGATAAATAACTGAAATTCCTCAGGAAGGTGGTGAAAGAAACTTCGCTCAGAAACAATTTCTCTTGTGTTGTTAAATCTCGCCAGAGTAAAGCTCATCTATAATGAACGAGGCTGAAAAGCTCATGGCAAGTTTCTGTTGGGAAAAATGAGTTCCTTCCAAAAGAGAGAGGAAGGAACTGGGTCAGTGTTCAGCTGTAGGATCTGAGCTGTGTCTGACACTGTGTGAGGCTCATTGTTTTGGTGTGGAAAGCCACCCTGGGTACTTGGAGTCCTCTTAAACTTCAGCTGAAATTGGCTTTTCAAACTGAGAGCGTTTCAGAGAACACTCGAGGTGTTATCAGATAATAACAAGCACTTCCCTCTGCCAGACTGCAGAAAATGTATTGGAATCATAAAGAAATAATTGTGAACTTCCATTTACACAGCTGAGAGTTAAATTGGTTCTTTCTCCTTCTAGTTGCAAAATCTTGGGCAGAAGTGGTAAAATTGGGGGTTGCAAGACCACAGCCAAAGACTGCTAAAAAAAGTGTCCGTAAAGGAGGAGCCCTGAAGAGACTAAACCACCCACCCAAGGTATCCTTTTCTTTTTTGTCTTGCTTTGTTTTATTCTCTTGCATAACCACCAGGCAGCTTGGATGGGTTTTGATCGAGAAGCTGAGCTCTCGGTGAGATGTAAAATGGGAGCTGATGTCTCCCACAGCATGTGGGAAATCGAGGTTTGCACAAAAGGAATCACAGAATTATTAAGGTTGGAAAAGACCTCCGAGATCTTGGAATCCAACCTCTGATCACAAAAATCAGGCAGGACCTGCCTTTCCTAAACTCAGGCTGGCTAGACCTGCTGGCACTGGACATCCTCCAGCCTATGGATCCTCCCCGTTAACCATGTCTGATGATAAACCATGGAAGGAGCTTGGCCACCTCTTCCACCATGAAAATGTGAAATTTAATAACTTTTTTTTTTTCTTTTCCCTCTGCAGACTCCAGAGAAGAAAATAAAAGGTCACTTCAGCACAGGTCATGCAGAGTCACCTGCTACCATAGTTGTGGGTAAAGCTTATTCCACCACAGTCGGGTCAGCTGGACACGTCCCCAAAGTGGTAAAAAATCCCAAGCTGAAGCTAAACATGGATATGGATGAAAGTTTCACAGGTGAGATTTCAGTCTGTTGCTTTGTCTGCCTGCTGTGCAGTTCTTGTCTCAAAACATCTGCTCATTTCTCCCAATATCATTTCCAGGAGTGCCTGAAATGTTCCAAACTCCAAAAAATCAGGGAGGAAGAACAAATCCTTTGGCTGCTGCTCAGAGCACCGATGTTACACCACCATGGGCTGCAGGGGACATTTCTGACTTGCACACTCCTGAGGAATCTGGTAGGTTTGGTATTTAAAAAAAGAATATTTAGGTGTATTATGGGTTAGCAGCAGTCTCAGCCTAGGCAGACTTAACTGAGGTGAAGCGTCCAGCAACCCATGAGGAACCATTGAGATTTATCAGGTATTGAAAGAAATGTAGTTCCAGTTAGTTTCTGAGTAGGATATTTTATAATTCATTCTGTTTGTGTGGAACTTCAAGCTACAGATGAATTGTTTCAGACACTGAATGCCCAATGCACGTGTTTGGAGTTTGATTTCTAGAAGGGTATATTTGAATTTGATTTTTTATTATGCAGCAATTAAAATGCTTGGATTTTCTGCTTAATTTGATCTCCAAATTACATACGTCTACTGCTTATTTTAGGAGAGATGATGGTGTCACCATTAAATAATTCAGATGCTTCAGAGCAGAAGCAAGACAGTCCAGGCATATTCCACCTTCTGAGAGAGGAGTCATCTCCACCTAAGTTTGATGAAATAGCCACAAAAACTCCTGAAAAAAGAAAAGCTGTGCACAAAGATACTGCGGATAGCTTGGCAGTAATTCCAGAAAAACCAGCATCTCTGGTGAGATCAGGAAGTAAAAGGAGGACTCCAAAGCAGAAGCTGGAGCCAGTTGAGGCCATGCCAAGCAAAAGGAAGATTTTAAGGACCCCTGAGCAAAGGTCAGAACCAGGAGAGGCTTTGTCAGGTATCAAGAGACTCATGAAGACCCCAAGGCAGAAGCCTGAGCCTACAGAGGTTTTGTCAGGCATCAGACGGCTCCTGAAGACCCCGAAACAGAAATTGGAGCCTACTGAAGTTTTGTCAGGCATCAAACAGCTCTTGGAAACCCCAAATCAGAAGTTGGAGCCTGTAGAGGTTCTTTCAGGCACCAAACAGTTCTTGGAAACCCCAAAGCAGAAGTTGGAGCCTGTTGAGGCTTTGTCAGCCATCAGGCAGCTCATGAAGACCCCAAAGCAGAAACTGGAGCCTGTAGAGGCTTTGTCAGCCATCAAACAGCTCATGAAGACCCCAAAGCAAAAATTGGAGCCTACTGAAGTTTTGTCAGGCATCAAACAGCTCTTGGAAACCCCAAATCAGAAACTGGAGCCTGTAGAGGTTCTTACAGGCATCAAACAGCTCATGAAGACCCCAAAGCAGAAACTGGAGCCTGTTGAGGCTTTGTCAGCCATCAGGCAGCTCATGAAGACCCCAAAGCAGAAACTGGAGCCTGTAGTGGCTTTGTCAGGCATCAAACAGATCTTGAAGACCCCAAAGCAGAAGTTGGAGCCTGTAGAGGCTTTGTCAGGCATCAAACAGCTCATGAAGACCCCAAAGCAGAAACCGGAGCCTGTTGAGGCTTTGTCAGGCATCAAGCATCTCATGAGGACCCCAAAGCAGAAACTGGAGCCTGTGGAGGCTTTGTCAGGCATCAAACAGCTCATGAGGACCCCAAAGCAGAAACTGGAGCCTGTGGAGGCTTTGTCAGGCATCAAGCAGCTCCTGAGGACCCCACGGCGGAAGCCAGAGCCAGTGGAGGACCTGTCAGGCCTCAAGCAGCTCCTGAGGACCCCACAGCGAGAGCTGGAAGCAGTCACAGATGAAGTTGCCTTGCAGAGGTTGCTGGAGACTCCAGTAGAGAGCAGGGAAGCAGTAAAAGCTGTGCCAGGTGTGACTTCAAGCAAGAAAACCCCAAAGCTGAAATCCCAACCCGTGGAAGACGTGTTTGGCATCAGCCGCATTTTCCGGACGCCAAAGGAGAAGGTGGAGCCTGTGGAGAGCATGTTTGGAATCAGCAGATTGATGAAGTCTCCTAAAGAGAAATATCAGCCGGTTGAGGATTTTGTGGGGCTGCAAAGGCTCATGGCAGAACCCAGGCAGAAATCTTCTGATGCTGAGGTGGACTATGCTGGAGTGACTGAAATGTTTGGTACCCCAGAGGAAATGAAGGTAAAATACTTCAGCTTTTGGAAGGGATGTTTTTAGACTTTGAAACCTGTGGATTAAACGAATTTAGACTTCCTAGTATGACCCACTGTATCTCGCAACATTTTTTTAGGGACAGCTGCATTTGTGTGTGTTAAAATGGGTTTGTTTGAAAGGACCTCTCACAAAGGAATGTTTTAAGGTTGTTTGGGTATCATTAAAAACAGGCTTAATATAAAAGTGACATTCCCAGCATCTCATTTGCCATTCCACGCTGAGCATTGCAGGTAGGAGAAGTCAAGCTCTCCAATCAGTGGGGTTGGTGATGTCTGTGCCCGGCCTGGTTTGTTCTGCTGCTGCTTTTTATAGTGAGGAGAATCTTGATCTTCAGTGGAGATGTGCTGGCATCACTGCCAGTATCATTTCCTGAAAAAATGATTTTGATTCTGATATTCTGTAGGTAAAATGCTGAGTGTCCCTGGGCTTAGTGCTTAGAACTGCAGTAAAACACTACAGAACACTCAGTTTCTCTTCCATAGCCCAGATTCCCTCTGAGCACTCATTTAGGCACTTCTCAACCTCTCCACAATGTTGTCTTTCACTTTAGATGGCGAGAATTGAATTTGCTGTTTGTGGGTTTATATCAGATAAATGGATGCATTTATAAGACTAATTGATTTAATTTGTAAAGAAAGGAGTTTGACAGGATTTTTATAAACATTGCTGTACATTCATCTGGTAGTGGTTGGCTCCATAAGTTCTTGTCCTGTCAGACATGCATTTATTGGTTGTTTTTTATTCCTTTAGGTCAGATCAGTAAATGTTATGGATTCTCAGGGAGAAATTGCACCTCCTGCTTCTGATTCCAGTCATAAACATGGTAAGCACCAATATTTTGCTTAGAGGAGTAATGAATAAATAAAATCATAAATGTTACCCTGAAGTTCAAATGTTGTTCAGACCTCTCTCTGTGAGCCCAGCTATTTCCTGAGTTAAGATCATTTTTTCCCTTTGCCCTATCCAAATAAATTAAACAACTTCAGTTAGAGGCCTGGCCTTAAATCTAGGAATTGGTTAAATATTTCTTTATTTATTGTATGATTTGTTTGAGCAAGATGCCTCTGTGAGGAAAATGGAAATACGCCGATACGTTGATCAGGCACAGGAGTGTCTCACTTTTGTTTGTGCTCTTTACCCTGTTCTAGAAGAGAAAGGAGAAGTTTCCCAAGGTGAAGATTCCCAACAGAAGGACCCAGCTGGTGAAGAGCAGCCTGCCCAGAGACCCAGAAGGGGCAGGAGGGCTGTGCCTGCTGCAGCAAAGCCAAGTGAAAATGGTGCGAGTTTAAAGGAGTTGCAGGGTCCTGCCACCCAAGAGGAGATGGGAGTGATCACGCCTGAGAACAAGGGGAGAGGAAGGAGGACAAAGCACTGCATACAAGGAGTTGCTCCAAAGTGCCCTGATCAGGAAGGGCTTGACGTTGTTTCATCTGTGGAACCACCTGGAGCTGCTCAGAGACCAGGAAGAGGTAAAAGGAAAGAGCTGAAGGAGGTAAAACATCCAAATGAACATCTGGAGGCTGGTGTTGAAGATTCCTCAGTGCCACAAAAAGCACCTGCAAATACCGAACAGAGTTTGCAGGCCTGTGGCATCAGTGAAACTGAAGATGATCCAGGCACAAAGGAAGGACCCGGAAGCACTCGGAGGGAAATCTGTCAGCTGCAAACAGGTTTAAATAATCCTGATAGCAAAGCTGCTGACAGTGGGATAGAGGACAGTGAAGAAGCGCTCCTGTCACCGAGGAGGAGGCGCAGAGGTGTGGAGAACACAGAAGCAGTGATTCCACCAAAAAGAGGGAGACGAGCAAGGAATGACCAAGGTAAAGCAGCTTCTCCAGGAGACCTTCATGGAACAGCCAGAAAGCTTCGTAAAGACCTGTCCCCAAAGGTTGCACTAAGACAGGAGCAGGCTTGTGACAAAGCTCCTGAGGCTGCCGCTGCACAAGAATCTGAAAATGGCACTAAACTTGAACTGAAGGCAACAGAGAGAAGAGTTAAGTCTCTTAGAAGTACTAGAAACAGAAAGCACTCAGCTGAAATGAAAGCAGACACTCGTGAGGTCGCACTTGAAAATACACAAAACATTCAGAAAACTGAGGAAACATCAAGTGAAACTGGTGCTGAAACGCAATCCCACGTGAAAAATAGGATGAAAGGATCACAGGGATGTGAAACAGAAAATGCTCAGGAAAATACAACAGAGGCAGCTCGAAGATTAAAGGCAGAGTCACCTTCTGCAGAGACAAACAAAATGCCAGTCAGCGCTCAGAACACGGAAGCAAACAGGGCTAGAAACAGGAGAGGCAAAAAAGACTCTTTGGAGCAAAAAGCTGAGGAATTTACTGAAAATAAGAACAGCCTAAAACCAGTTACTCCCAAATTTAAGTCGGAAACAGAAGTGGATGAATCTTCTCTCCAGGAGTCCGGGGGCTCTGTTTGTGTCAGTGCAGCCCAAGGCAGGGAGGTGCCCAGCCCAGGTGCCCCATCAGTCCCTGCTGCAGACGCCGCCAGTCCTGCTCAGGGCACTCAGAGGATGAGAAATGAACGGGGAATACTCAAAGCAAAGCAAGCTGAAATCCTGCAGGACGATCCAGCACAAAGAAATGCAGTGATGTGTAGAAGAGGAAGAGGTAAAAAAGTTAATTTTCAGCTTGAAGAAGGCAGCTCCAAAGCAATTGAAGGCAAAAGTTTACCTGAGGGTGATGAAGGGATGACTGACAAAGATAATCAACCTGAGAGTTCTGAAAATCCTCCTTCACAGGGAAGGAGGGGCAGGAGAAAGCAACTTGATTCCATCCCACAAAAAGCGAGTCCTGCCTTTATGGAAAACCAAACATTTAGTGCAGATCGTAGGAAAGATGAGGCTGTTGTACAAAAGCCAGGAGCAGCTTTGGAAGCTGCTCCCTCTTCAGCAGAGGACGATCCGCCGAGGCGGGGCAGGAGACGCGAGGTGGCTGTATCACCACAGACCAGATCTCCTCCTGTCAGGACGAGACGTGGGCTGCTGCAGGGTGATGCTAAACAGAGGGCAGAGAGAGAGGAAAACCCAGCTCTGGGTAATGAAACTGCACAGGCAAAAGTGAACGCACCAACAAGGGACAGAAGAAAAAAGATGGATCCGGCAGCAGAGGCAAGAAGTTCAACTCCTCTCCAGGGAAAATGTGGCTTGTCAGAGACTAAGGATGAGGGTACTCAGGAAGAACAAAGCGTGCCTTTGGAAGCTGTGTCCTGTGCCAAGGAGAAGCCACCAGGAAGGGGCAGGAGGAAAGAAACTGCTCTGGCATCACACGCAACCAATTCCATCTCTCTGCGAGGGAAGCGCAGGTTGCCCACGGGTGATGGAGAAGAAGCTCCCAAAGAGGAGGAAAACATTCCCTTAGAAACTTGTGATCCATCTGGAAAAGAAAATCAACTGAGAAGAGGCAGGAGGAAGGAAATTGCCCCCTTGGTAGAAGCCAAAAGTTCTACTCAGGGAAACCAGGTCCTGTCAAAACAAAGTGGTAGAAAAACTAACAACAGGGAAGCTAAACAGAGTTTGGACAATTCTTCCCAAGAAAACACGGAGCTTCTAAAAAGGAGCTCCAGGCAAGCAACCACTTCACAGTCTTTTAGTCCCACCTCACTTCAGGGTTTGCCAGAAGATGGTAAAGACAGAATTGCTGAAGAAAAAAGTAAACTTTTGGATGTAGCTCCACCTGCAAAAGAAAATCCACCGAGAGTGGGCAGGAAGAAAACAACCTCTTCAACTTCTGAAGAAACAATTTCCACTTCTCTCAGGGAAAAACCCAACCTGCCCAGAGGCAGAGGTCAGAAGAGGATTCTTGAAAAAAGTGAAGATGCATCTCCAGAAAATAACCTATCCCAAGGAAGAGCAAGACAGTTGAGGAACAATAGGAAGAAGGTGGAGGTGTCATTAGAGACAGCTACTTCTGCTTCTCCCCATAAAAGCAGTGACTTGCCAGGCAATGGCAGCACTCGGGGTTTGAGTGGAGCACCCATGGGTTCCGAAGACAATCAGTCTGGGAAAGGCCAGGAGGGTGACCCTGCTCCACAGGCAGCCCCCACCTCTCGCAGAAGGAGGTGCCAGCTGCCAGCAGAGCACGTGCCACCCAAGAGATTAAAATCAGGTGAGGCGAGGCTTGGCTTTCTCTTCTCTAAGGTTGGATGAGGTTGTGTAGATACAACAATAATGTGCTGGGCTCTGGGGCTGCTGATGGAAAAGATCCAAGATCCCAGCTCCCTCAGCTGCCCCTGGGGCTCCATTCCCATCCCCAGCTCCCTCAGCTGCCCCTGGGGCTCCAGCCCCTTCCCCAGCTCCCTCAGCTGCCCCTGGGGCTCCATTCCCATCCCCAGCTCCCTCAGCTGCCCCTGGGGCTCCATTCCCATCCCCAGCTCCCTCAGCTGCCCCTGGGGCTCCATTCCCATCCCCAGCTCCCTCAGCTGCCCCTGGGGCTCCAGCCCCTTCCCCAGCTCCCTCAGCTGCCCCTGGGGCTCCATTCCCTTCTCCAGCTCCCTCAGCTGCCCCCAGGGCTCCAGCCCCTTCCCCAGCTCCCTCAGCTGCCCCCGGGGCTCCATTCCCTTCCCCAGCTCCCTCAGCTGCCCCTGGGGCTCCATTCCCTTCCCCAGCTCCATTCCCTTCCCTGCTCACCCCCCAGCCCCTCCACGGCCTGAGCTGAGGGACCCAAACTGGGCACAGCACTGGAGGAGCCTCCCCAGTGCAGGGGACAGTCACTGCCCTGGTCCTGCTGCCACCTAAAACAGTCCCTGGAGTTTCTGGCTTCAAAACTCCCAATTAGAAAATATCAAATGAGTGCCTTGAAGTAGAAATGGCAGCAACTCTTCAGAGCTCCAGAAGGAATTTCCTGCCATAAAACTTGCTGTGTTTTCCTTTCTGCAGGACTTTGGTGTTGGTCCTGTTTTAGTTTTACAAATCAGTGGAAGGAATTTTAGCTAAAAGGGCAGCTAATTGGTTTTGGTGCTCTCATTAATGCTAACCTACTTTCAGAAATAGCTGTAAATCCTCAGGGATCCAACTTGAAGGATGTTGGACGTGCAAGGTGTGGGCTTGGTTTCGGGTTTGTTGAATTCAGAGATGTAATCTTTGGAATGTTGTCACTGGGGACGTTCCCTTTCAAAACAACGTAGGTGAAGATGGAATTTTGTGGGGAATGTTTGATTGATGATACAAATTGACGTTTTTTTCCGTGTGTAAATAGGGAATGATGAAAATGGGTCTCTCCAAAGAGAAAGAAGAAACAAAACTAAACTTGGGGAAGAGGATGCAAGGGCAGCTCAGACCACTGGAGGGATGGAGAGGAGGACAAGATCCAGCACCAGAACAAGCAAATAGCCTTAGGAGGCCCAGAACCAGATTTTAAATCAATTCAGTAATTCCAATGACAGGTCATTTTAATGTGAATTGATTTGCACTCTGATTTTAAGCTAAGATTTTTGGCAATTACATGGTCGCTTTCCAAAATCTGTTTCTTAACGTGTCCACAGACAGGTGGTAGATATTTCTTTGGTAGCTTTGCCAACGTGTGGTGGTTTCTAAACCACGGGCTGCTTGTGCAAAGCTGCAAACATAAATTACATTTTGTTTTACCAGCATCTCTCCCCTTTCTCCTGTTGATCCTGTTGATCTCTCCTCTTTTTCCTTGTTTCCAGTGCAGCAATCAGGAAGCCATATTACCGCCAGCTAAAGCTGTTTTCTGCTGAAATTTTCCTATGCTTAAGTCTTATTTTTTGTTGGAGTTCTGTAAATATTCATTTTTTTTTAAATAGTTGTATTAGCAGAAGCATTATGCTAAATTTTTAATGAGTTTTTTTAAAAAAAATTAAGTTTGTACTGAAAAGTGCAGGTTTTGAAGTCATTAAACTTGTAAACAATTTGGGACTTGTGTGGTTTTTTGTTTTTAACAATACTTAAGCATATAATTGCTGCTGTCTTACGAGTTCATCTCTAAGGTTCTTCCTCTGTGGTTGATGTGGTTTGGGGACAGACTTTTTAGGACAGTTTTTAGGACTTCTTTTAGGATTTCTTTTAGGACTTACTTCTTTTTAGGACGACTTCTTTTTAGGACTTTTTACTTTAATTTGTCTTCAAGGCTGGGGGGTTTCTTAGATGCAGAAACAGAGAACGTTCAGCCTGGGCATCAAACTTGTGTGCAGGTTTTAGACCTGACTTCAAACCCTTTGTTTGTGTGGTATGTGAGGAGCTGGGGATGGTTCTGCAGCAGAGCAGTTGGAATTGGAATTGTTCAGGTTGGAAAAAACCCCTCAGACTCCAAACCTCAGATCTGATGTAATATTATGATTTTTTTTTTTAAATTAGGTTGGATTATTTGCTTGTTTGTTTTTTATCCTGTGGAATGTGCTGTACCCATATCCACAGAGGGTTTTTAGTGAATTGTAATGCACTTTTTTTTTTAATTACTTAATTCTAGTGTGACAATTCCAGTCTGTCTGTACATCCAGGGTTGCTCCATCCCAGGTGCAGAATCTGCTGCTTTCCCTTGAACTCCACATGGTTAAATATGAGAATTGGAATATTCTGTGGTGGAGGGTCTTGTGGGTTTTTTGTGGGGTTTTTTTAACCCTGTTTCCCAATCCTGACATTCCTTTAACCCTGAAATCTCAGAGGAGAAAAGCAAAATTTTACCATCTCCCCTAAAATCAAATCTCTATGTAAGCAATGCCATGGTTGGGAAAGACAGGGATGCACAGGAATATTTTTCTGGTTCCAAGAAGTTTGGGGTTTTTTTTTCTCCAGTCACTCAGATCTGTCTCTTTTGGGTTTGGTCCTAGTTCAAATCTAACAGAAGCTCAGGTTAAATGCCTCAGATCTCCTCCACAGCTGGGGTTTTTCCCTGAGATGGAATTTGTGGATGAACTAAACTTGAGGAACATCTCCTGGAGTAAATGTTCCTTTTCCAGTAGTAAAAAAGCAGGAATTGTCTCCTCCTCTCACTGCCACGTTTCCAGGTGCCTCACTGGAGCTGGTCCCGAGGCTGAGGAGGAATCCTGGGCAGAGTCTCTCCCTCAGGAATTTATCCCAGTGCTTCTGTAGGGATTGGAGAGATCTCCAGGGTCAGACCCCGGAATGCCAGGATCACTCTCATCCTCTGGAGATCTGTACAAGGTAGGATGGGAATTCCCAAAGCACAGGTTCCCTTGTGGAACTCTCAGAGAGTGATGTTGTTGTTGCTTTTGTCTCATTTTTGGGAATGTTCTCCAGCCAGCCAGGGGAATCAGGAGTTCAAGGCACGTGGCTGCTGCATTTTATGGTGCCTGAGCCTGGGTTTGGCTGTGGGGACCCTGCAGCCCCCAGAGCAGGGCTCTGCTCACTGTCCAGGACGTTTCCAGAGATTTACTCCGTGTTCTTCTGCAGAACTGATATTTCACATTAATTCCTGCTGATTCAAACTTGATAAAGATGTGTTTTATTTTACAGGCAGCTCCGTTTCCACTCAGAAAATCTGAAGCTGCAAACCTACCTCAAGGTAGATAATTCTGAGGGAGAGCTGAGAAACCTTTTTACCTGAGGGGTCAGCCAAAGAAACAAATCTCTTTCCTCAAGGAAAATTACCAAATTATCTTCTCTGTAATTTCTGTAGAGCTACATCTTCATTGTTGGTTGTGTGGCAGCACAAATTTTTTTTTTAAAAAAGGAAATGGCAGGAAAATTTCACTGCAAACTTTCTGCATTGTCAGTCTTTTTGATTTTTAATCTGGGCAGATGATTGTCTTAGGAAAGGAATGGGACATAACATCAGGAAGCAGAGGTTTCTCTTAGTAACCCATGATTGTTGCTTGCATTTAAAGTTGCTGGGTATAGCTATTTCCATGTGTTTTTCTATCTATGAATTTATTTAATTTCTCCAGTGATTTTGAGGGAGTAGTAAAGAAGAATGAGTATTTTAAATTTTGTGTGAATCCACAGAGCTGCCTGTTGATGATATTTGATCCCTCAGCCTCATTTAGGTTGGAAAAGCTCTCCAAAACCATCGAGCCCAACCCCAGCACTTCCAGGGCCACCACTGTCCCATGTCCCCAAATGCCACATCCTCATGGCTTTTAAATCCCTGCAGAGTGTTTATTATTTAAGCAGGAGCATTATTTTTCCAGGGGTTTTGGTTTGATCCTCCTTTTGATGGCATTGTCACCGCCGTGCTGTCGATTGTCACCGATCCCTGCGGGAGCCTCCATCTCTCCTCTAAATTTCATCTCCAGGCTTATTAAAAATGGATGGACTTCCTGCTTCCACTACATAAATAACATTGAAAAAATCAACTGGATTGTCACAGAGAGTTTCAAAACCTTCAAAACTTCCTGACAACAAAACTGGATTTTAATATTTCAGCCCTGCCTCGCCAGCAGTGCCACAGCCCTGCCTGTTCCTGACAGTCTCTTTCATATCCAATTTCCTTCCAGACTTCTTGGCTTGAAAGAGTTCCCTGACAGCAGGACAAGCTGCTTAATTCCATGAACAATGGACAGAAAACTGGCGTTGGTTTGAATTTTGCACCTTTTAATTTGTCTCTTTCCGTGGCGCTCCTCCCCTGCCCTGAGCCAGAGGTGTGATGCTGTTTGGGGAGAGCAGCTGAGAACCTTGGAGCCCAGCTGTAAACACCCCCAGAATTTGGGGAAATTCTGTAATTTCCCCAAGGCCGGGCTCTGTCGGAGGCAATTCTCAGAGATTACCAGGGAGCAGGTAATTGATGATCTTTGAGGACGTTGTCTCCGTAGATTCCCACTCCAGCTTCCTTCCCTGCTCTTTAGGATATAATTTATGGCTGGTACTCAGAGGAGGTCACAAAAAGAAAATCCTGGAGACAGGTGGGGACTCCCACCCTTTAAAAAAATTCCATGTGAGGTTCCCTGCCGCTCCAAAAGTGGTAATTAGTGAATATTCTCAGGTTTGCCAGCAGAGGCTGGGGTTTGTGGATAAACTAAACTTGAGGAACAGCTCCTGAAGTAAATTTTCCTTTTGTGGTACTAAAAAAGGTAATGAAAACAGCTGGAAATTAAATATCAGGGTGTGGGGTCGTCTGGGAACTTTTGATGGTGCCGAGGGCAGATGTTGATGTTTTTTGTGGTTCTGTGAGTGGTAGGTCAGGACTTGTCAGCCTGTGACAAACAATTAACACTAAAAATTGGGGAAAATCAGTGTATTTGAGAGCTAAAAACCCAATCCTGTTCTGATCCTCAGCATTAGAAATTCCCCTGTTATTATTTAATGAATTTAAGCAAATCCTCCAGATTGATTTTTTTTTTTTTTCTCCAGAAAGTTTGTTTTGTGTTTTTTTTTAATTCCAGTAGAATGCAGGATTGTGCATAGCTAAAATACACCCTTGTAATCCCAAAATTTGATGACCACAACTTTTATAGGACACATGGCGAAAAGAGTAAAACTTTCCTCTGTGTTTCACTGAAAATATCAGTTTTATCAAGAGACTTGCAGCCAGAATTTGGAATTAATTGTGGGATTCCATAAAACCATGAAAGAAGTGCTTCGATGCCCACTCACTGCTGATTCTGAGCAGCTTCATTCAGGATCCCCTTACCCAGGAAACATTTTCAGCCAAAGCCAGAAGAAATCCCAGCACTTTGAGGCAAATATTCCTGTGCCTCTGTGTATTAGGGAGGAGACGCTGGCAACAAATCAGTGTTTGTGGCACTACTTTTAGTGCTGCTGTTAGAATTATCTGAATGAAGTTACTACATTGTAGAATTTATTTTATTAAGATACAAAAATCTTGCCAGAAAGTTCCTCGTGGCTTGTTTTCCCTCCTAAAATTGGATGGATATTTAAAACAAAACCTGTGTGAGAGGAGTTTCATTCCTCAGTGTTCATGAGGGAATTAAAAAATCCTCTTTTGACTTCAGCAGTTTAAAATCTGCTGATGCAAATCCTTCAACAGAAATTTCCCAGCTCCAGGAGAGATCTGGACTAAGTGAACTCAGCACTTTGGAATAGGAGTTTAATCCAGTTGAACCCAAGTTGAAACTCAAGTTTCAGCCTGGACTAACACAATAATTTGTTGGAGTTGTTTTCTCTTCTGGTGGAATATGAAATTTCTTAACAATAAATTGCAACCTTTTAATTAAACAAAAAAATCCTTATGATTTCCAGAAAAATACCATTTTTGCTATTTGTGGTAGGAGATCAAAGGATTGCACAGCTTTGCAGCCATCTGGAAAGTAAAAGTTTATTTCTAAATTTCTCAATTTGAATATAAGTAAAAGTTTAGTTCCAAAATTAATTTAACGTTAATATTTAGCTTTTTAATAGAAATATTATTATAAAGTAAGTTATGTTAGTATAAAATTATTGTAGAATCTTTTTAATATTCAGCTTTTTTAATTTTCTTGATATCATTTCCTTCAGTGAGAGGATCACATTTTCTAGGACAAGATAAAAGTTCTGGCATGATGGAGTGAAAATTGGGATTTTGTGCAATTTAGAGAGTTTTCCAGGCTGCTTGGTGGAAGAACGTAAGGAAATCTTAGTGGCTACTGTGTGGCACAGGAATGAGCTCCTGATTTTCTCCTCTGCTCCTTCCAGAGGGAGCTGCATCTCCATCTGCATCTGACACTCCCAGTTTTGCAGCTCTGGAGGAATTTTAAACTGCAGTGTTTGTGAAAAGCAGGGAAAGGTGCAGCTTTCACTGCCCTCAAGAAGGTCAAACAGATTTTTGTAAAAATCAGCTAATTAGAGCTGTAAATTAGATTGGACCAGGCTCTTCTCAACCACCTAGGAGCATTTATCCTGTCCATCTCCCAAGAACCTTCTGCCATAAATCCTTGTGTTCTTTGAGATACCCCACCAGCTGACCAAAGCTGTGCTGGTGAACTTTGTCATTAATATTTTGCATGTGTTCATAAAACTCTCGGTGACCTATTTTTAAATAATGGGGAGTGAGAAACCCCTCCAGGAGGGTCAGGCAGATCAGGCATCATCCACGAGGCGAGCAAAGGGCCAAATCCATTTTAATTGAACCCACTGAGAGCATCTCCTCAGTCAAAGCCTGAAACTGAGTTTAAAACTAAAGCTGAGACTTTCAGATGCTGGACCAGATGAAAACCCACCAGCTTTTTTATTTTGAAGCCGAATCCTGTCAAGTCACCAAAACCCAGCTCGTTACAGACATGCACATCAGCACTGCAGAGCCTTTTGGGGTGTGGGCATTACTGGGTAGCCCTCCCGTTCAAATGTGTGATTAATCCCAGCCAAGTCAAGGCCACCAATTAGCACCAGCTCGTTTTCCTCCCTTTCCAGCGCATCCTCCTTTGTTGCAATTGTTCATTAGTTGGTGCACCCCGTGCCAATTAGGCAGAGGCACTAATTTGGTCATCTGGAGAGTTGCCTCCCAAGATCCCGCGGAGTCAGCGGAGACGTGGCCGTTCCTCCAGGGCGCTCCGGCTCGGCCTGGTGCTCCCGTTCCCCCTCTGGAGAAGCCTCCTGCTTCCCATTAACTAAAGGGAAAGCCTTGGTCCTCGGGCAAAGCTCGGCCCCGCTCCTGGGTTAATGAAGGAGCCCCAGGCAGGATTTGGCTGGGGAGTTCCAAGGCTGAGGTGGCTTCTGAGAGAGCAGGAGCATGGACACCACCATCCCACCCCACCCCGCCCTTCCCAGCCTGGCACAGCTTTGCCAGGCTCTGTCCATGGCTGTGCTGGGCCCTAGGATCAGTCCTGGCCCTAGGATCAGTCCTGGCCCGAGGATCAGTCCTGACCATGGGCACAGCAGTTCCCCCTTGGACAGCTCCCATGTTTCCTCAGGACACCGCTGCCCTCAGCGGCTCAGCATCAGGGAGGGATGAGCCTTCCCAGGAGTCAGTGTCTTAAGTGATGTTGGCTGTGGCACCTATTTGATGGAATTCATGGAATTCTGGAGTCATTTGGGTTGGAGAAGACCTTTGAGTCCAGTCACAAGACCAGTTTCCCAGACCTGTCCCTCGCTGTGGTGAGCAACGTCCACCCTGAGCTCGCACTAAGACTGACCCTAAAGAGAATCACCCCTTTGCCTTGCCCACCATTGCTCCCCTCTAATGCCAGCTTTCAAAAGTCCAAATTCCCTGTTAGGATCTCGGAGCAGACCTTGGCTGCTGAGACAGGACTCAACATCCAAACGAGGTGAATCCTCCTGGAAGTCTGGGAGAGCCCAGCCTGAGCAGTCCTGAGCAGAACCGGCTGGAAAGAGAGCAGCCTGTGAGTGGATTTAATAACTTTTCATATTTAAAATTGCCTTGTCATTTGAGTAATGAGCTCTCTGTGCTTTCTGCTGGAAAAGATCACCGTGGAGCTTTGTTTTTGGTGGGGTACCCACTTGGGCAGCCCAGGTGCGTTGCTAACTGAACCCAAATTATTAACCTTAATACAATTTTTAAACAATTATTAAGCTAATCGGATGCAAATTAAACAAAATGAACCTATAAATATATGTGTTTTTCAAATTAGTAATTGGATTTTTTGATGATCTTTGGCTTGACATTGATAAGCTGCTTCTCATAACAGTCTAATTAGGCAATATGTAAACTTTGGCATTCGGTTCTGTCCTAGTGGCTTTTTCAAATGATGTTTGTAAAATTTGCAATTTCATATTACAGATTAAAAATTAAAAACTGCAGGAGGCTAACATTAAAATGAGAATTCATTTCATGGAAAGCCCTGTAGACAAAATTCACCCTAATAGAATTGTGCATAAGGGGCTGCAAATCATGATCTATAGTTACACAGGGGAAGGCTTGTCAAAACCAGTATTGTTGGCCTGTAGTTCTATTCACAGTATTAAACCCATCAGCGGAGTCACTTTGGGGAAAATGCGAACATTATCAAAGAACAGTAAATTAGCAAGAAATTAAAGCATATACCCTTGCATTTCCAAAACAAAAGATCCCTTCATTAAAAACCTTTCATCAGTGGTTTAATATTCATAGCAGTAATTTGCATAACTAAATCAGTTTTCACTGATGAGAGACGACCAAAGTTTTTTTTAATTTTTTTTAATTTTTTTTTTCTTCCCTAATTTCTTTTTTGAATGAGCTCTCTAGTTTTTTTTTTTTGATTAAAATTTCACACCAGTAGTTGAGCAAAATTGAATACATGACTTCACTGTATTTGTGAGCATCCTCCTTTCCAAGCCCGGGGTTAAATGCTGCTGGGTGAAAAGCCAAGCCTGGCCTTGCTTTGTTTACCCCTGTGCCTCCCATCCCCGGCTCCCTGGCAGCCCCAAACCCCACATTTCTTGGGGTTTTATTGCCTTTATTGCCTTTTCCTCGCTCTCATACCCGTCCACAAACACAGGGGGTTGATCCAGGTGAGTAGGAATAAAGAAAAGTCATTTGAGTGCACGTTAAGAACTTTCTCTGAAATAAAACCCTTTTTAAAGTCCCTTTTTATGTTTTCCAAGGACCAGTTCCCCTGCGAGAAGCAGGGAGGGAAGAGGAAACAAGTTTGCCTTAGGGAATGAAGACAGAAAAGTCTTTTTCAGTGTAAATCAGTCTTTTTTTTTTTTTTCAAGAACTATTTCAAGGTGTTGATGGTAGGACTTGATGGTCTTTAAGGTCTTTTCCAACCTTAACGATTCTATGTAAAATGAATGGATATTGTGCTGGCTGGGTAGCTTTTACTAGAAATTATTTTGGGAAATAATGAGATTTAATTCATTAAGAGATACAGCGGGCGACCAGTCATGCAATATTTACATGCAGGCTCTCTGGGCAGCGATTCATCCATCCGAAATAATCAAATTTATTGGAATTCTGACGTGACCTCAGCCACAGAAAGCAACTGTAACAACAGTTAGCAAAGACTTCCTTTCTCCTGTTATCCAAACTTTTGGTCATTTCCTATTAGAACTGGATAGAACTGCTTAAAAAACCCTTAATCTTTCCCCTTGCATCCCTAATTATTCAAAGGTGTGATCTCCCAAAGTGTTTTTGCTCTGAGCAGCAAACAATATTTCATACAATTGTGATCTATTGATACTAATTGATATCAAAGCAGATATTGGCAGGCCCTTCCAAGTTTTCCCTCCACTTTTAAGGAAAGGCCTTGAAAGAGAAGGACCTTAAAATTTCTTGGGGTTTTTGTTTTTTTCTGACATTTCTTAAATTATTCATTCCATGGGAACTATTTTATTATTTACTTTCACTCCGGAGTGGTGATGAACGGTGTCCAACTGTGGAGGAATTAAACAAAACTCAAAATTAACAACTTTATTGTTCATGTTAGTAAAATCAAATTAATAAAAATTTAAAAATTATTTTAAATGTTGTTTATATCAATAAAATTAAGTAAAAAATGAATTTATTTCCAAGAATACCAAAGTGCCCCTTGGTTGTTTCAAAAGGCAGGGCAGGAATGGTCAAAAAGGTGTTCCACGAACGATGAATGATCATAAAAAATTCCTTAAAAAAGAAGCAAGGGAACCCCTCTGAAATAAAAATTGCCTAATCTGTCTGCAAAACTAAATGGCAGGAGTCACTTTGGAGAGGCCCATGGAGAGCTGGCTCCCAGGCTGGAGCAGGGACGGGCTCCAGAACCTGGGGAGAAGGAGCAGAGGGTGAAGAACGGCTGAGGGAGCTGGGGGTGCTCAGCCTGGAGAAAAGGAGACTCAGAGGTGACCTTGTCACTCTCACAGCTCCTGAAGGGTGGCTGTGCTGAGCTGGGGGGACTCAGAGGTGACCTTGTCACTCTCACAGCTCCTGAAGGGTGGCTGTGCTGAGCTGGGGGGACTCAGAGGTGACCTTGTCACTCTCACAGCTCCTGAAGGGTGGCTGTGCTGAGCTGGGGGGACTCAGAGGTGACCTTGTCACTCTCACAGCTCCTGAAGGGTGGCTGTGCTGAGCTGGGGTCGGTCTCTTTCTCCGGGCAGCACTGACAGAACAAGAGGACACAGTCTCAGGCTGTGCCAAGGGAGATCCAGGCTGGAATTGAGGAGGAAGTTTTTCACAGAAAGAGTGGTCAAATACTGGAACCATCTGCCCGGGGAGGTGGTGGAGTCACCATCCCTGGATGTGTTTTAAAAAAGCCTGGATGTGGCACTGGGTGCCATGATCTGGTTGAGGTCTTGGAACATGGGTTGGACTCGATGATCTTAAAGGTCTCTTCCAACCCAGAAATTCTGTGATTCTGTGAAACTGACCCATGGCCCAGGGCCCTTTCTCTCTGTCCCTCCTGTCCAGCCCAGGGAGGGATGGAGCAGCTTTGGTGGATCCCTGGCTCAAACCACCACACCTGGGCTTTGGAGCAGCCCCAGGCCATGGAATGTTGTCCTACAGAACATCCTGGATGTGTGAGAGCCTCCGTGACCCAGCTGAAGAGGAGTTTGAGTCCTGCTCTGGATGCTCCAGGTAGGGCAGCTGATGGCTCCAAGTGATTTTTTTTTTTTAAATATTTCTCACTAAAATTCAGCCAGGATGTTTCTGTGGGAGCAAATTCTCCAAGTTGGTGCCCACGGGCTGAACACTTCCCCAGGGAACGTTTGCAGGTAAACCTGGGCAGCTTCCAGTCCGAGGACAAGAAAAATTTCCTCACAGAATCCCAGGTTTGGGTTGGAAGGGACCTTAAATCCACCCAGTGCCACCCCTGCCGTGGCAGGGACACCTCCCACTGTCCCAGGCTGCTCCAGCCCCAGTGTCCAGCCTGGCCTGGGGCACTGCCAGGGATCCAGGGGCAGTCCCAGCTGCTCTGGGAATTCCATCCCAGCCCCTTCCCACCCTCCTGGGACCAATTCCTGCCCAATATCCCATCCAAATCTCTCCTTTCTTAAGCCTTGCCCATTTTAATCTAAATTTACCAGAGCAAACTTCATTAAAATCCCCCCCAAAATGCAAATGAGGAATAATGGCCATTTAAAAAGCCAAGTTCCAGTCTGCATGTTCTGTGCTAATCATCTGAAGGACAAGACAGAAGAACTCAAAAAAGGCAGAGATTTGTTATTTTGTTTATTTATTCAACTCTCATAGACTTAGGCAATAAAACACTGACTTCAGTTTAAGGATCTGTATAAAAATTAGAAAGGCTGAAATTTTGGTTTTCATCATTGACTTATTCCTAATAAGGTTTATATTACTTAAATTATTTATGTTAATATAAAAGCTAATACATCTAATGTTGCTAAACTAGAGAATTCACTAAAAAATAAGTTGAAGTGCACAGATTGCTTCAATTAATACCTTTGCATAGTAATTAATCATAAACGTGTGGATTGCCTGTTTTAAACTGCAAGCTGAGACATTTGGGGAGGTCAATTTACATTGTATAAGTGACGGGGTATAATAAACTTGGTTCTAAAGCTCATTAAATCTCATCCAGCTCTAATTTGCAGCGCTAATTATTCTTGTTGCATTCACCACTTCCCAAAAACGCTCCACGCAAAACTTTTTTGTGGTTGGGATTTTTTTTTTCTCCTTCTTCTAATGGAATATCATCTGGCTTCCCAAAGAAATCCTGGTGGTAGCCCCTGACCCAAATGTACCTCAAGAGCTGTTCCCCCATGGCCCTGGCCTATTTATTGCTTTCCTCACTCCTCCAGCTCAAACAGGAGCTCGGAACAAAATTGAAAATGAGCTTGGGGTCTTTCCCTAGTCCCAATTTGTTCACTTCCAAAAGCACTACCCAATTTAGCCTGGCTGCTCAGGAGAGGGCAGGGGCTGCGGGAGGGCAGGGCTGGAATCTGCTGCCACGGGAGCCTTCCCAGGCCGGGCCACTGCCTCGGCTGCCACAATCACAGCAGGAACTGCAGAAGGCAACAGAAAAAAGGATGTTTTTTAATAGTCCCCGCTCAAAATGTGTGTGTCTAAATCTGGCACGAGCTCTGGCAGCGAGGCAGGTTGTTGCTGAGGACTAAATAGCAATTTCTTGATATTTATATTATAAAATAATGTATAATACTTATTTTCAATGAGATACTTATTAGGGATAATATATAATATATAATATATAATATATAATATATAATATATATATTATCAAATTATATTTGATAATTTAAGTAGATTATCAATAAGATAATAGACTTATTATCAATATACTTACATTTATCAAGGTGCTGCTGGGTTGTAAAGGTGGCAAACACCTGATCACAGGTGCATTTTGCCAGGAAAATATTCCTGTTTTCCTGGGAACTCCTTGTCCTGTACATAATTAGGGGCTTTACTGCTCAGAGAAAAGGGCTGTGGTGGAAAAAAACAAGATGATTCACACTCTCATTGCCCGCTGCAAAGTTTGGTTTTAACTGGTTGCCCAGAATGAAAAGATGTATTTTATTTTATTTAGTTGTATTTTATTTTATTTTATTTTATTTTATTTTATTTTATTTTATTTTTAATATTTTATTTTATATATTTTAATTTATTTATTTTTAATATTTTATTTTATTTTATATATTTCATTTTATTTATTTTTAATATTTTATTTTATATATTTTATATTATTTATTTTAATTTTTAATATTTTATTTTAGAATATTTTATTTTAATATTTAAGTATTTAAATATTTTATTTTTAATGTTTTATTTTTATATATGTTTATATTTTTATAGATTTAATTTTTTATTTTATAGTTTATTTTATTTATATTTTATTTTATCTTTTATTTTACTTTATTTCACTTGTTTATTTCATGAGTTTATTAATTTTACTCTATTTTACTGTATGATTTTACTTTATTTTATCTTAATTTCCTACAGAGGCATGGCTTGCTTTGAATGGTTTGCACCGATGCCTTTTCAGAGTGGAAAAAAAAGTCATGTTAAGGTAGGTAAGTGAATATTGACCTGGGAAAAAATGTGAAAATGTAAATGAAAAGTGAAAAAAAAAATAGGTCTTAATTTTGTCCTAGTGGAAAATCTTGAAAAGGAAATTTAGCCTTAGACTGGAGTGGTGCATTTAGGGGAACACCTGGAGCAGCCTTTGCTTTCAGGGCTCGTCCTTCTCCTGCTCCAGGTTATTTCCTGGCAGCAGCAGCAGCTCTGGATCGCCTGTCCTGATTCAGGAAATGCCCCCTGGCAGTTTAATTTAGCAACAAAAAGAGATTTAGAAATAAAGGAAATGCTTTAGGAATCAGAGGAGACACACAGGGAAACTTTCCTGCTATAAATCAGGGATAAAACCAACTCGTTAAACCCAAACCCCCACAAAGTGTAGGAAAAATACAAAATTAAAGATTTCAAAAGGAAAGCCAAAACTCAGTCAGGGTTTTTGGTTTGAGGTATCGATGGAGTGGCAAAAAAGCCACAGACAAACATCACAAATATTTCTTGTGACTTTATTCCTGTTTTCTGCTGACATTTCCCACCTGGCTTCACGTGGACTTGGCGTCAGGAGACACCCAGCACTCAGCTGCTCAGGCTGGGCAGAATCAAATCACACCTTTCATAATCATTTTCATCATTTATAATTAATTTTTTTTTAAAAAATAGTTTTGCTTTGGAAATATCGAGGCGTGTTTCACCTGTGCTTGGAAGGAGCACTAATTTAAGATGCCTGTGGTTGAATCTGGGGTTTCTATGGGTGGCACAGGGAAGAGACTTCCTGCTACGATGAATTATGGAACCTTTTACTCTTGGCAGGTAAAAAAATCTGTTCCATGCACAGGTATAAATATTTTTGGAAGCAGTGTAATGGGAATTCAATTCAATAATTTGGTATGAATTACATGGATACATTTTTTTTTTGTTTAAATGAACAGATTTGCCTTCAGAAAAGCAAAGTAGTCAAATGTGAATGAAGTATTTGTTATAGGATTTTAATACAAAATTGTAGGATTTTTCTTAAGGACTCTCACCTTTCCCTTTTGGCCAAGAAGCCCTTGGTTGTCCCAGGCATTGTCACATGAATGAAACCCAAACACAGGAAAGCCAGCCCAGCTGCAGCTGCTTTCTGCTCTCCCCAAGTCCTGCTCTCGCTGGGATCAGCCTGCAAACAAGACAAACTTTTTTTTTTTTTTTTTTTTTTTTTGTTTTTTCCCCCACTTTCCCTGTCATTTCTTTCAGGTAAAATATCCTGGGAAGAAAATAACAAATGTTTCCTGCCAGCTTTGGGGTCATGAGGCACAACTGGAATGCAGGGGTTCGGTGCAGGTTTGGGAACTGGGGCTGCTCAGGAAATCTTCCCAGAAGAACATGAAAACAGGGCTGAGGCAGAATTACACTGAGAATCTGTGTTTTTACACACAGGCTGATAGGGAGTGACACTTGAGGTTTTGTCTTTGTTTTGTTTAAGTTTAAAAGTGCTGAATTTGATGTAAAAATCTCTTTTTACAGAACTAAGGATTTCTAATTTTTTTTAGGAGACCCTCAGGACCACAGGCTGTGTGTGGGTGATTCACCACGAGGAGAAAAGGAGGGAACAAATTTGTCACTTTGCTGCCAGGATGTGGATTTGATCCACCCAATTCCCCAGCAAACGCCCACTGCTGGCATTCCTGGATGTCCAGGACATTCCTGCTGGAAATGTGTTCCTCAGGGTGGTTTCTGTCTGAAAAATGCTGCCCTCTCTGGATCTCCAGGACATTCCTGCTGGAAATGTGTTCCTTGGGATAGTTTCTCTCTGAAAAATGCTGCCTTTCCTGGATCTCAGGACACTCCTGCTGGAAATGTGTTCCTTGGGATGGTTTCTCTCTGAAAAATGCTGCCTTTCCTGGATCTCAGGACACTCCTGCTGGAAATGTGTTCCTTGGGAAGGTTTCTCTCTGAAAAATGCTGCCCTTCCTGGATGTCAGGACACTCCTCGTGTTCCTCAGGGTGGTTTCTCCACCCTCTGGGCTGGAGGTGCTGCCCAAGCTGAAACTTTGGCTCATCACTTCCCACTGCAAATGCCACAGGATCTCCTGCCGGGAAAAAGCAGCTCCAGGCTTGGTGCCAAAGTGCTCTGACCTTATCTTAGGCATTGTTTGATGTCTTTTCCCCAGTTCTTACAAACTCCAGGGCTCCTGGAGACTCCCAAGGTCTCCTCATTGTGATGACCCAGCTCAGGACGAGCAGCGCTGCCTCCAAAAGGGACAAATTTCTCCTACAATCAACCCAGCATCTTTCCATTCCCTTCCACACTGCCATGGCAGCACTGCAGGCAGATGGTACACCCTGAACCCACCTTTAGATGCTCAGCTTGAAGTTTTTCCAGGGATCCTCCAGGAGAGAGAAAGAAGAAACAGCCAAACCTTGGGATATCCACGTGGTTGGGCTCCCTTCCTCAGCTTTCCTCAAGTGGGGAACAAATTAATTCAGTGGCTCATTCATTCCAAAAGAATTTATTCCCTAAAACTGTTTTGGGTTTGCTTGACAAGGTTTTGGTGGTTTCTGGGAGAAGCTGCTGGGAGTTTTCCTGTTTCCCACAGAGCCAATTCCAGCTCTAGGCCCCTAATCGTGTACAGGACAAGGGACAGATGAAAACGGGAATGTTTTTCCTGATGAAATGAACCTCCTGATCAGGTGTTTGCCACCTTTACAACCCAGCAGCACCTTGATAAATAGCTCCAGGATGGAGCCAGTGCTGGCCAAGCTGAGCCCAGCTGCCGTGGGGGGTAACAGGGTTGGGAAGGGGATTAAAAACCCTGCACAGGCTCAGCTGGACAGGGGAGTGAGCGTGGGCAAGAGGAGCAGCTCTGCAGCCACAGGCAGTGAGGAAGGAGGGGCAGGAGCTGCCCCTGCACCCATGGAAAGGGACCCAGGCTGAGCAGGGGAGGGGGGTGAGGGGGACAAAGTGACCCCAGCCCCATTCCCCATCCCATGTGCCTCTGGGAATGGGGAGGGAGAGAAAACAGGGAGTGAAGTTCAGCCAGGTAGAAGAGAGGGGTGGGGGGGATGTGTTTTAAGATTTGGTTTGTGTTTCTCATTATCCTGCTCTGGTTTGATTGGTGATAAATTAGATTAATTTCCCCAAGTCCAAGCTGTTTTGCCTGTGAGGGTCAGGGGTGAGTGATCTCTCCCTGCCCTCATCTCCACACGTGAGATTTTGGTTGCATTTTCTCTACCCTGCCCAGCTGATGCAGGGGCTTTGGTGGCACCAACCAGGATCATCCCTCCACTGCCACAACTGAACATTGTCACCGTTGCAAACTGGGCATTCTTTGCTGTTAAAAAAGAAAAAAATTAGACCAAGTCAAAGCATTGAAAAGTGGCTGCTGTGCATGGGGAGTCAGTATATTTTATCAAAAACGTGACGAGTTAAATGTAAATAGTTCACAAACTCGAGTGGCTCCTCAGATTAAAGGCTGCCAAAATCCACGGTGGCACAAAGGGCTGGAGTCCCTCTCTCAGAGAGATTTGGTGCTTGCTCAAAACCAAAAATGAGCTGTGGCACTTTCTGTGGCCAGAACTTAATTTGTGATCAGCTTGCTTTATCTGCAAGCTCCATTTCTGTAAACATTTGAACAGAGTCGTTGTCTGTGAGTGTCTGTACCAAGTGTAAATCTTTACAAACTGTTTTGGTTTGTGTTTCAAAGAGCACTTTCAATAAAAAAATATCCCATTGAGGTAAACAAGAATTAGACTTAAAAATGTAAAAAGTCTTTGCATTACCCAAAATGAAAGAGAAGTGTTGATCAAAGATTTTACCTTTATAATTAGGTACAACTGTAAGAACTTAGAAACTTTTCTGTTCCTGAGTATCACACCTAAGCAGAGTTTGTAGTGGTGGATTAGGGAGAAACCCCCAAAATTGTGTGTAAATGTAAAAAAAAATGTGTGTAAATTGGTCATCCTGACCTTCTAATTGCAGCTTGGAAATCGAGCTTGGGATTTGAAAATGTTCTTCCTGTCTTCCTCTCTGAAGCTGTAATTCCCGTTATCAGGGGTTTGCCTGCCTCCTCCTGTTTCAGTTCTGTTCCCACTGGCTCCCCTTTGGTGGAATGTGCAGAGTGGGTGAGAAATGATAGAAAATCAGGGCAGGCTTTCCTCCCATACACTGCCATTCCCGTTATTGCTGTAATTCTTTCTTTGACTGCGCCGTCTTTATTTGTTCTCGTTTTCATAAAATGTCTCAAGAACCCCCCGTGCTACCTGTGATGGACCAAATACCCAAAGATTTCACTGCTTTTCTTCGTCCTTGACACTTTCCAGGTGGAATTTCAACTTCTGCTTCATGTAATGCTTCCTGTATGTTTTTGGGGGACTCTCCTGCAGTTAGGATTATTTTAAAATTATTATTATTATTATTATTATTATTATTATTATTATTATTATTATTATTATTATTATTATTATTGCTATTATTGCTATTATTGCTATTATTGCTATTATTGCTATTATTACTACTTTATTTTTATTTATTTATTATTATCTATACCGGCACAGTTTCACACTCTGGGGGCAGTGAGAGATCAGGAAATCTGTCCTAGAAATCCAGGGCAGGCACAGCCCCTGGGTCAGTGTCAGCACCTGGGCAATGCTTGGAACCGCAGCAGTTAAAGGCGCAGAATTAGCATTTAATTGTCGGTAATTAAGTGTAAAACGCCACTGCCCAGTTGCCTTTTTTACCGAGCACACTGGGGAATTATCAGGAGAATGAGTTCTTCCAGTGATGCCTTTTTTTCCAAAATCCTGTCCGGTGGGGTGCTGCTTTCCTGGAGGAATTTTAGGCTGGATTGGTGTCTCTAAAAGGTTGATAAATTCTGATTCACTCCGAATTCTTTCAGGTTTTATTTGTGTCCCCAGTGGAACTCCTCAGTTCCACCCCAGGCTTCCCAGCTTTGCCCACAAAATGCATCAAATCCTGAAAGGTTTATTCGGGCAGCCCCAACAAACACTTCGACATTTTTAACATTTTAAACATTTATTAACGTTTTTCCCCCAAAATCCAGACAGGAATTTTTGCAGGGTCGCAAGAGAGTTGATTTCAGTCCTCATCATCTTCCATCCCAGCCGCAGTGCAGGTCGGTGGCTTTCCTGGAAAGTTTGAGGATAAAAAGAATGTTCCATTTGGGTTATTCAGGTGAGAAGAAGGAGCTTCCAAGGGGAATTCCTAACAGCCCAAATTCCTGGGAGCAGATGGAGTTTCTGGTAAGTCAGAGCTTAACTCAGGCGCTGTTTATCAAGGCCAAGCTCAAGGAGCATTTCTGAGATCACCGAGTGGCCAAGGAGGGCTGCAAGAATGCCCTGCCACAGACAAATGTGCCAAGAATATAAAATCCATGAAATCTGTTGTTTGCAGCTTCAGCAAGCTGTGTGACAGAGGATCAAACACTGCTCAGTGAGCCTCTCCAAAAGAGGGAGGAGGCCCTGCCTTCTGCACTTAGGCTTGGGTGAGATGCAAATCTGAGATGTGCCAGCATTTGCGTGTGTGGTTCCCGGTGGGACTGGGAAAAGAGGGATGGAAACAGCCTCTGGCTCTGGGAAAACAGCCCCCAGAAAAGGAATCTGGTGTTTTCTCCCAAGCTCTCCCAATTTACAGATTTGAACAAGTGGTGCTCAGCCCATCTCCAGCTGAATTGTGAATCCCAGTCTTCTGGGAGTGCTGGTTTGTGCACCTGTGGAACTGCAATTAGTGCAGGCTTGAAAATAACCCGGACTTAACGCTCTCCTTTTTTCTTTTCCTGAAGTCTGAAGAGCAAGTCGTGCCTGCGTGTACAAACTGCAGTGTTATAAATAATTTGTTCTGTCCCTTCCGAGGCTGTGAAAATGGAAATGTTTGCTTTCAGCAGAGCTGGTTTTCTCTTGGCCTCATTTGATAACTGTCCAGATAAAAATATGAGCTAATATATTTTGACATATTTCCTTAGAATGTGCGTGACATCAGCTGGCTGCTGCTATCTTAGGGAATGTCAGAGTGATGTCATGCAGCCCTCTTGACTTTAAATGAATTAAAGATTACATATGACCCCTCTGTAGGTTGTTGTGCTGTACTGAAGCTGCACAGCCACATTCACTTACTTCACTAGCTTTAAAGTATTTCAACTTTTGTTGCAATAGCAGAAATTCTGACCTGGTGTCCAATAGATGGGAGAGATAAAATCCAGCCCAAACCAGGCTCTTCTTCAGGATATTTATCCTTGCATGCTTTGTAATTTTGGATTACATTTGCTGTCTAACCTGGTTTTCTACAATCCTGACAATCACAAGTGCAGCCACGGACTGCTTCTCTGGCTGATTCACGTAGGAGGATAAATTAATTAATGCCTCTGCATCCTTTCTGCACTTAAGCCAAGAGTAGGGGAATGTGCAATCCTCAGTGCCTTAAAACCTGACAGAAATGTAAACCCATGAAAACTATCTCAATTTGTCACAGATCAACCCAATTCATATTGGGAGTGTGCTTGGCATTTCTCCCTCTGTCCAGCTCTGAATTTCCAGGGAAGGAAGTTATTCCTTAGTTGGAATAACAGCGATTTTGGCTGGTTCAGACCCCTCAGAGTGATACCCAGGTACAAACAAAACCAACCAAGAATTCCTGCCAAACTGATACTGTTTGCATGTGATCTCCTCCTCACAGAGCCAAAAATCTGCTTCCATTTTAAAATTCCCCTACAATTTAAATTTCAGTGCATTTCAATAATATTTCAATTTTAAAATTCCCCAGAAATATCTGGTAAAGCCAGAGCTGTGATTTCTGATTTTGCCGTGGCCTCTGAGCTTCCTTTTTGCCACCTGCCCCAGCCCCAAGGAGTTCCTCACTGCTTTATCCAAACTCAGGGCTCCAAGTCTCCCATTTATTTCCATGTCCTAATTCCATGGGCTGCAAAGAAACAAGTCTGCAATGACTGAGCCACACCAAATTCCTTGACTTTCCTTAAAAGTTCATTTTAAACAGCCTGGGACAGTCACAGAGTTGCTATGGATTAAATATCCAGGGGGGTGCACTCTGTCATTTATAGAGGGTGCAATCACTCATTTAATGGAGATTTAATTAGATAGAAGCAGGGGCCACATGGACACACTTCCATAACCATCAGAAAGGCTGGAAAAGGAGCCCAATTCCCATTTTGTAGGCCTGGTAACAGACAGCTCTTCAGGGAGATGCTGCAGGATACCAACCAGCATCATATGGACAACGAGTTGTGAGCAGAAAGAAGAGTTCTCCAATTTAATTTATTCTCCAAGGTTAATTGGGGAACAAAGTCCCTGAGCTTCACTTGAAATAACTAAAACTGGAGGGTTTAGGAAGTTAAAATCTGAAGAAGACCCTGGGTTAATCTTTTAAAAATATGTTTATTTGTCCATAGTTTCCTATGGCTGGACTGAAGCCAAAAGCTGCCCAAAGTGGTTTTTTCAGCCAGGACCAAGTGAGAAAATCAGAGACATTTCTGGCAAAGGTCTCCAGGCCATCCTGCTCCAAGAAGGAAAACCTCTGGACTGGGTCTCACTCTGGAAAACTGAGGAGGATGGAATTCTGAGCCTGTTCCCTCAGCTGGGCTCTGCTGCACCTCCAGGAGTGCAGTGATGGCACAGAACCGAGGGACACTGGTGGCCCAGGAGGGACATCAGGAGGAATTTTGTCACAGAAAGGGGGCTCAGGCCTTGCCCAGGAGGTTTGGAGTCACCACCCCTGGAGGTGTCCAAGGAATTCCTGGAGGTGGCACTCAGAGCTCTGGGCTGGGGACAAGGTGGGGATTGGGCACAGCTGGGATTCCATGGTCCTGGAGGGTTTTCCAGCCTCAGGGATTTTGTGATTCCTTCCTTCCTTCCTTCCTTCCTTCCTTCCTTCCTTCCTTCCTTCCTTCCTTCCTTCCTTCCTTCCTTCCTTCCTTCCTTCCTTCCTTCCTTCCTTCCTTCCTTCCTTCCTTCCTTCCTTCCTTCCTTCCTTCCTTCCCTTTTCCTTCCCTTTTCCTTCCCTTTTCCTTCCCTTTTCCTTCCCTTTTCCTTCCCTTTTCCTTCCCTTTTCCTTCCCTTTTCCTTCCCTTTTCCTTCCCTTTTCCTTCCCTTTTCCTTCCCTTTTCCTTCCCTTTTCCTTCCCTTTTCCTTCCCTTTTCCTTCCCTTTTCCTTCCTTCTCTCCCTCCCTTCCTCCCTCTTTCAAATTTTGAGGAACTTGTGCCTTAAATTCCCTCTCTTTGGAATTTGTGCCTTAAATTCCCCCTCTTTGGCTCAGACTGATCTCTGCAGTCCCGTGAGGGCAGGAGCAGCCCCTGGCACGGGATTTTCAGGAGCAGAGCCCACCCATTCCCCTGGCACAGGATTTTCAGGAGCAGAGCCCGTTCCTTCCCTGGCACGGGGTTTTCAGGAGCAGAGCCCGTTCCTTCCCCTGGCACGGGATTTTCAGGAGCAGAGCCCATCCATTCCCCTGGCACGGGATTTTCAGGAGCAGAGCCCGTTCCTTCCCTGGCACGGGATTTCAAGGAGCAGAGCCCGTTCCTTCCCCTGGGATCCTGCCAGCCAGGCCCCGTGCCCAGCCCTTCTGCTCAGGTATTGATCAGCAAGACAAGCTCATCACCAAACTGCCGAATTTAATTTTGATCAGTTTTGTCTTCCCCCAGGGAAAATCCTCACTTATTCTTCCCCCTCTACAGGCAGTGTTTGAGCTCTCACGTTCTGGATTTCACTCCTGACCATCTGGTATTTTGTAGACCCTTCCCTGGTGCTGGATATTGATTTCTCTAACGATTCCTGGGCAACCCTGCTCTAATTATTTGCAACTTTTACTGTTTTTAAAGTAAATTAGATGCTGTTTTTGATGTTGGCTCTGGTGATTTGCTTTTTCCTCCACAGCAAAAATGGACCATGCCTAAAATGAAATACCTGTGCCATTCAGTTACATTTTTTCAAAGAAACTTCAAGCTTTGTCATGTTCTTGCCATGCTGTGGAGACTGTGGTTTTATTTTAATTTTACTTTTTAAAAAATGTTTTATTTTATTTTTAATTTAATTTTGAAAACAATATTTTATTTTTAATTTAATTTTATTTTCAAAATTTTTATTTTATTTTTTAACATTTAAAAATATTTTCTTTGATTTTATTTTTTAAATTTTATTTTCTTTTAAAATTTTATCGTATTTTTATATTTTATTTAGAATAGTTGATTCTTTCATATTTCATTATTTTATTTTATTGTTTACAATATTTTCTTTGATTTTATTTTTAAATTTATTTTATTTTTTGAATTTAATTTAATTTTGTTTTGTAATATTTTAAAAAGATTTTATTTCATTTCATTTCATTTCATTTCATTTCATTTCATTTGTTGAGCAGGCACCTGATGTGTTTTACAGAGAATTGTGGCTTCCACGAGGTTTCTCAGCTCACCTGATGGGCTCCAGGCAGAGCTCAGAGCCCCTTGCAGGGCCTGAAGGGGCTCCAGGAGAGCTGCAGAGGGACTGGGGACAAGGATGGAGGGACAGCACACAGGGAATGGCTGTAAGCTGACAGTGGGTAGGTTTAGATGGGATTTTGGGAATTGGGAATTGTTCCCTGGCAGGGTGGGCAGGCCTGGCACAGGTGCCCAGAGCAGCTGGGGCTGCCCCTGGATCCCTGGCAGTGCCCCAGGCCAGGCTGGACACTGGGGCTGGAGCACCTGGGACAGTGGGAGGTGTCCCTGCCATGGCAGGAATGATCTTTAAGGTCCCTCCAAGCCAAACCATTCCATGATTCCATGGGAGAGGAAGCCCACCTGGCTCTTGTGGCCTCTCCCCAGAGTCCTGCTCAGGTATGGAACAGCCCCATGGGCCTACTGGTGTCTCCCAACAGGAGAAACAATCCCAAGAACCTCTTGGGAAACCCCTATTTGGGTCAAAACTTCCTCCTGCATCCTGTTCAAGTATTTATAGCAGCTCTGTGTTCTCATCCCTCCATCAATATTGGAGTTTAATGTCAATATTAGTATGAAGTGTCTGTGAGGGTTGGGAAAATGGGAATCAGAGCCATCAAATCTTTTATTTATGCGCAGTAAATTTTTAAAGTCTCCCCTGTGTTTTGATCGAAAATGCATATTACTGAACAGTTTAGTTCCCAAAGTCTGCCTCTGATGGAAAGATTTATTTGGGATGAGTGAAACGTGGGAAAAGTCAGCGTTGCCCTCACCTGCACCCCGGGCAGGGCAGCTGGAAGGTCTCTGCTGTTCTGGGGTTCCTGAGTTGAAAGGAACAGTAATTCCAAACCCTGGGCACATCTGAAGGAATGAGCAGAGGAGAAATGGGATGATATTCCCTGATCCTTAAAAAGCTCCCCCCGGCACGAGCCCGGGGCTCCTGCTGCTGCTCCAGGAGCTGCTCTCAGCACTCCAGGTTTTCAGCTTTTCCAGGGAAATTCTCTTGGTTCTGCTCTTGGGAACACAGAGCAAACCCCTGGAAGAAATTATTATTATTATTATTATTATTATTATTAATTATTATTATTATTATTATTATTATTATTATTATTATTATTATTATTATTGTTGTTGTTATTATTATTATTATTATTATTATTTCATAATAATTAATGGCTCCTAGGTTTTTATTTCTAAGGCAACATTTTCCCTCCTTTTCCTTTGAAACAAAATGTTCTAAGTAAGAACGTCAATAGAGTGAAAATTGAAAAACCCACCACCCTTTAGAGACAAATTTGCTCATTCTTAGTAATTTTTTTTTTCAATTAATGGCTAATGAACATAAATGTCCTTAATTACCCTGAATTCCTAATTAATGTCAGATAGCATTCCCTTCACCTCCAGGTGATGGCTCACACTATTGATGCTTGGATGCTTTGGTGGTCATCTTTTACAGAAATAATCCCTTTAAAACATCACAATTGTTAAATCCTAGGAAGTGGATGATTAGTACAATTTTTTCAATTTCAGAATATTTAGGTTTGTTTTCTGTTCAGTTCTTTTTGAAACGGGAGTTTCTGGCAGTGCAGAATGACAGAGACTTGCAGCTGGTCCCTGTTTCCATCCCTTCTCCCACATTTCCTCTCATGCCCTCAGAAACTGACCCAAATTCCAGGACAGCCTCAGCCAGCTTTGCCAACGTCCCCATTGTGGATCTGTCAGTGGCCACTTGGCTCTCCCTGAAAATCTGCTTTGTCTAGAGCAGCCTAAATGATTATTTTGGTTTAATTTACATGAATGGTTATGGAACCTCAGAATCCTGGGATGGTTTGGGAGGGAAAGGACCTCAAATCCACCCAGTGCCACCCCTGCCATGGCAGGGACACCTCCCACTGTCCCAGCTGCTCCAGCCCCAGTGTCCAGCCTGGCCTTGGGCACTGCCAGGGATCCAGGGGCAGCCCCAGCTGCTCTGGGAATTCCATCCCAGCCCCTCCCCACCCTCCCAGGGAACAATTCCTAATTCCCAATATCCCACCCAGCCCTGCTCTGCCTGCCCAAGTGTGGCCAGCTATGAAGTTTTCCTTGAATCGCCCACACCTGCCTGAAGATCCTGCTCTTAATTTAAATTTAAAGGATAAATCCTTTCATGGCAGAGGAAAATGACAGCTCAGATTCCCTGTAAAAAGAGAAAAGCAGGAAGGTGAGTACCAAGCACCTCCATCCCAGGATGGAGCTGATGTCTTGCTCCCAAGATTTATTTGTGTTTGCTCCATCCAGGACCAAGCATGCTGTCATCAGGGAATAAATGAGCAGATCACAGGTTTTTCCTGGGCAGGCAGACAGGGATTTCCAGTCCTGCATCCCAGGGAGCTCTGCAGTCGCAGGGACCTCCCACTGCCTGTGCTGGTGTCACTTCTGCTGCTCATCATGGGCAGAACCACCCAGTCAGTGCCACTGTCACCATTTCTATAGAAAAGGCTCTCAGTGGAGACTGGAACCTCCCTCTTCCTCAGCCCTGAGCTTCCCACTCATCCCAGGACACTCCAGGGCTCTCACTTTGCTCCCAGTTTGAAGGGTCACCAGGGAGTTTCCTTTAACCCTGCTGGCTTCCATCCTGGCCACAATTTGGGTCAGGAACTGCAGGTTCTTGCCTTCTTTTCTCCTCTGTTGATATCTTTCTTTAGAAGGTCTTTTAAGGCTAAACTATTTAGTTAAGAAATGACACTTAAATTATTTTCACTTTTAACCCAATAACTGATCACTCAAAGTCCACAATGCAGGCTTTTCTGTCTAATTACAAAATACCACCCAAACCAGTGAGGAAGGTGAAGAAGATGGACCAGCCTTTGCCCTAAAACCTCTATTTCACTATATATTCTAAAACCCCAAACTCTGTGGTTTAATATCTACCCTGTGACATCACACACTTCTAATCAAACTCCACACCCACAATCCCAGAGCTGTCATTCCATTTTGGAAGCTTTCTCTACAGCTTCAGGTCAAATGCAGTGTTCTCCTGGGGGTCAGAGTTTGTCAGCACAGAAAGCCTGGAATTCTCAGCATCCAGGACTCCAACAGGAACTTCCTTTGAAAGTTTGATAACACAAGTAGCTTCCCCCTTGGGTTGTTATCCAGGTAAGAAAATTCAGTTTTTGGGGCTGTTGGTTAAAAACCTGGAGCTGTGTGTCCAGCCTGAGTTCCGTGGGAATGCCACCTCCTCTTTACTTCTTTTTTTTTCAGCTGAGCCATGACTTTTTTTGGCATGGAAACATCACTGCTGGTTTATTCCTTGCCTCAGATAACTCCACAGCACACAGACAAGCTTTGACCCTGCCACTGGTGCCCTTTCCTGCCAAGGTTGTTGGCTGGCACGGGGAGCAGCAGTTTGTGATTAATCAAAGTGTTCATTAGAGCAGTTTATTTTCCACGGGAGCACCACAGAGGTGGTGACTGGAGGTGGTGGCAGTGGCGTTGCGTGAGCAGGATCCCTGTCCAAGGGCTGCAGCGTAATTACGGGACTGCTCTCATTTGCATATTGCCGGGATGCTGCCAGCAAATATTAATGGATTACTTTTTGTTCATTTAGCCTGTGTTTTTGAAAGATGCCTAAAAACAAAAAGATCATATCTGTATGTTGTTTTTTAATTTATTTTCACCTTTTTGTCTCCTTTGGAGACCCCTGGTGTATCAGCACTTTGTTTACCACAAATTAAACCTTAGCTGATTGTTTACCAGACTGAAGACCCTTGTGCATTACTCCGGCACTTTCCCTTTTTTTAATAATCACAACCTGGGATTCATTTGCAAGAGGCCCTAATCTGCATGAGAATTATACAATTAACTTTTGATTAACCGCCTAGTTCTTTTGGAAACCGCAGTGTATAGGATACTCTGCATTTAAATAATTCTCCTTAAATTGGGAGCAGGCCTTTCATTAAAGCGGCGAGTTTGACTAAACAACAACATTTGGAGATAATCAGGGTCAAGACAATAGGCAAGGCTGCAAGGCTAGAATGTCATCTTTAAATATAACAGCTGAGATAAAGGCACCCAGATTGTGCCTTATCGAAACACAAAAAATCAAAGCTCTCTCTTGTCTGTGGCAAAATACCAGGCCCTGGTGTTTAGGGCGCCCATTGTCTGGGCCTGGAAGGTGGCAGGATTTGCATTCAGAGAGCCGGGTCTGACACACATTACATCACGTAGGGTACTTATCTCGGAGTCTGACAATAATTATCAGGAAGAATATACTCAGAATGACTTTTTTGTGATTTTTATGCATCCCCAACACAAGGAAAGGGAGATAACGGCATTATGAGAAAGGGGAGAGTCTCCAAAGGCTCTCCCTGGAGCTGCGTTCTTCGATTAAATTTGCTATGCCACTTTGGTGTGCTGAACAAGTGGAAAGAAAGACTGTGAGGCTTTTATAGAGGGTAATAATAGTCCTGAACACAGCCCTTAGCAAAAGATAAGATCCATTGTCAAAACAAACAAAAGGAGCGGTATTAAACACCACTCGAAGAATATCTATGAGCAAAGTTTGAAATCCTTGCCTCTTTTTCATACCTTGAACCTGGCTCTGTGGTGTGGCCATCTTCTAACCAGGCACCTTTTCCCTCTGCTCTGCTCCAAGGAGGTTTGTGGTGGGATCTATCTCTGGTTCCAGGGAAGAGATTTAAACCATCCCAAAGCCAAGTTTGGTGTCTCTCCTATGGGGGATTTTTGGGCATATTTGCTGCCAAAAGAGTATTTTGTTCCTGCAGTGCCTTCGCTGAGGGTGATGGACATCTCACCAATTTGCAAGAGCCTGGAGTGCCAGAAAAAGGGGGAATGGCTTCGCACTGCCAGAGGGCAGGGCTGGATGGGATATTGGGAATTGGGAATTGCTCCCTGGCAGGGTGGGGGAAGGAGTAGCTGGGGCTGCCCCTGGATCCCTGGCAGTGCCCAAGGCCAGGCTGGACAGGGCTTGGAGCACTTTGGGATAGTGGAAGGTGTGGAACAAGATGGGCTTTAAGTTCTCTTCCAGCCCCAAGCAATCTGGGATTTGTGATTGTAGGAAATGAATTAGAAAACAGCTGAGGCATTTCTCAACGTCCTCCCTCAGTCTCTTCATTCTGCCAACACTTCCATCAAGGCACGGGAGGACTTTTCCTGGGACTGTGCCTTGTGCATCCCCCAGGCTTCCAGGAGAGCTGTGAGGGCACAAACAGAGTGTTTGCAGCAGGAGCAGCTCAGCCCCTGCAGCTGCAGGAGAAGCCAGGGCTGAGCTCTGCTGCTGCTCCAGCTTTTCCTTCTGCTGCCTCCCTCCTGCTCCTCAGGGCTCTCCAGGAGGGCTCCTGGAGCTGGATCACAGCTCAGACCTGGGCACTGGTCAGGGAGGAAGGGCTGGAGAGGAGGGTGCTGGAGCCCAGGGAAGGCAATGATTCATTTGGCACCTCAGAAAGTTCAGGAGTTCAACCCTGACAAAGCTTTGGTGCTTCAGATCAGTATCTTTAGAAAGGTGTGACCCTCTCAATCTGTGTTTCAGCCTTCTCCTCTCTCTCTCTACTCCTTTTCCTAAGGTTTTATTGCTTCCAGGGGATCCCATTCTTCTCCTAAATTGAATCCAGGTCTTGCTTCTGTCCCCTTCCTGCATGTTTTGCCCATTTCCCCCCCCCCCAGCAGGCACTGCACCTTTTTGTTACTGAGTTGTTGAGTCACTCGTGGAATTCAGTCCTTCATGAGAATGTTCTCCATGCCAATGACAGAGAATGTCTCAAAATACACAAACAATCCCAAGCACTCAGGAATCGAGGTGAGTCCCCTAGATCTCATATAAAAATTAAGATTCTTAAAAGAAAAATGTCATCTGCAGCCCTGTATTTGGCTGCTACATATTTTTTTAAGTTTAGAGGGTTTTTAAAGGTTCTTTTTTAGTTTAATCTTATGGGTACTTAAAGGAAAAAAAAAAAAACAGGCAAAGGGAAGGAATGTGAGAAGTACAAAAGCTCAGCTTTGTGAGTAATGTGAAGTATCACGGGGCTTGTGATTAAATCTGTATATAACATTTGAATGCAGCAGGAGGAGACACTTTATTTCCCGAGTAAATCAAAGTGCTGTGATATGGAATAAACTGCAAGAGTGTATTTATAGGCTCCAGGGCCTCACACCCACTCCAGGGCACAGCAGCCACCAGCAGCAGCCCTAAAGCACAAGGGTTTCTTTGATTTGGGGTGTGGGGTTGAAGCCTTGTGCAGGCTGCCCTAGAACAGAGGCTGGGCAGAGTCACAGAATAAAGCAGGGATTTATTCAAAGGATCTCCTCCATGGATCCACCTTGGGCAGCACAAGAGCCCAGCCAGGGCCGCACCCAAGATGAACCCAAATGGTCCCAAAATGCACGAGCGCTCCCGGGGTCTCTGCCTTGGCTCAGCTCTGCTCCATTTGCACCTTGCAGTTCATTGTCCCGTTCCAGCTTTAGCCCAGGCACTCCCACCCTGCTTGTTTTTCTCTCTCCAGCCCACGCTGTTTGTGCTCCTGGCCTGAGCTTTGGATCATTTGTCCTTGGTGCCCAGCTGGAGCAGGAATTGTTTTGTCTCCCTGCTCTGTGCACCATCCCATAATGTGAACCCAGCCCCACACACTAAAGCTGCACAGAATGTGAAAAATATAAAACCTAAAACTGAGGCATCAGGGCGGGTGGTGATGAGGGACCTGCCTGTGCTTCCCAAGCTGTTTCCTCAGCTGATCTCACAGGATTTGTGAGGGATGCCACAGCTCTGGATCCATGGAAAGATGACAGACAGGCCTTCCAGTGACACAAACTGGCTACAAGGGATGTCCCACACCCCAGACCAACACGCCCAGAATGTAAACTGGGGGGACTGGCTGGCAGACACCAGCTGTGGCTGGGAGATGGGAGATGGGCTGGGGACTGGTCAGGGCATGCTGAGAGATTGTGGTGGGTGTCACTTGTTTCTGCTGGACTTTGTTACTCTCTCTCCCTCTCCTTGTAATTTCTATTGTCATTATTATGATTATTATAATAATTATTATCATTACTATTATCATTATGACTATTGTTATTATAATCATATAAATATAACAAATACTATTAATAATAATAATATAATAATAACAACAACAACAATAATAATAATCATCGTTGTTTTTGTTTCTGTTGAAGGAGAAGTCACTGCCTGAGCATTCTCACAAAAATCAAGGGTTCACCATCCCTGGAAGTGTTCAAAACACCTCTGGATGTGGCCCTCAAGGATGTGTTTGAGCAGTAACACCTGAAACTCTGCAGTGGGGACACCAGGGGATCACAGGAGGGACTCAAGTCTCTGCCACCAGACGAACATCCTGTGGCAGTGCCAGGGTGTGCTGTCTTTTTTTGGAAAGAGTGGGACAAACCTGACTTTTCTTCGCGCTACCAGCACGGCTGGAATCCCCAATCAGTCTGACTGCAAAGGATTGCTCAGCTCCATTCCTGATTTCCAGCTGTGTTTCCTGGGAAGAGCTCCTTTACCTTCCTGCCAGCACCCGGGACCACCCAGGCTTTTTGAAGATATTGGGAATGAAATCAGCCAGCTCAGGCTTTTAATTGGCTCGTCTTTGTTAAATATCTTTGCAGGACTGAAACAACCTCTGCAGTGATTTCATGGTTCTCATGAATTTTGAACTCTCTTTAAACCAAAGCCCAGCTTTGTCACAATACGACACGAAATGACGACACGGACACTGCTGCTCTCCAGGTGAACAAAAAAGAGAGACCTTTATTTTCTGACTCCAACATTTATAGTTTTCCAAAAGTGACAGTGGATTGGAGGGTGACAGTGCCACCTCTCCAATGACACTGGACAGACCAAGAGTCCATCAATTCTCTCCTCCTCCATGAAAGAATGCAAAACATAAGTTATTTACAGAACTGTGTGTGAGAAAGTTTGTTACAAGAATGCAAACATCAGAAGGCTTAGCAAAGTCTTAAAAAATCAGGGTGACACAGCTTCAGCTGATGCTCCTCAAGACCTGGCAGACAGCAGCGGATGCTTTTTTCCAGGACTTGAATTAAAAAGAAAGGTGTGGAACCCAGCATCTCGTGCAGATAAAAAGAGATGCCCACTTGTGTCCTGACAGAGTGGAGAGGCCTTTGGGGGATCCTGAGAGCATCTCCAGCCAGAAGAGATGTGAGAGGTGCAGCAGGAGCCCCTCCATGAGACAGAGCCTGGCAGCCCAAGTCAGGAATTATCTTTAAAAAACTCTTGTAGCAAGCAGGAAGGGAGGCAGAGAACATTGGAGATCTGACAGCAGCTGTGGTTTGCAAACAAATCTATTGAAATGGGAGTTTTCCCAGGAATTTCTGCTCTTTGGCCTGCGCTGATAACCAGGAGTGTCCTGAGTGTCCTTTCCAAGGTGGCCAGAGCCATGTTTGGGTCTCACTCTGGCTGATATTCCTCCTCCTGCTCTTGGCTGATTTATGAGCTTTCCTTTTCCCTGCCTGTGCCTGACAACAGCACCTGGGCAGGGAGCAGGGAAGAACAAGGCTCCTGCTGGGCTCCTGAGGAGCAGGAACAGATGCTGCAGCAAGGATGTGAGGCTGAGCTGCCCACGGAGCTCCTGATGCTGCTCCCAGCACACCAGGCAGCTCATGGGGGGCAGAATTCCCATCAGTTGATATGCTGGGAGCACCTGGATTAGGTCCCTGTTACTGGGGCTGTGTGAATTTACAGTTTTATTCTTGTCCAGAATACAGTGTGGGGTTTATTTCCTCTGTCCCACCTCCCTGGGGCTGGGAAAGCAGGAGAGGGATCCACTTGGGATTTGGGAATGCACTGAAAGTCCAAACCTAATGTATAAACTTTCATATTTCATCTTATAAACCATCCATTGGCATCCTCTCCTAATTAGGGACTTTAAAAAAAGCATATCTTGCTAATATTTGTAATATTTTCCCCAATATTTCTCTGGTTTTTTTTTTCCCCTAGAAAATCTTGGAAATATGTGGTTTAATCTAAATATGCTTAAATTGGAATTTTTCACAGGATTTTCTGCTCTTTACCCTGAATTAATAACCAGGAACATGGGAGTTGTTGAACATGGGAGAAGGGTAACAGGACTTATTCCCAGATTTTGGAATTAGCACACCCAGGCAGAAGTTCCTATTGACATAACATTTTTTTACTGATGAAAATCAAAGTTTCGTGGCTACATTTACAAATAATAGCACAGATCCTCGTTATCCTCACGTCTCTGTCAGCCAAGTCACCATTAATTGGCTAAAATATTAAAGATGGGTTGTCATCACCTGTGACCACCTCATTTATAGCCCTGGATGACAGGAAAACGAGAGTATTGACAGGGCTGACAGCGAATTTGGGAGGGAAGGATGCTTGAGAGGAAAGAGCAAGACTCCAATTTTGGTCACTTTAAATTGGAATTTGCAGGAAGAGGTGTCAACAGAGAGAGAGAAAGGCAAGGCTGAATGAAAGGAGACAAATTGGGAGCAGGGAGGTGGATCTGAGAGTCAGTTCTGTAGAAATAGACCTTGAATATCCGTGTGAATGAGCTGCTCCACCCTCACTGTCAGGAAAGCAGGAGGTCTTTCATGGAACATTCTGGAGAGGAAGGTGAAGAGGAAAATTAAACTGAAGGGGAAGAGAAACAGATGTAGAAATTTCCAGAGCAGCTCATGAATCCTGGGGTTTAGTCCGAGGGTGAGTACAGGCTGCTGGAATTGGGTTGGAATTCAGATGAAGATGGACAGAGCTGGAGAGCTGCCCTTGATTCCCCTGGGAAAGGAGCTTTTCTCAGCACTGTCCTACCCGAGCCGTTCTGGGCCCTGTTTCAGATCAACCCCCAGGCAAATCCTGCACTTGTGCAATGTGGCAATAGAAGCTTCCAGCTGCTGCTCTGGGTGGATTGTTCAACCTCAGCCAGCTCGGTTATTGCAGGGCTCTCAGAGATACCAAAAATATCAGTGCATGGGGAGGGCATTTGGAGTATTCAGCAGCTTCTGAGCCATTCTCCTACAGAATTTTGTTTATTTGCTTGTTTGTTTTGGTTTTTTGTTTGTTTGGGGTTTTTTGTTTGTTTTTTTTTGTTTTGTTTTTTTAAGGCAAACTCTCTTTCAGAGCAGAGGTGTGATATCAAAAATGGATTCAGGACAAACCCTTCAGTGTCCTGTCCAAAGGGAATCTGTGTGGCCCATCCCAGCAAAAAGGTGAGGGGCGAGGAATTGTCACTGCAGCTGTGCAGGTGGGGAAATGGGATGGAGAAAGGGAGAAGCTCAAGGTGACATCAAGGGTCAGGGGCAGAGCTGGAAGCAGAACCAGGCTCTTTCCCCTACTAATGTATTAATAACATCAATGACCACCTCACCTCCTGCAGCATTACCTCAGTGAGGATCTCGTTGCTGAAAACCTTTTGTGATTAATCAGAGCTGGTGGGAACAGCGCTGGGCACAAGGCTCCTGCTCTGCAATCATTGCTGGATCTCCCTCAAATGAAAGAGGATGATTAAAGGCACTGATGGCATCATGCTCAGGAAGAGCTAAGGTGGGGTTGAGCTGTATTTTCTGCTCTCTCACCTTTAAATTGTCTTGGCCAGCCCTGGAAAGGCAGAGAGCGGTGATGTATTTCTGATTGCTGCCTTTCAGCTTGGCAAAACAACTCCTAAAGCCAATTTGGAGCTGTTCCAGGACCCTTGCTTGTGGTGGAGGTGCTGCCAGAGCCACTGAACAGCAGCAGATATGAAAATGAATCATTCCAGAGCATCTGCTTTGCACTGCTCCCGGGCCAGGAGGAGAGAAAAGCAAACGAGTCGGCAGAGCTGGTTCTGAGCAGAAGTTATTGGTGAGTGGCTGAATTCACTCTCCTTTTTTTTTGCATTGTCTTGTTTTTGACCTCCTGACTCAGAAGAGCCTCATATCTGGCTGGCACTGAGTGAGAACTCTCCAGTTACAGCCCAGGAATGTTGGAGGAGAGAGCTCCTCATGCATTATCACATTATTCTTGCTATCAGCTCGAGGAAATGGACACTTAATTCATCTTCTCCCATCTATTGATTCAATCCTCCTTTTAATTCAGCACTGGAGCAGACTATTAGCCTCCATTCACATTGCCCTAAGATAATACACCCTGATAGCTGCTCTCCTGATCCATTATGGAACAGGGATAGAATGGTGTTTCTGTGTGTCAGGAGCTATCGACTCGCTCTGCTGCACTCCCAGCACTCGCTGTCCCCACTCCTGGATGTCTTCATGGCTTTCTGGGGCATTGATGGAAGCAACGGAGAGCAGACACAAAGCCTTTGCCCTGGAAAGACACCCAGCCCTTCGCCTGGAACTTCCATGGAGTGTATCAAGGCTTGAGGAAAGCAAACTCCATCTCTGCCCTCACCATCCATCATCCTTTTCCCTTCCTCAGGCTGCAAACCCCAGGCAGGTTTGTGCTGGCTGGGTCCCTCCCTCCACCAGCATCCACCAGGGATCCTCCAGCTTGTCCTTCAGCCACATCCAAGCTGCAGCCCAGCTCTCTCTGTGCACAGACTATTCCCACTGATCTGAGGACTGAGAACTGCTCATTTCTTTCTATTTTTTTGTTTTTTTTTTTTTACTTTTAAAAATGTTTAATTAATTATATATATATATATATATATATACACACACACACACATATATATATATACACACATATATAATATACATATTTTATATATATATATTTTTTTAAAATATATGGAATCACAGAATGGTTTGTGGGGAAGGGACCTTCAATCCCACCCAGTTCCATGGCAGGGACACCTCCCACTGTCCCAGGCTGCTGCAAGCCCAATGTCCAGCCTGGCCTTGGGCACTGCCAGGGATCCAGGGGCAGCCCCAGCCTCTCTGGGAGAAATTTAAATCCTGGGGAGGTACTCAAGAACCCTTTTCTTTCATTCACAAATCAGCGATATTCTATTAATTCTCAGTTTGGGATGAGCTTCTGAACAATGTGCAAAGTAGAAAATGAGATGCACTGAGTGGAATTTATTTTTTTAAAATCTCACCCCAGACCTGCCTTTCCTTCCAACAGAGTTGCAGGGATCCATTTCCTGTCTATTTCTGTGTCCATTTCTCATCCAGGCTAAAATATATCAAATAGTAATTATATTGTAATGAAAAAAAAAAAAAGTTTTATTTTGTGCTAGAATAGACTTTAAAAAATTAATATAATGTGTTAAAAAGTGCTAGTTCTAATTGTTGCTGCCATGGAAAAGGTGCAGCTGAATTAAATTAATCCATGGGAGACTTGTTTTGTTGTGCAGTAACTACCACTGTTCCTTGAAAGGCCGTGCTTTTTTTTTTCCCAGCTCCTTATCTGAAAAGGTTTGCCATGTCTTCATGCCAGCACTTGTCATGCTTTAGAAAAATCACAAGCAGCAAAAAGTCAGAATTGTCAGTTCAGAAGACACTGCTTGTTCCACTGGGTAAAAGCCGAGGAAGCAACGTCGGCAAACGATCTTTAGGAAGAGGAAAAAAATAAAACCCCCCGATGGAAGCAGCAGTGGAATGAAGATAAAAAGGGTTGCAGGCTTTATTCTCATTGAAGGTTGGCAACGGGAAAGCTGTTGGAGTAGAAGAAGAATATCTGATAGGTCATCTGTTGTGTAATGAAGAATAGAAGACAAGCGAGGAGAAACAAGGTGATTCCAAACCTCCGAGGGATGGAAGATCTTGGGAGGGAAACATGAAAGCAATACCTTTATAAACTGACCAAATTTAATTTACTAGCAACGAGCCTTGTAAGGCTGCGGGCTGACAAAATCCATTTGTAATGCTCTGGGTAAGGCTGAAGTCAGGCATTTTTCTCCTGTGGAATCATTTTATTGTGTATTCCTTTCTTTTTGGTGCAGGTTTTCTGATTAAAAATTACCATGGGCATGTCAAATATTTCCTTGTCCTCCTGGTATCTGGGCTTCGTTACCCCATAACTGATCCCACATACCCACCTTCAACAGGCACAAGTAAAGGGGGAACAAAAGCTGATAAATATCTTGTCATTTAAAATGCACAATTTCCTGCAAAGTGTCCGTGTGGCTCTGCTCTGGATGTTCCTTGAGAGACACTGGAGTTGTCAGGACGTTTTGCTGCAATATTTCCAATGCATCCTCTCAAATGCATTCCTGATTTCAGGTGGGAAGTCAGGAAAATGCTCTGCATGAGGTCCCAAGTGTTTTTCCTTTCGTTTGTGACACACTGAGAGGTGTGAAATCTGGATCCTTTTGCTGAGAACATTGGGATGGGATGGGATGGGATGGGATGGGATGGGATGGGATGGGATGGGATGGGATGGGATGGGATGGGAGCAGGCTTTTATTGGATAATGGGAATGGTCTCCTTGGCTGCATGGAAAGAGAAAAATGGGTTTTACATTGAATTTCTAATTCAGTGGTGGGCACAGTCACTAAATCCTGTCAGTGTTTCTGAGATCTGGTAAGAATTTAACAGGCTGGGAGAGCTGGGGCTGTTCATCCTGGAGAAGAGAAGGCTCCAGGGAGAGCTCAGAGCCCCTTGCAGGGCCTGAAGGGGCTCCAGGAGAGCTGGAGAGGGACTGGGGACAAGGCATGGAGGGACAGGACACAGGGAATGGCTTTAAGCTGTCAGTGGGTAGATTTGGATTGGATTTTGGGAAGGAATTCCTCCCTGGGAGGGTGGGGAGGGGCTGGGATGGGATTCCCAGAGCAGCTGTGGCTGCCCCTGGATCCCTGGCAGTGCCCAAGGCCAGGCTGGACACTGGGGCTGGAGCAGCTGGGACAGTGGGAGGTGTCCCTGCCATGGCAGGGGTGGAAGGGGATGATTTTTAAGGTCCCTTCCCACCCAAACCTTTCCATGATTCCATGAGTGGGAATTTTCACTCTCCATGAACGGAGCTGTTTGTTCTGTGAGGAGCCCCAGTGTTCTGTGGTTCTGTGGTTTAGTTCAGGAGGAGCAAGAAATGACCAAGATTCTGTTTTGCAGCATGGGATGCATCAGCAGGACTCCTCCACGCATGGAAAGGAGTGGGATTGGGATCCTTCACACTTCCATGAGCCTCAACATTCCTTTGAAGGTAAAATGAGTGGAGAAAGTGGAGGAGAGGGGAAAGTTTCCTGTTGTAAACAACAACAGCTTTGGAGAACTGTGTCTGGTTTTAACCCTGACTTGATGGGTCAGATCTGCAGGAGGAGGAGTTCCTCCTCCTTGATCTTGGAAAATTGGCTGGAAAGGGGTCAATTTTAGGGTTAAATGGGGTTAATTTTATAAAAGGATTGAGTTGGAGGGGGGAGGACCACAGGTGAGCACATTTCAGAGATGCATCTCTATGATGTCATGTAGAAAAAATGTCCGGGCTATGATGTCATAGAACACCCAAAAGTAAAATGAGTCAAAACAGCATTTTATTGCATTGTAATCCTGTTTTACAATTAAAATTTGCCAGTAGAGTTTCTCAACTCATTATAAGAAGCAATGTGCGTGGACACGCTCGTTTTATTTCATCTTGTTTTACAAATCTAATAGAAAAAACCCCAGCTAAATTAGGCTAAACCACTTGATTCTGCTCTGCCCTTTTAAATGCTGTAAAGTAAGAAGATTATGTTACCCCCTTCCCCGTAAATCAGGATTAAACTGGTGTTTTCAGGGTTTTGTGCCAACAAAATCCCCAATTTGCTGAGCTCAAATTCTCTAATCTGAAGCCAGAGGCCAGAAGAGGGGATGCACTTTGGAAACTGCAACAACCCTGTTGTGGATCTGGAAAAATTACAGGAAAAATCAAGGAATTTTTCCTTAAACTATCAGTGCTCCATTCCTCCTGCCTTGGAAAGAGTGAGTTTCTTATCTCTAGAACCACTTTGCTTTCTTGGTGTTTCCTTGTTTCTCACCCACTTGTATTAGAATTGGAAAATTTCACCTGCAGCACAACATGCATCTATTAAAATCCGTGCCAACCTTCCCATCTCATTTTTAAGTGAATGTGAGTTTTCCTTCGTAAAATTCCAGTGGGCAATGAATTAAAAATGACAACTCTATATACGGCGAAAACAAGAAAATAAAATATACAAAACATTGCTAATGATCAGTTCTTGAAAAATTTACCAGACACATTCTACCCAGGGAGCTAAACTCATTAGCAGAAACTGATAGGAAAGCTGAGGAACTCCAGGATGAGGCTCAGGCACAACATATTCAAATGAAATCTCTTCTGCAGAATAGTTTTGTTTCTTTCTCTGAGATATTTAGCAGCAGCATGTATTGCTTTTTTAAAAAAAAACAAACAGCAGAGGTGTCTGGGAGGTTATGGCATCTTGTTAATCATGTTTACCTGCCTGGGAGCTGTTCCCCCCTTGGGGAAGGAGAAGATCTAATGATGGGCCAAAAATGTTCCCTGTGTTATCAGGAGGGTCCTGCTCAGCCACAGCCCATCCCTGGCCCCAGAGCAATCCTGGGTGTTGCCCTCTCTGGATCCAAAGGTGAGTTACAGACCTGGGCATGCTCCAAAGCCACCCAGACCTTCCCTGCATGCCAGCACTCAATAAATTGTAATCATTAATGACATCTGGGTGGCCTCACTCCATGACATTGGGGACAACCCATACACATCCTGCTTGTGGCACTTGAATGCTGCCACCTTCCAGGAACAGACAATTGTTTCACACCTCATTTGCAAACTAAAGGAGATAGGGAATGAATTGAACTCCCTGCAAACACTCAGGAGGTTTACAAAGAGTCCTATCTCTAAGTCTACTGTACTATTTGCATAAAAGAATTCAGTATCAATGTAATTATTAATGATAATTCTCAAACAGTTGTGCTGCTTCAGGATTTTTCAGATTAAGAATGTAATGAATTAGTAATAAAATCCGAACACAAATTTATTCCTAAATACAATTTCCTTCCTGGCTGTGAATCTCCTTGTATTTATTATAAAAGATGTACTTGTTGAAGCGGCTTTCCTCCGGCGGCGTGGTTTAAAGGCACATGTCTTCAACAAACTCAAATTCCTGTCAGCAAACCACTCTAGGAGAAGCTTTCCTGTTCTTTGGGCAGCAAGAGGATGTGACTGATGTGTTCTTAATGTGAAATATCTTCCAAGCATCCTCCTCGTCCTGCGTGCAACGCTGGCAGTGCTGAGGAGGGCGAGCCCTTGGAGAACCTGAGCTGCTCCTCTCCCTGTGACACCCACAGGGCCCAGCCTAACAGCCCTGCCTAAGTGACAAAGCCAGGCCTGTTTGCTCTTGGCTGTGGTCTGGGGACTAAAGATATTCTGTGGATTGCTGGAGTTCTGGATGCTGAGAGTTTCAGACTTTCTGTGCTCACAGGCACTGACCCCCAAGAGAACACTGCAGTGACCTGAGGCCGTGGAGAAGCTTCCAAAATGGAATGATAGCACTGGGATTGTGGGTGTGGAGTTTGATTAGAAGTGTGTGATATCACAGGGTGGAAAGCTTAGAGTTTGGGGTTTTAGAACATAGTAATGTCTATGAAGCAAGATGGAGGTTTTAGGGTGAAGGCAGGTTGGTCTTCTTCACCTTCTTCTTCACCAGTTTTGGTGGTATTTTGGAATTGGACAGACAAGTCCACAGTGTGGACTTCGAGGGATTAGTTATTGGATTAAAAGTGAAAATAATTTAGGTGTCATTTCTTAATTGGACAGTTTATCCTTAAAAGACCTTGTAACAAGAGATAGCTGGCCATTTTGTGCCTTGTTAGTGAGATACTGCAGAACTCACTGCTGTGAGGCTGAGACATTGATAAGAAACAAAAACACCTGAGTTTGAATGTGAACTGTCTTCTCAAGTGCCTTCAATCCCAGCCTCCACAGAGGTAGAAAACAGGAGCCAAAACCCAGCAGTGGATGATATTTGAATGTACTTTGTATGGCTCCATCAATTTCTTTTGGAATTGGTTAAGCATCCACTGGTGCATAAACTAGACAGGTGGAAAACTGTTTTTCTGGGGTTGTGTTGGACAGACATGTGGTATCTAAACTTGATCTACTAGCTAAAGTCACCTAATTATTGGTCCTAGGTTGGCTAACTGGTAAATTTGTATCATTAAAAGTTAAGTAAAATAAAAAAAGTAGAAGCAGAACATTTGGTTGAGCTCTGTATTTTTCTTAAACTATTATCTGACAAAAAATTCTACAACACTACTGATTCTTATACTTACAAAGAAATCCAAAATTCAGTTTTCTGCAGGTGACACACAAGATGCTAGGTGTAAGTTGAAATGTCTGTGTGATTCACCTTTGTGTGTTTGCTTCTTTGGCTGTGGAGTGATTAGTGTTTTCTTGTGCTCAAGAGGGTTTCATGTTCTCTGTTACAGCAGCGTGGCTGTCCCCGTGCTCCTGAGGTAAATCCAGGTAAATCCATTTTGGGAACAGCCTGCCTTGACCCCCCCAGTCATTAACACACTTTTATCTGCTCCCAGATAAAGGGACTAGATCTGTGACACCCCAAATCTGCACCTCAGCCACCTGTCCTGCACTCCAGGGCGTCATTAGGAGAGACAGGATGAACTCCAGATGTTGGAGAACCATGGCATCACTTCATGGATCACTCCTGGGACAAATAAACCCCAACATTTTGGTGTTTGTTGGGCACCGCAAGGTAAGTGAAGACTTTTTATGTGGAGGTGGTGGCACATTTTAATTTATTTTTTTTCCAAGCCCATCTCTTGAAATTATTTTTTCTTGGAATAACCAGGGATCAATTTTTAACTGAAGGTTGAATCCTAGCTGCAATATAAGAAACTTTTCCATTTTCTCCTCTCATCTTTTCTCCTTTTCTCCTCAAATCATCCCCTGCACCAGGAATGCTGGTGCAAATACTGGTACAGATTTAGCACTTTCTGGTTGTCAGTTATGGTGAAACATTTATTTCCCAGGGTATTATAGGGCTTTGGCATCAGCTTTAGAGCAGATGACGTTTTTCTGTTTATAATTTTTTGTCTGGTTTGATGTTCTGCAAGATTAGAAATAGCAAAGTTTAGTGGATGGTGCAGTAATACCTGGATGTTGTTTTAATTCAGAACAGAGTTCTGCCTCCCTATTTAATATCGACACAAACACACCTTCCTGGTTTGATGGCGAGATCTACAACCCTATTTTCCACTTTTCCAGTGGATGTGGTCGCTCCACACCCACTAATCCTCAGCAGGACCCGACCACCAAGCCCAGTCCTTCCAGGGAGGTTGATGGGGCTGAAATTTTCCATAATCCAAAGAAAAATCCCATTACCTCTCCAGTTCTGGCACCCTACCCTGTGCTAAATCCCAGTGACAAAGGAAAAACTAAACCCCACATCCCCATCACGGTCATGTTAATATATTTAATGTGAATTATGGTGGATTCCTGATTGTTTCAAGCCTCACTGGGAAAGTGGAGCTGTTTTTTACCTAATTCCAGAAGTGAGAGCTGCTGGATGTGGAGCATCCTGAGGGCAGGCACGAGATGTGCTGTGCTCTAGACTTGTAACTAAAGGTTGATTGTCTCTAAAATCATTTGCACATGGACAGAGCTGTAGCCCCACATGGTTCCTTTTCCCTTTTCCTTTCCCCTTTTCCTTTCCCCTTTTCCTTTCCCCTTTTCCTTTCCCCTTTTCCTTTCCCCTTTTCCTTTCCCCTTTTCCTTTTCCTTTTCCTTCCCCCTTTTCCTTTTCCTTTTCCTTTTCCTTTTCCTTTTCCTTTTCCTTTTCCTTTTCCTTTTCCTTTTCCTTTTCCTTTTCCTTTCCCCTTTTCCTTTTCCTTTTCCCTTTCCCCTTTCCTTTTTCCTTTCCCCTTTTCCTTTCCCCTTTTCCTTTCCTTTTCCTTTTCCTTTCCCCTTTTCCTTTTTCCTTTTTCCTTTTCCTTTTCCTTTTTTCCTCTTTCCCTTTCCCCTTTTTCCTTTTTTCCTTTCCCCTTTTTTTCCTTTTTCCTTTTTCCTTTTTCCTTTTTCCTTTTCCCCTTTCCCTTTTCCTTCCCCCTTTCCCTTTTCCCTTTTCCTTTCCCCTTTTCCTTTCCCTTTCTCCAAACGTCCCAATTGTTTATCCCAGGTCTGAGGCTGTAAAGGGTTACCTGGAGGAAACACTCCTAGAGCAGCTTTATTTTACACCGGGGAGAGTGGAAACCCAAAATCAGTGGCTAATTTTACTCTAACAAAGCTTAAAAACTTGGAATTCTTTCGAAATGTTGCTTCTAAAAACAACAACAAAAGAATCCTGCCTTCCCCCACAATTTGGGAGCAGCTGCCAGGTCATTTGGGGTCTGCACCCATCACAAACCTCAGTATAAAACCCCAAGGGAGGTACCCTAGCTGGATGGAGCAGCCACCCCAAAACCTGGAAAAACTTGAGAGTTCAGGTATAAAGCGTGTGAGTATTTCAGATCTGGAAAAAGAATTGTATTGTTTGTTGTAGGAAAAAGGAAGTGTTGTTATAAATTCCTGGAATTTTGCTTCAGTAGAATGTAGAAAATGCTAAGGTCATCTTGAATTTGCTTTGTGAAGTACCAGAAGTGGGAAAAAAAAGGGAAAAATATTGTGGTGTTTGGTTAATTCGGTAAAAAATTATCAAGAAATATCATTGCAGGACATTGGTGACAGGATTTGAGGTTTTAGGAAGGGAGGCAGATCCATCTCAGGATAAGACAAGGGGAAGTGGCTTCAGGTTCCTCCAGGAGAGATTTGGATTGGGAAAAATTTAGGAAAAATTAGGAAAAATTCCAGCATGGAAAGGGTTGTCAAACCTTGGCACAGCTGCCCAGGTCTTGCTGACCAGCCCTTGGTTCTGGGACAGCTGCTCCTAACTTGGAGTCATTTGTTAATATTTAAATTGAGCTCTGGGGGAAGCAGTGAAAGAGGAAATTATTTATAAAGTCATCTTTACGTGTGTGTTTTCTCAGCTAGTGACTCTTTAAACTTCCCCCTGTGAAATGTGCTGCAAGTTTAGTATTTGAAAAAAAACCCTTTTTTTTTTAAAAAAAAATTTACATTTTTATATCAGGGAAAGACTTCCAGGCTACCCCAGCTGCCTTTTTGGGGTGTTTAGGTTCAGCTCTTCTCCCAGGAGTTTCCATGGTCATCTGCAGCCACTGAACCCAGGGATTCCTCAGCAGGGCTGGGGGGATTTGGGGTGATTTAGGAACTGAGCTGAGCGCTCCTGCACGGCCCCAGAGCTGCTTTTCCCCGGTTTCTGTCTGGAATCTCCTTGGATGAGGTACTGTGGAACTGAGTCGTGACCCTACAAATGTGAACTCACGGGTTCTGCAGCAGCAGCGAGCAGTGCTGGGCCTTGGCTCCACCTTCATTGCTTGCAGATGTTGGGCCTGTCCTGAAGGAACAGTGCCTCAACTCATCCCAAAACATCTGTGCAAGCACTTCAAAACGTGATCTATGGCTGCACTCCTCCCCCTCACACTTATATTTATTCATTTATTTATTCATGCTAACCCAGAGTAAGATTTAAGCTGTTCAGGACCTGAAATTCCCCAGTTTTCAGCCTGTGTGGAGCATCCTTATTTCTGTCAGTGTGAAACTTCTCTGCGTTGCTTCACCTTTGGTTGTCATCAGTCGTTCCACTCACAAAATCACTCCATTATCCCACAGTTTCCTGTTTGCTGTAATGAAGACAACTGGATTTTTGATAGTCTATTAAATGGTCTATTAAATAATGTGGTTGCTGGAGGGACCCTGGTGATTCTGTGTGGAGTGGCAGAGTAATAACTCTGTGATTCAGATGCTGCCTGGATTTCCTTTCTATTCCAGCTGTTGGAAATGTTTTCCTGAGAGTTTGCATAAATCTTCCTCCTTCTCAGCTGGCCTGCAGCCAGCACAGATCCACTTGTTCTGCTGGAACCTGGGATATTCAGCAGATGGGGAAGCTCCCAACTGTTGGATTTGTCAGTCCAAGATGCAGAAGACAGGATGGCCTGAAGCTAAAAATCATGGGTTTAATTATAGGATAAAATATGGATAATTACAAAATATAAAATCTGGATATAATAAAATTATTCCTCAATCTGGATTAATTCAGTGAACAAGTATTTACCTTTGTGATGGGACAGCAGAACTCCTCTAATCTTGGTCTGGGAATATTTTTGGGCAGTTCTTTATATCTAAGTCCCAACCCAAACTGGATCTCCACATATGAGGTACCATAAAAGCCTCCTGACCACCTCAGTGTTTAAGGTTCTGTCTCCAAGCACAGCAGTGATGAGGTTTGATAAGGCTTCCATTGATCTGTGGGACTTCTGTTGGAGCAGAGCCTGAAAATGTTTCTTGTCTCAAGCTCCAGTACTTGAAGATCACAAGTTCCCTTGGGGGATCCTGACCCCAAAGGCACAGGGATGGTCCTGCTGAGATTCCAGTTAGGGATTGTTCTGAACTGGGGATGAGTTCCCTCCCTGGCCATTGGCAGTGGTGCAGGCTGTTGGACATGGCTGTAGCGGAGTGATGTGTGTGCTGCTAAAATGATGTTAAACCTTTTCCTTTTTCCTTCTGTTCTTCAGTTTTTCTCCTCCACCTCTGAAATATTGCACTTACATTCCAAATTTTGCATTATCACCCCAAATCCTCACCATGATCCTCACAGGGAGCCTGTGCAGTGAAATATTGGGCTTTTTCTCCAGCCAGTGTCCATTCTTCACTGGCAGATGGACTCAGGGCTGAAAATGAACAGCACCAAATCCCAACACTCCTTCCCTTTCCTGTTCCATCCAAGTACAAACAACTGTGCCTTAAAACACTCCAAATGCAATGGCAGCAGCCATGAAAGCCCCTTTTTGTACTGTATTTCTGCTGGGGAAGGGTTTTATGGTGTGACTGTGGTTTCTATCCCAAACATTTCACCAATGATTGCGTTCTCTGCCGTTTGAGCTGAGCAGGGAGAGCTTTGCTGCTTTGGAGTCACTTAAAGCTCTCTTGGGTCCTGTTCTGCTCTTTCTGGGCTCAGAGATGCTCAGAAGTCCCCACGTCCTCAGGTAAGGACTTATTTCATCCCAGTGTTGGCTTTCTGTCCTCTCGGGGGTTGGAACAACACAGCCTTTAAGGTCCCTTCCAACCCAATCCATTTTCTGATTCTTTCAGGGTTTTATGGAAGGAGAAGGACAGGAGTTCCTTTGCCATGGTTGGATGGTTTGATAGCACTATTCCCTTTGCCATCAGCTTTTATTCTGTATATTTCTATATTCTTGTATTTTCATTCTCATATTTTCATACTATATACTTACACAACTCTTAGATTCAACAGATAAATTGATTCCAGGACAGACATGACATTTCTTTTCCAGAAAACCTGTCAATGTTTTTACTCATGGGCCTCATTTCTGTGGTTTTACCAATCCAGGGACTCTGGGGGTGACCTTCCACCCTCCACAACTCTTTACAATCCTGATTCCTTCCTTCATCATCATTTTCCTTGCAATCTGAAAATCAGGGTAAAACGTCTCTGTTGCTTTCTTTCCCTTTCACTTGCCCCAAGGAATTATTGGAGAGTTCTCTGAGAGCTCTGTGCATGAAGACTTTGTATTTGTGCTTTGTGTTGCTGTGTCAACACTTAATTTATTTTGGTGTTTTTGTGGTGACATCTCAGTATTTTCCATCTATTCTGCAAGAGCCATTTCTTTAGTACATTCAGAACTTCCTGGTGAATTTAGAACCCAAACTGCTGCAAACTCCAGGGATCAGAGACCTCCAAAAGTGCTCAAGTTCTGAGAGTCCTGGGAGTGCCTTAAGTTGCTCAGAGTTGTATCTTGAGAGCACAGAGGCTCAGAAATGAAAATTGTGGAGTGATTTCTTCAGAGTTTGAGGCCAACACTTCTTTTTGGTGCTGGTTTTGTATAAACTCAGCACCTCCCTCTCCTCCTCAGCGATGGGGCTCACACTGAGCTTTGGCTGAAGAGGAGACATCACCCTCCCGAGGAATTTCCCTATTCAGATTTTGGGTTCTGTACTTGCAAAACAAAGTGTAGTCAGAGAACGAGGTCTGTGCTGGAGCCTGGAAATTATTTTATTCTGTTGTTGCTACCTGATGGAACTTAATTCTTTAAAAACCTTGTCCTTATCGATGTCGGTCACCTGCAATTTGTTTGCAGCGTTATTCCAGCGGGAAATCCCATTTCCCTGTGTTGCCAATCTTCCCTGGGTTTGAGCTGCAGGCTCTGGATCCTTCCCAGGCTCACTGGATATCTGGGAAGGAATTATTGGCCATGATTGGATGCAGCTGCTGCAGCTCTCAGAAAGGCTGAAAAACTCTTCCGAAAGACTCTTCAAGATGGTTCTGATAAATTCGAAGTTGGAGAGTTTTTATTTGCTTTCCATTAAAAAGCCATAAAAGAGACAACTGCTCATATGTTGCAGGAGGAATTCCTTTACCCTGTTGAGAGATGGCAGATGGAAAACCAGGAATTTTATGTTGCGGCGATAGCTGGCATGTTGTACATGTTAATGTCCTGCTTCCCATCTTCAACAAATCTCTAAATTTGGGGATGAGACAGTGGAAAGATTAGAACCTGTTTCCTGATGGCTGTTTGGAGCTGCTTTCTGCTCTTTGTGTGGGTGACTGCAACTCCCTGACTCATCCACTGCTCCTTTGCCCTCCCAGTTTGGAGACCTGGGGAAGGTTTAACTCCCAGTTTTGCTCTTTTGTGGTCACTGATGGTGCTGTCAGGGGTTCCCGTGTCCTCAGGGTGGGCTTTGGGCTCTGTTGTCCCCCTGTGCCCCAGCAGAAGCTGCTGCAGGAGAGTTTTGTCCCCTGGTTGCTCTCCAGGCCACGAGCAGTGGACAAGCTGAACAGAACAGCTGTTCTTGTTGCTTTTGCTGACATTCAAAATCTGCCTTTTCTGATGAAACAGATAATTTTTGTGGCAGCCCAAGAGATGAGATCCTTATTTCCCTGAACATCTCCGATGGATATGAAGGCAATATTTTGCTTTCTCTGATTTATGGGTGTGCCTTGCCAATGCCAGCAGATGAAATGGATTTTCACTTGAGATTGTGGAGACTCGTTACAGATGTACATTTATTTCTTTCTCCTCCGTTCCTCCAGAAGATTTGCACGTCCTGGCAGACACCACAAGCTTTTGTTTTGGGTTGGGAAGAGCACAGAAAGGGTTAATGCTACTGTTTGCATGAGCCACAGGAGCTGGAGCAGCTTTCCTTGGGCTTGCCACTTCCTTAGGATTTGCTTCTCTTCTCCAGTCCCTGGGATGGGAATTTTATTCCTTTCCAGTTTGCACTGATGATGTTTAGTAGAGCTCTGAATGTTTTGTCACCTCATTTTCAGGTGTTTGGCACCAAACTTTGGCTGATGGTCTCCTCTTAGTTTGTCTTGATTTATTTCTTTGTTCCAGCCTTTCGTGCCTGGGGTTTTTTGGCTGTTCCCAAAGTCAGTTGCCAGGGGACAGCTCTCCCCATCCCCATGGTGTTCCTGCACCTCATCCCAATTGTGGGAATTTCAGAAGCAGTGAAACACGGTGGATTTATGTCCCAGAGTTGCTTTTTATGGGATGCTGGAGCTTCCCTTCCTGTACACTCCAGCGAATGTGTCCATTCAAGGGATCAGGGTAAACCCCCAGGTGTGGCGTGGTCTGGGGACACCTATGGACCCCTGAGCCTCATTTGGTGTTTTTGGGGGAGCAGAGGGGGCTTGGGATTGGCTTTGGGGTCTGCCCAGGTGTGGCAGTCCCTGGGGGTGAGTCCCTGGTTCCTTTTTGGTGAAAGTTCAGCAGGACCTGGGGATGCTGAGGGCTGGAGCAGCTCCCCAGTGAGGAGAGGCTGGGAGAGGGGTGGATGTCCAGCCTGGAGAGGAGAAGGCTCCAGGGAGAGCTCAGAGTTCCTTCCAGGGCACAAAGGGGCTCCAGGAGAGCTGGAGAGGGACTGGGGAGAAGGGATGGAGGGACAGGACACAGGGAATGGCTTTAGCCAGGAGAGGATAAATTCGGGTGGGATATTGGGAAGGAATTCCTCCCTGGGAGGGTCGGGAGGGGCTGGGATGGGATTCCCAGAGCAGCTGGGGCTGCCCCTGGATCCCTGGCAGTGCCCAAGGCCAGGCTGGACACTGGGGCTGGAGCAGCTGGGACAGTGGGAGGTGTCCCTGCCATGGCAGGGGTGGTCTAGAAATCCTTTAAAGTTCCCTTCCAACCCAAACCATTTCCATTTTAGGATTCTTTGCCTTGCTGCAACCCGAGACCACGATTACTAGGTGGGCAAACAGGTGAGCTGAGCTCAGTCGCGTCCTTGCTGCAGGAAATGTCCCCGTTCCCAGGCTGGGGGCAGATTTTGGGAGCTGCTGCTGCTCGGTCCCTGCTCCTGCAGCTCGCAGGGAATGTGCAGCTTTCCCAGCATCCACCCGATGGCAGCACAGCGATGGATGTCACACTCCCGGCCCTCCCTCCCAACCTTCCCTCCCACACAAGCAGCAGTTTTTCCACAATCCAAACAAACAAAAACACACACACACACACACACACACACACACACACAAAAAAAAAAAGAAAAAAAAAAAAAGTCCCCAAAAAATTCCCCCCAAAAATACAAAACAAAACACACACACACACAAAAAAAAAAACTAAAACAAAAAACCCTAAAACCAACCAACCAAAAAACCTGTCCCAAACCCCCCCAAAAAGCCAAACCAAAAAAACCCACACCAACCCAACGAAATAACCCAAGGAAAATTTTTTAAAAATCAGCTTTTTATTTTTAATTTTTTTTTCTTTACCTCTTATCATGTTTTCCAACATTTTTGTTTAAACTCCATATTCATATATATACATTTACTAAATAATTCCCGTAGTTCTGACCTCTGGTAAAACGCTGCAGCACAGATAAAACAGACCTCAGAAATTCCCAGCCTGTGCCCAAAAAACCCATTTTCTGAGTGGATGAAACTGGGCTTTCCAGTTCAGCCTCGTGCAATTGCAACTGCATTAAGTCATGAAGGAGGGTAATACAATGTACCATCATTTTCAAGTAATTTAATCACGAAAACTAAAAATTTGGAAGCAAACAGATATTTTACTTAATAGAAACCATCTGCACTGTACAGTAGGCAAATTGTATAAAAATGAATAAAACTGTCTCTGGAGGAAAATGACTCAGGCACCAGCTTATATAATGAAGATGTATATGTGCCTTTTAGCATTTGCATTGTCTATTAGAGTAGGTAAATCGCAGTGCTGGTGTAAGGAAACAGCTCCAGATTTTATTGCCATCCCGTGACTGATGGCAAAGGCAGCAGGGGAAGCCATTCCTTTAGAGGGGGCTTCCTCCACACCCCAAAAGCTTTGGATGGGAAAGCTTCACTGGTGGGGGCACATTTTAGGCTTTTTCTGGGGAAGGATTTTCCCTGATTTGGGCTTTTTTGCTTGATTCAGGCCTGGCTTATTTGGGATTGTCCAGAGAGGATTTGCCACTGGAGTTTTGTTTGGTAGAGCTGGTGGATGAGTTTTAAACAGATCCCTTAAACTGGTCCTTTAAAATAGTCCCTTTAACTTGTTCTCTAAACTGGGTTTTTAAATTGATTCTTTAAACATGTCTTCCAAACTGGTCCCTTTAACTGATCCTTTAAATCCCCACCCAGCCTGTTCCACACCCCAAAAGCTTTGGATGGGAAAGCTTCACTGGTGGGGGCACATTTTAGGCTTTTTCTGGGGAAGGATTTTTCCCTCAGTCAGGCTTTTTTTTCTTGGTTCAGTCCTGGCTCATTTGGGATTGTCCAGAGACCTTTCTACTGAGACTCTTCCACTGGAGTTTTATTGGTAGAGCTGGTGGATGAGTTTTTTACAGGTCCTTTAAACTGGTTCCTTAAAATAGGCTTTTAAATTGGTCCTTTAAACATGTTCTCCAAACTGGTCCTTTTTGGCTTGATTCAGGCCTGGCTTATCTGGGATTGTCCAGAGAGGATTTGCCACTGGAGTTTTATTTGGTAGAGCTGGTGGATGAGTTTTAAGCAGGTTCTTTAAACTGATATTTCAAATTTCTCCTTCAAACTGGTCTTTTAGACCCCCACCCAGCTTGTTTCAGACCCCAAAAGCTTTGGATGGGAAATCTTTACAATGGGGGGATGTTTTAGGCAGGTGAAGGATTTTCCCTCAGTTGGGCTTTTTGCTGCTCGATTCAAGCCTGGCTTATTTGGGCTTGTCCAGGGAGGATTTTCTACTGAACTTTTATTTGGCAGAGCTGGGTGGATGAGCTTCAAACAAGTCCTTTTAACTGATATTTTAAATCAGTCCTTCAAACTGCTGCCTTAAACTGGTCCTTCAAACCCCACCCAGAGAAGGTGCAGGTTTGGCTGGTCCCTGCTGCTGGCACCTCTCCCTTCCCCTCTTGGTGAAGGACAGATTTCCCTACTTTTCCAAATATTTATTCCCTGGCATTCAGCAGCTTCCCTAAATGATGGCAAATAATATGAATTATTCAACCACAGGGCTGCAAGAGCCCGCCTCCAGCCTGCTTTTAAAATGAAGTTTATAAGAGCCACTTGCAGGGACTGAGATTGAACGCTGGAAATAAATGTGCCCTGCCTTGAAAGCTTTGGATTCTTTCTCCCAAATCCACAATGAGACCTGGTGAGAAAAGCAGGAATTTCCTGGCACATTTTTTTAACAAAGGAAAATCCCAACTTTCCCGGTGTTATTCCTGCTTTTACTTTCTCAGCTGGAATGTTGAAGGGTGGGGGGAGGAGGGAAACCTGGCTGATGCAAAAGCAGCTTTATTTTTATTTTTGGTTTGGGAAGAGTAAGGAGGCAAAAGCAGAATCAGTTTCCCCTTGAATATTAAAGCACGTTTGGTGACGAGAACATTTCGCATTAACAAATATGTAAAGTAAAAATACCTCCCAAAAGACTGAGACTTCTGTGAATTTTAACCAAATCAGATGCAATTTTTCTGCCCTGATATTCTCACTTTCTGCTGTTTTAACCCCCAGATCCACACAAGCCTCACCTGCCCTGGTGCTGGAGCTGCTGTTTCACACCTGGAACACAAAACCTGACCAACATTTTGGGTAAAAATCTGCTTTTTTAATTTTTTTTTTCCTGAGCATGTCTTTGGGTGTTTTTGGTACTTCCCCGTGGTGTTTGAATGCAAAAGTTCTTTTAAAAAGGAGCAATTCTTTGGGATCCAGAGGCTGTTTTTTTGGCAAACAACAGTGTCAAGGTCAGATTTGGGGCTGAATTGTTTCAAAATGGATATTTAGGGGGAAGATATTTTTGGGGGGCTCAAAAGCACCCTGGGCAAGGCAGTGGGAGTCATTCCTGACTTCAATAACCTGGATTAAAAACTTTCTGACAAAAAATGCACACAGATTTTAGCCCAGACCTGCTGCACTGGGAGGAAATGAGGCCATCAAGGTTAGAGCAGGATTAGTCCCATGCCCTTAAATACTTTATTAATGCTATTTTGTTAATTAACATCCATTGCATTCATGAAAATGAAAATGTCTTTGCGTGCCCATTCAAATCTGAATATAAAAACTCCTTACCTGTGGTTTTTTTTTTTTTTTTTTTTTTGTGAAAATGTAACTCACTTTGGGAAATCTCAGTTATTTCCTTTTTATTTTTTTTAACTGAGATCTGTAAGGAATTTAAATCCTTACAGGTTTGTAACGCTGAAAATATAATATTTTGTGTGTTCCTAAACCACAGGCAGAAAGAGCAGTTTATCTTTTTATTTTTAAATTCGGCGATTAATAGCCAGTAAAACATGAAACTCTGAAAGGGAAAGAGCCCCAGAGTCCAAAAGCACAAAGGAAATGGCTTCAGAATGAAGACATTTATTTTCTTCTTGCTTTCTTGTCCCATGGTTTATTTAGTTTCATGTGATTTGTGCCAGGACAAAGTGTGTTCTATAAACAAAAAAAGGGAAAAGGTTAAGCCAGTAATGAAGTGCAATGATAATAAAAAATAACGATGATAAATAAAAAAAAAAGAAAAAAGATGATTAACAAAAAGAAAAGAAAGGTGAGGAGTTACAAATACAGAGTGGGTGAGACAGTGGGACCCCAAACAACAGATTTATTAGGGAATTAAAATAACTGTGTTTTGGGGGGGAAAGAGGAGGGTTCAGAGCCCCATGGAGCGGGAGCACCAATCCCAGATCCACACGATGGCACTCTTAAGCTTTCAAACAATTCCATCCCCAGCTCCCAGCATTTCACCCGAACCTATTATTTTTCCCCTGCCAAAAGCCAAGGAGGAGTTGGTGGGGGGGGAACAGAAGGCACAGAACTTGGAGTCCCCCTTGAAATCCCAAAGTCCCGAGCTGACCCCACCCCACCCCTGCTGGGACCCCGGGAGCTGCATCCCAAAGGATTTGGGGATGGGCAGGACACCCTGCAGGCCGGGAGGGACAGGGCTCCGGCCCTGGGCTGTCTGAGGGAAAGGACACCTGAAAATCCTGCTCTGGAGGCACCCAAAAAATCAGTTTAAAAGCCACAAAGCCCCCAGCCCGAGAGCGAGCTCGTGTCGGGACATGGATGGGGAAAGGTCAGAGTTGTTGTTTTGGAGCTTTCTCTGCACAGCCTGAGCTGTACAAAAGTCAGGAGCGTGGGCTGCTCCCTTCTACAGCGTTTGTTGGTGAGGGTTTTTATAAACAAGAGTCCTGCAGGTCAGGCTGGAGCACTAAATTCCATAGTAAACTGTGAGGGGAGGGAAGGGAAGGGAAGGGAAGGGAAGGGAAGGGAAGGGAAGGGAAGGGAAGGGAAGGGAAGGGAAGGGAAGGGAAGGGAAGGGAAGGGAAGGGAAGGGAAGGGAAGGGAAGGGAAGGGAAGGGAAGGGAAGGGAAGGGAAGGGAAGGAGGCAGGGGGATGCTGAAGCAGATCCTGCCCTTCCCAGCCCTCTCATTCCAAGGCTGCATCGCCCTGGCCAGGAGAGATGTTGGAAAATCCAGCAAATCCCTGCACACCAGCACAGCCATGGAAGCAATTCCTGCTCCTTTCTCCCCTCTGCCCTCCTGCCAGGCAGGTTTGGGCTTTGTGCTCAGGGCTCAGGGAGGATTTTCCAGCTTCCCTGTCTGCCGTGGTTGCCCAGGCAGCAGCTTGAACCTTCTCACAAAGCTCAGCCTGGGGTTGGGTACAGGTTGCTGACCTCCTGTGTTTTCCTGGCAGGGGAAAAAACAAGACCTTGCTCCTTTGTTTCCTCCTTCACCTGAAAGGATCCTCTACCTTTGGATACGGAGCTCCAAATTCTCCTCCAGGTCTTGACCACCAGTGTTAAAGCCACTGCTCCTGCTGGGGCAGCCTGTGCCAAGCTGCTGTTCAGGGAAGAGTTTCTCCTCACCCTTTCACTGATCCAAAAGAAAAGGGCATTTCATCAGCAGCTGGAGCAGGAGTGAAGTTTGGAAGGTTCCAGCAGAGCCCCTGTGTCACCTGTTCTCATATCAAGGAGCCCTTGCTGCAGGAGTGGGAATCAATCCTGGAAAAGTGGCACAACCACTTATTAAAACCTCTGTGGCAAAGGGTCACTGCAACACCAAATCAGGGGCAGCCAGAGCACAAAATCCTAGAAAAAAATGGACAAATTTCTGACCCTTACACCAAACGAGCCTTTTGTGGGGATGATTTCCAGGTGCCAGTGTAACCCAGATCCTAAAGGTACAAAAATAATGGAGATCCTAAATATCCCAATATAATGCATATCCTAAAGATCCCAGTATGATGCACATCCTGGAGGTACAAAAATGCATATCCTAAAGGTTCCAATATAATGTACATCCTAAAGGTCCCAATATAATGCATATCCTAAAGATCCCAGTATAACACATATCCTGAAGGTCCCAATATAATGCACATCCTAAAGGTTCCAATATAATGCACATCCTAAAGGCACCAGGATAAGGCACACCCTGAAGGTCCCAGCCCACTGGGAGAGGGGCTGGTACCAGTTTGGGGGCTCTGCAGATGAAAAAGCTCTTCTCCCACACTGGGATGTGCCCAGTCCTGGTGAGTTTTGGGGTGAGAGGGGGCAGCAGGGCGGGAGTTGGGAATGAAGATTCCTTCCTGATGACTCTTCCTGCTGCTTTCTGGGTGTCTGTGGGCTTGGGGTCACCCAGCACCCACAGGGGCTCTCCTGAGAGGGGGAAGAGAGGCTCCTGAGCTGTGCTGGGTCGAATCTCCCGAGAACTGCCAAGCTGGGGTTACAGGGCATCCTCAAGGGAGTGTCCAAAACCAACATGATTATCTTGATTATTAATATTTGCATTGGCAGGGCTGCTGTGGGTTTGTGTGGAGAAGCACAGTCCCTCTCCTGCTCGGCGCTGCACGGCTGCTGAGCCCGAGGAGCAGCAGCTGGTCCAGCTCCAGAGTGGACAATCCCATTTTTTTTGGTGTTTTCCTAAATGTCAGGAGGGTTTGTGATGCAATCTGTGTTAGTGGCACCTCCTTTGGGGCAAATCCTGGCACTGGCTCCAGGATGTGATGCACTGAGCCTGGTGTAGATCTCCTGGATCTTCAAAGGAGAGGTAGGACTTGTATTTTAGATGGGTGTGGGAAATCTGAGCATGTTTTTCCAGCATTCCTAGGTGTCCCAGGCACCTAAATTCTCTATGTTTTCCCTCTAAAATCAGTCAGTTTTTGCTGAAATTTAGTTCAGTGTCACTTTTTAAGAAGCACCCCCAACCTTTACAAAACAGTCCCTGGCATTCCAGGGGTTAAAAATAATTCACTCCTTGAATTTTTCAGCTCTTAATTAGACAAGAGATTATTTGGACCAACCAGGAAACAACGATTTGGGCAGAGTTCACTCTCTGGGTATGTCCTGCCTTATTTTTCCTAAAGAGATCCTTTTGTTTTGATTTTTGGAGCATGAGCAGGTCAAGTGTCATCCTTTTTTATTTTTTTAAAGTGTTATAGTGCATTTAATAGACATCTAATGGAGAGATTTCTTGCTGGAGATGGAATTTGGTACGGAGATTCCAACACTGGGTTAAGTTCATTAGTTCTAAAACTCCACTTTTTTTTCATTGCTGAGCACATCCTCGCTGTGTTTTCTTGCTAACTGAAGCAGGAAATTGGGTTGGTTTGTAAATATGGTAAAAAAAAACCACAACAGATCTGTGCCTAAGAAGAAGAACTTGGTGTTGTCTGAAGTTATTGGCAGAGCTTTTCCCTGGAACAATCTGGGCAGGGACTCGTCAGTGCAATTACGAGATCTCTCTGGAGGTCACCTGCGTTTTGGGCTGCAGGGGAGGGGGATTTATTCCACTTCATTCTGCATTTTGGGAGCAAAAGGCCCAGCCCGTTCACCTGGGGGCTGCAGCAGCTTTGGGGGGTGCTGGCTCTTCCTCTGCACCCCAATCCTGCAGCCCAGCCCTGGGTTTGGGGGGCAGGCCTGAGCTTCCCCTTCTGAAATGCAGAATGCTCAGTGAATGGCAAAAGTGCTTTTAAAAGGGGCTCGTGGAACACTTTGAAAATATTAATTAGTGTGTTGAAGCATTCTGCATAGCATATCATAGTAAAACTGCTCCAGGGGGTTGCTTGGAATGAATTATTAATATGAATCCCTCTCTCCCTTATGCTTCACACCCTGATTTTATGGGACTTGGCGTGGGTTGGGGTGTCTATTAGATTCACTTATTGCCTGTTTAGTGGGAGTACTTTGTAGGCTGCATCAAAAGGTCACTATTTTTTTTTTCAGAATCCCAAATTTTAATCAGTGAAAAAGACTAAATTCCCCTAAATGTGGAAGGAGAGCTATGAAGAAAAAATTAAAAAAACCCCAAAAAACCAAGAAGAAGCAAATCACCACAAAGCCAAGACTGAAATTATTTTGTGTGCAGGAGGGGAACAAGTCCAAGCCCTGGGCCCAGGCTGGTTTGGGAGCATCACTGTGGGGTTTTCCAGAGCTGGAATGGCACAGCCACATGCAAATCCCACCTCCAACCTTGTCCAAACCACTCCAAGAAGAGCAATTCTGCTAAAACACTCTTGTAACATGTTCATGCTTCCTTCGCAGCCATTTAGATGCCTTGTACCACAAGTGGAGAATTCATTAAATTCACAGAGCACAGTTCCTTTTCCCCTCTTGGCTTTACAATATCACAGAGCTGAACCTGTTAACCTAACACTGAAAGAGAAAAGCTGTGCTTAAAAAAAAAAAAAAAAAATTGTTTTTCAGCTCTTGAGGTCTGTTTTGATGAAGTCCCTTGTGTGCAAATATAAATAAATCCATAAAGTAATTTGACTTTTAATTCATACTTGGATTATGGAAATATTTGTATTTGCATGGCTGCTAGACTGAATTACAAAGGGGTTTGAGGGTCCAGTTTGCAGCCTTAGAAGAAAAGAAATAGGGAAATGATGGTTTAGGAAGCAGTGGCACCTGTGACCCAGAGACTGCCAAGGGACAGAGGCTTGTGGCAAACCCCAATTTGTTATCACAAAACCCCAGACTGGTTTGGGTTGAAGGGAATTTAAAGCTCATCCCATTCCACCAGGGACACCTCCCACTGTCCCAGGCGCTCCCAGCCCCAGTGTCCAGCCTGGCCTTGGGCACTGCCAGGGATCCAGGGGCAGCCCCAGCTGCTCTGGGAATTCCATCCCAGCTCCTCCCCATCCTCCAGAGAACAATTCCTTCCCAATATCCCATCCAAATTTCCCCTCTTCAGCTAAAACCATTCCCTATTTGTCCTATTGTTATCTCTACTCCCTGAAGGATGAGGGACACTGAACTTTGGGCTTTGGTCTCATCCCACATCCAGAATTTCCCCTGTCTGCAGCACTGCACTGAGTGCTGAAGATGGAGGGAACATTTCCCCCATAACAAACAAAAAAAAAAAGGAAATGAATAAATAAGAAGTTGATTTCTGCATCTGGAAATAGATGCTTAAAAATAGATCTGTGTGGCACCTTTGAAAGTCCAAGGAGATGGAGTTTAAGCTTTCTCTGCAAGAAGTAAAAGGAAAGAAGAAAGGGAAAGCTGCTCACAAACAGCAGTGACATTCTGGAAGCAGAAAGGTTTCAGTTTATTTATGGTGTTAAAAACTTCAGGCAGAGTCATCATTTCAAAAAGCAAATCGCAGAGTGAAAAATGCCAGGGAGATTACTAATAATGGCACTTCTTTTCCCCTTTTTCTTCCTTTTTTAAAAATTTTAATTAAAAAAAAAAACAACAAAAGGTGAGAGGCAGCATGTTCCACTGGAGTCTAATAGAGAGCATAAATCTGCACCATCTGCAGAAGTTTGACACAGATTTGCCTCTCTTGCTGTACTTCCCAGGAGTTCTGAGCTGCAATTCCTTGTTGATGACAGCTCGCTGCAATTATGACAGAAAGCAATCATTAGCATCAGCCCTTCCTTACTTTTAGGAGAACCAGCAGCTTTTTCATTTGTTGTTTTTATATATTTTTTTTTTTTAAAAAAAGCAATCCTGAGAACTCCCCCTGCTTTAGGAGTTTAGCTGCTGATGGATTTTTCTAAGGAAGGGATCATCTTACGCTTTCTCAAGTTGTGTTATTGGCTCTATGAAATGTCTTTTTTCTGCTTTTTTTTCTGTTCCAGAGGAGAAATGTTGCCAACTGATTAATATTTTAAGCATGTAGACAACCTGCAGACCTTGCTCTTCGCCTCAGATTTCTCCTTTCTCCCCTTCCCAAAAAATGGTTTCGCTGCTTTAAACTCATTGTTCAGATTTCCTACTCCCAGGTGAGACGTGATTATTTATTCACTTCATGTCACCAAAATTCAGGACAAATAATTCTAGAAAGAGTTCAGCAAACAGTTAAAACAATATCACGTGGAATCTCTGTGGAGTTTGGCAGAGATTTCAGCTCCTTGCTTAAAATTATGTGGGTCAGCCTTATGATGTGGGCAGTGAATAGGAAAATCTGCTGCATTTCAGGCACTGAATTTTCCATGTCTTTAAAGGAAATGCTGGTGATGTTTAGTGCAACAGCGTCTGGGATGCCAGTTTAGGGGTTTGTGTGTGCTCAAGGTTGTGCAAAGCAAGTTACAGTGTGCAGTTCAGCTCCTCTGGATAATTCATGGAGATTTGGTTTTCTTTATTATTCAGATTTGGATTTCCACATTCCACATTCTCGTGTGCAAGGGTAAGCTGAGAAATGGAGAGGTTTGGTGAAAAAAGAGAGACAAAGGAGCTGAAGGAGCACTTCCAGTGGCCTCTCTGTGCTGGCCAAGCCCCAAATCCATGATGGCTTTTTGTGGACCTCGAGGCTGGGTGAGAAGAGCCATCCCAAAATTGCACCAAAACTGGAAAGTTGGTGTTTAAAATGAAAAAACACTTCCTGATAGAATTTTTCTCTAATAAATTCTGCATTATTTCTCTTCATAGGACCTATTTCTCTTCCCATCCCTTTTATTTGTTCACTTTTGATTCATATCTGCATGAGCATTTCACTTTGGACTACTTTGAATAAGCACCAAACCCAGCCTTTAATTTTCTTCATTTGTTCTTACTTGAATGTCCTTCTTCTCACCCCAGGTTTCACCTGAATTGTTAGTTTGACTTTACTCTTGAAAGGTTCATAGGAATAACTTCTGGAGTACAAGAGCCATGGCAAGTGCAGCAGAATAAATTCTGATTAAAAAATAAAAAGGAAATACAAAATTTCTTCATATTGAGAGTCCCGAACGGCAACTGGCAACAAGTAAATTGCACACAAGGTGCTGTGCAGACCTTACATGGGTTCAGAAAGAGGATTCTTCTGCCAGGGAATGTTCGGGAGATCTACAGTTCAGAAAAGGGATAAATTAAAAAGGATTCAGAACTATAAAAACATGTTTATAGAAAAACTGGTTCTGCACCTCAGAGGTTCTTCCTCTCTTTTGGCTTCTTGTGACTTAATTCTGATTTTGCTCCTGCTACCTGGTGATAGTCAGTAACTCCTCATCAACTTTCTGCTTTCACTGAGATCAGGGACCCATTTAGGTGCACTCAACCTGGGCCTACCTGAGTTTTTCATCTGTAGGCAAGCTGGGTTGGAGCTCGTTTCAGTGGTAAAATCTGCATCTTAAATATTTGCAGAGTTCCTCACATCTGTTGTAAAACCACAGATGTGCCTCTCCGTAGATATATATACTTCAGCGTGATATATTATGTTTTATAATTAAAACTCTATTGAATTTTAATATAAAAACAAATTCCTACATTAAAAATTAAGTAGAGAACAAACATGTGTGGTATCAGGAGGATACAAGCTCCAGTGCAGTAGGACAACAACATCTGACCCATAAAAAACACCCTGCTTTACTTCTAAAATACCTTTGTGGCTGGGAGATTAGTGGGATGTATTATTGAGGTTCCAATATTTGGGAAAAATAATATTGTTTTGTCACTTGCATTGATGAGGAAAGGAGCAGCTTTTGAAATCCCTCCATTAAACATTGGAAAACAAATGGATTTTGACAGAGCGTGGCCTCCCAACCAGCAGAGAGAGTTATTTGTGGGATAAAGTCAATACTTTAGAGCAGAATAAAGGGCTTCATTTCTTGCAGGGTCCAGGGGAGCACAAGAATTTGGATACTGGAGATCTGAGCTTGAATGCAAGAATAACCCAGCCCTGACTTGCACTCCTTCCCTGGGCAAAGGTAAGCATTGGTTACACAGAGTAACTCACTCCTTGGAGGATGTGTGTCAGGAAGGATGGAGAGACAAGAGCTTGGAGTGCCCAAAAGAGGGAGAATGGTTCCAAACCATTGGGGTTGGATGGGATTTTGGGAAGGAATTGTTCCCTGGAGGGTGGGGAGGAGCTGGGATGGAATTCCCAGAGCAGCTGGGGCTGCCCCTGGATCCCTGGCAGTGCCCAAGGCCAGGCTGGACACTGGGGCTGGGAGCACCTGGGACAGTGAGAGGTGTCCCTGCCATGGCAGGAGGTGGGATGGGATGGGTGGAATGGAATGAGCTTTAAGGTCCCTTCCCACCCAAACCATTCCATGAACTTACATTTCTGTGATAATTTCATCCTACGGTCCCAGTATGAGATGGTCCAGAGCAGTTCACCAACTAGATTTAATCTTTATTTCACTGTCAACTTTGGGGATAAAAAATTGCAGTTTGGAGAAAATGAATGACCCAGCCTTGGTCAACAACAGGGGTAAGCAGATATTTGTTCTCCACCCATTCCAACTCACGGCACCACCCCGCTGTCCCCTCACTGATCCCGTTTTTCCCTGATAAAAAGCAAACCCCAGCACAGGATGTGAGAGAGAAAACAGTGCTGAAATATTTGAATGCTGTTACATAAAGGGGCGATGAGCCTTTGCCTTGAACGCTGCTTTCATTTCCATTTCAAAAAAGGTACAGCTGAAGTGTAAAAAGTTCAGAGAGGGCTGATGGAGATGATTAGACAGAGGGTGAGATGTGCTCGTGACGAGAGCCTGTCAAGTTTGGAACATGAATTTCCTGGCTAACAAGGATGAAAATGGCAAAAATGTATCAGATAAGGAATAGTTGATAGGGAATATCTCAGGAGGTTGTTGAGGATACCTTTTTCCCTCCACTTTCTGCTGACACAAGAATCCTGGAACAGCCAAAAGATATGGCAGGGCCCACAGCACAGGCTGGAGACAAGAGACAGGGCTGGGATGTGGGATCATTTCCACAGGAGTCTGAGACATCAGGAGTGTTCAAAGAATGAGGGATTAGAGAAAACTAAGGGATAGGATAATGGAGGTCATTAAGGCTGGAAAAGACCTCCAAGATCATCAAGGCCAACTTTGATCTCACCCCACCAATGCCCACCGAGCCACAGCACAAAATGCCACATCACTCAGTTTTTGGACACTTCCAGGGATGTGACTCCACCACTGTCCTGGGCAGCCTGTCCCAGTGCTTGACCCCGTTTTCCATGGAGAAATCTCTCCTCATATCCAAGCTGAATCTCCCCTGGTGCAGCTTGAGGTGGGACCTCATTCCACATCAGCTCCTGGGACAGAGGGAGGTGTTTCCCAGGGCTGCCTCATCCCTTTGCTGTGCCTCCTGAATCTTCTCCAAGGCTTTTGGAAGTTGTGCCCTGTCTCCAGCCCTCCCATGTCCAGCAGCACCATCCTCAAAGGAGAAAACAGGCCCAAGCTCTGTTAAAAAAGTAAAATTTAACTTTAAAATCAGATTAATAGCCCGCATCATCATTTTTTCCCTGTTATTTGAGAAGTCAGGTAGGAGCAATACCTGGGAGTTCCACTGATGAGCAGAGCCAGGAGTGTGGTGGCTGCAGAGTCCAGGAATTCTGGGCAGAGAAGTTCTGGAGGAGCACATCCAGCCCCAGGTGCCCACACCTGCACACACACTCAGCCTGACTCTGCACCTCCAGCTTCTCCCACACTTCCCCAATTAAACCATTCAGAACTCATATTAACGAGCTGTCCACAGCCCTGCAAACTGATTTATCTGCTGATGACAGTCCGAGCTGCTGCCCAAACTGCTGGAGAGGAAAAGGTCTTTAATTTAAGGGTTGTTTTCTTTCATACTTGTTCCTTTTCCCACTGATTTTCACTTGCTGTTGCTTCACAATTAACTCAAGGTCACAAGTTTAGGAGGTATCACAGGGTGATGTCAGCTCCACTTGGCATAAATAATATTTGTGTTCCTGTTTGTTAAATGAATGGATTGAAATAGGATTTTATTGGAGTAATGAAGCTTTTTATTTATTTAAAAAATGGGATTTTTCAAAGAGGATTGTTGAGTCATTACCGATAATTATTTTTAAGGAATCTTTTAAAGGTGTCACTCCCCGTGGCAGGGCTTTGGAAGGAAATTATCTTTAAGGTCCCTTTCAGCTCAAACCTTCTTTGATTCTGTGATTCACTGTTGTTATTTGTGCTCTGAGGATTTACTGAAAAGCAGTTTTTCAGGTTGGAAATTTATTGAGAGCATGAAGAGCTGATGGCTTCTATCTGGTGAGAAAAAAGGGGTATTTTCCTCTCTTCACACATTTACATTGTTAATCTGCAAACTCACCAACACATCTGAGCACACAGCTGAGTTATTCACCATTGACAGTTTATAGAAATCCAAAATAAACCTGTGATGAAAGATTGGATTATTCACAGGTAATCTACAGCTCTCCCAAATGATCACTTTATGACTGTGCACACAAAAAAACAAACTCCTGGCTTTTTTTTTTTTTTTTTTTTTTTTTTTTTTTGAGAAAAGAAAACCCAAACCCTTCAGGAATGATTAATAGTAATTGTCAGGAATTTGTTTTGGAGGGGGACTGTCCTTATGTTGTCACATGTCCCATTAACACTGGCAGCAGGATATTGATTAGCCACAAATAAACTCTACTTGCAATTATTTCACTGCAAAGGAGCAACCAGAAGAAACTAAAAAACCAAATTTAAAGATCTATGGATGTTGTTTTGGTAAGTCTACAGCAAGATAATTTACAGATAAACCAGAAAAAATGGTGATAATTTTAATAGATGTTATTTTGGTACAGCTTATATTAAACACTTTTTCACTCTCAAATGGTGTGAGGGAAAATTAAAGTTCTGTGAACTTGCAGTAAATCCCAAAATATTCGTAGTTGGATATTGACAGAAGACAGGGAAAGGGAAAATTACCATCCCTGCCATGTCAGTGCTCTTCTGTTCTATGTTTCACTTCACTTCCAGGAAAATTTTCCTCAGTTCCAGCTGTCTTAAATCAGAGCTAAGGAAAAACCCATTGAGTTATCTCAGTGTCTTCAAGAAAACTCTCGCTGATAATAGAAAATAACAACCTTTAGGCAGCACTTTTTATACCAGACTGTAAAATTTAATCGAGGGTTTTATCTTGCCCTAGAAATTTGGGGTTGTTTTTTTTTTTAAATAAAAAAAATCCCAGGGAACATTATTATTTCTGTTCAGTCTATTTTCTAAGGAATGTCTGCAGAATTGACTCCTTTTTTATTTAGATACTTCCAGAAGCTGCACCTGTTGAATGACACAGGACTCTTCCAAGGGTAAAGTTAATTCCTCAGGAGTTTTGGAAAAATCCCAACCCTTCTCATGATGTCAAAGACTATTTTCACATCTAACAGCATCTTGGGGAAAAAAAAAATTATATTTTACAGGAACTTGGTGAGGGATACACAACCTCTACATGAGGGTGGGAAGCTGCACCCCATCAAGGGATTTTTTGGGAAACTCCACCCCCATCTAGGGATTTTTTGGGAGGATGGAGCCTGTAGGGTTGAGCCACCTCGTTCAGCATCAGAGGGAGGATAGCAGGAGCTGCCTGGGATAATCCCAGAGGATGCCCTAAACGCTTGTGTGTTTTGAAGCACTTTGAGGCTTTTTTGATGCTTCTAAGGAAGATGCAATTAGCTTTTCAATGATAAATAAATTAGAGATAGTTGATTTTGCCGTTCACACATTTGTTTTCTTTGCTTTCATGAGGGACTGCAGCCTGTTTATGGTTTTCTCAGAAGTTTGAGAGACTTGCTTTGCTTAGTGACAAATCCTCCCCTCTAGGCAGCACAAGGAAAAAAAAAAAGGAGGAAAGCAAAGATAGTGGGAACCTGAAAATGGCCAGTGTGTCTGCAGGGAAGGGAATCCCCTCAGGACTCCCAGAGGTTTGGTTTGTTTCCTGGCTGTTTATTTACGTAATTGGAGCTCGTAATTCCACACAACGCAAAGGGAAAGAAGAAGCAGCAAGAAAAGAAATCATGGGAAAGCACGGGCAAGAATCAGCTGGTTATGCAGGACTGGAATAAGGCTCTGGTGGAACTTCAAGGATGGCTTTGGCTCTGCACGTGGTGGTCACCAGCTGCTCTCCAGCATGGGTGGGACTTCATGAAATCATGGAATGGTTTGGGTGGGAAGGGACCCTAAAGCCCATCCAGTGCCTCCCCTGCCATGGCAGGGACACTGTCCTAGGCTGCTCCAAGCCCCAGTGTCCAGCCTGGCCTTGGGCACTGCCAGGGATCCAGGGGCAGCCCCAGCTGCTCTGGGCACCCTGTGCCAGGGCTGCCCACCCTCCCAGGGAACAATTCCTTCCCAATATCCCATCCAAAATTAATGTCTTCCAGATTAAAGCTATTCTATGTCCTGTCCCTCCATCCCTCCTGGAGCCCCTTTAGGCCCTGGCAGGGGCTCTGAGCTCTCTCTGGAGTCTTCTCCTCTCCATGCTGAGCAATCCCAATTCCATCACTTGTCATCATCCAGGTCCTGTGCAGAGATTTCCTCCACCACCATCACGTGCAGCTGAGGGAGAAGCTCCTGAGCAGTCTGTGCAGCCTTTGAGGATCATGATTTAGAGAGTGACATCCAAAGATTTGCAATGTAAGGCTTGTTAATTCCCTTTAATTTGAATTTGGTAATTATTTTGTATGTTCCAGCTTGGTGTTCACACACATTTAGACAGGTCTTCCTATGATTTCAGAGTTTCAAGCAATTCCAAGAGGTTGGTAGAGGAGGTAAGGGTGATTCCACCACCAACCTGGAGCTGCTAATGGGCTAAAATTGTGCTATTTGGAGAAAATTTTTGCTTCAGGACAGAAAGTATCTGAAAAAAATGCTTAAAGTGGCAAGAGTGTGGTTTGGACTTTGTACAAAAGAAAGAGTAAAATTCTTTTAAGAAGCAAAATCCAAGTAGAAAGAAATACTCTGCATAGCCACGTTAAAAGGGGGGGTCAGTAAGGTCAAGGATAAGTTTTGTTTTGAGAACTGTGCAGCTGAGGAGTGCAAAGAATAACAAATAAGAAAAATGTGCCTTTTTTCTATCTCCTCCTGAACGAAACACGGCATTTTGTGGAAGGTCAGTCACAGGGAACTGATGGGGGATGATAGAGGCAGGTTCCCAGCTCAGCTGCACAGCTAATTTCAGTGCCATTCTGTATGAGCAGTGGAATGAGGCTGTCCCAGCTTTGTCTCCAGGTGCATTTCCATCACACCCAGCACTGCCAGCTCTGCCGTGGGAGATCACATCACACACATTGTATTAGAGCAAGGAAATAGGGGCAGCAATAGCCCAGCCAGCAGGGCACTCCAGGCAATCAGAGCAGCCCAGCCACCCTCAGCTGAGACTTATAATCTGCAAGAAGTGGGGAAATGTCATTTTTTTCCTTCCCAGGAGCAGCTTTTATCTGTGTGTGTTTGTGTGAGAAGCAGCGAGGCGGGAAAGGAAGCACAGCCAGAGCTCTTCCACCCACCCAGGGCAGGATGGCCGTGGATCCTCTGCTCTGAAACTCTCCCTGTCACCTCCCAGGGACATCTGCTGGGCCTGCAAAAGGTGGAACTGGTGTCTCCACACTGCAATAGGCTGGGAGCAAGGTGGGTAACAGGTGTAATTAAAGGAGGCGTAATTAAAAATTATTTCCAAGTGGTTTCTCCTTCTCCAAGAGCAGTGTGGAAGGGCTGGTTGGGCTCAGTGCTGTGGGAATAAATATCATTGTGTAGATGATGGTGTGGAAAGTAAGCAATGAGTAAGGTGGGAAATGAATTGGAGTTGTCTGGAATTGGATGATCAGAAATAGTTGCGCTATCAGAAATGAAATTGAAGAATCACGTACTGGTTTGGGTTGGAAGGGACCTTAAAGACCACCTTGTTCCAATCCTTTGCCATGGATGGGGAGGATAACAGGCACCTGCAAAACTCTGGACATCTCCTGATGCTGACTAAAAAGAGAGACTAGGGGAAAAAAATTAAAGAAATCAAAAGAAATGATCCTCATTGTGAAAGTCAGAGCAGTCTCAAAGTGCTTAACTCAGGCTTCAAGTCCCTCAACCCCTCTTGAGGGCGGGAGGAAGGAGCTTCCCATGTATTTAGGGAAGGGCAGGACCATGGGAGCTGTGTCTGTTTGCCAGGCCTGTAGTGAGCACCTTGCCTGACATTAAGCAGAGGCAATAACTTTGTGATGACCTAAATTCATTTAAAAAAGAATTACTGATGTATATATTCAGGTCAATAGCGCTTTCCCCAGGTTTCAATAATCGGATCAATTATCTGAATCCAATAAAATCTTATTAAAGAAATTCAGAATTATCTTTAGAATAGCTGGCCTTGTAGTCCCTGAGTAGGTTACAAAAACTGCTATGAAGAATTAGTGTGACCTACTTTCTGGGCGGTACAGATATCATTATCATATCAGAGGTGCAGGCTGATAAGGCTACATGACTTCCATCTCTTATTGAAGAGAGTTTGGCAAAAAACTCACACAAAACTTTAATCTAGCTCTCCAAACTATTTTATTTTCCTGAACACCAGCTGAAATTTGAAAAGTCAAAGCATTGCACGTGAAGATACACCTATTGAATGAAGTGAATGAGGTAAAGCCAGCAGGGGGATGAACATTTAAAGCACCTGGGGTGGAGACAAATTGTTGTTGTTGCAGGTCACAAATGCTTGGTCAGCCCAAGCACAGCCAAGCTGACCCAGGGGCACTTTGCACCTCCTTCCACAAGGTCAGTGAGGACTTGAATCCCAAGACAGAGGAGGAATTACAAAATGCCAATGTTTTATTACAAAAGCTGATGGAAAACCTTCCAGCCTTCTCTCTGCCAGGTGAGATGTTTGGTTATTTTATTGCTTCTGAGACAACCACTTTGTTAAAATCTGGCTGGAAACTTCCTTGTGTTTCTAAGCTGGTTTTTGATGGGGCAGCATTTGCACATCTGGGCTGGGGAATCAGGCTCTGCTGGGCAGGATTGCCCCAAGGGCTGCAAAAGCAAATCTTTGCTACCTCTGAAGTAAACCTGACCTCCACACTGGCTGTGTCTGGAAGAAGTGTTTCCTTAAAAAATACATTGGGATATGTCAGGGCTGACGTTTGGAGCTGTGGAAGACAGCGGGGATTTAACTGGGGCTGCAGTGGGCTCAGGGTGGACTCTGCACTGGCGTTTGTGGCATGGCAACTCTCCCTCAGGCAGAGGAACCAGTGAAGGAGGGGTAGGAGGTTCCTGCCCTGGCTCCTGGAGGTTCCTGCTGGTTTTACATCAGCTCTGCCCCATCCAGCTGGAGGTGTGAAGATGCTGTGCTCTTGTGAGGAGCATCACCATGCCCACCACAGGTGGTAAGGAGCTTCTCCGAGCTGTGCAAACACAGAATCGGGTTACAGAAAGGGCTCCAAACACTGGTAATCCTTTTGGGAGGTCACCAGAGAGGTGATGCCAACACGTGCGGCCGGAACTGCCTCGTGCCAACCAGTGGAGATGGCACTGGAGCAATGCCAGGAGTGCTCACACCCTCCTGTGCCCCTCAGGCCGCCCGGCAAGGCCGGCCATCCCTCACCCAGCCATCCATGGCCGCAGGGCCGAGCGTGGCAAAGCGGGACAGCAGCTGTGGGACCGCCACACCACCGGGCCTTCCGAGCTGTGCAAACAAGCAAGAATTGGGTCACAGAAAGGGCTCCAAACTCTTGTAACCCTTTTGGGAGCTCACCAGAGAGGTGATGCCAACACGTGAGGCTGGAACTGCCTCATGCCAACCAGTGGAGATGGCACTGGAGCAGTGCCAGGAGTGCTCACACCCTCCTGTGCCCCTCAGGCCGCCCCGCAAGGCCGGCCATCCCTCACCCGGCCATCCATGGCCGCAGGGCCGAACGCGGCAAAGCGGGACAGCAGCTGTGGGACCGCCACACCACCGGGCCGTCAGCGTGTCCAGGATGATTTTCCAGGAGTTAATTAGGAAGCCGAGGCTCCCAGAGACTGTTGGAGAGCGCTGAGCAATCCCAGCTGCTCCGCAGGCCCCGCCGGCGTGGCAGAGCCAGGCCCTCCTCCCTGGCAGCCGCGGGCTTTGATCTCGCCAGTATCAAACCAGTTGGGCCCCAGTAGGGTGGTGGGAGCAGCGGGAGCCACTGGTGGCCTGTGGCTCAGGGCAGCCACCTTCTCTCCACACAGGCCCGCTGGCCCCCGCTCGGCGGCGGGACATCAAGGCAGGGCCGACCGACGAGCGCGTTAATTAGGAGGCTGAAATTATAATGTTGTGTTAAAGAACAAAGAGTCTCCAAAGGAAAAATATGTGCCGCATATCTGACAAAGATAAATTGGATTATTCAAAATATTCCTGATGAAATGTTACATTTTGCAACTAATTATCAATCTGTTTTATCTCCGGACCAGCTGGGCATTTTTGTGCATGCAAGACCTGCCTTACCAATGATCTTAAGATGTCACTGTAGCGTTTACATCTTTTATTTCAAGATTTAAATAACTAGGAAGTAGCTAATGTAATTCACTGCTGAGAAGAAAGGCTAGTTAGTTGAATGCTTTCCAAAGTGATCTTTTCCTAATGAACTTCTCTGGACTGTGAGTAATGAGGTTTTATTCAAATAATGTTTAAGAAAGGTTTTTATAATGTAATTTTTTTAAAGAAAGAGCAACATTTAATGCATTTAAAATATCTTTATTAATCCTATACTGCCTCATGTAGCATTAAAGCATTGTGAATATTTGGTTTTGTTCCTTCTGAATGTTCCTTTTGTGATGAACTAGTTGTAGTAGCAATGGAGCTATAGAAATTGGGCAATTATCTCATAAATGTTCAGTGATATCTTACAAATTACCGTCTGACATGATTACAGAGCCATTTTGCTGTATAAGCATTTGTTGTTTAAGTATATTTATATACCACAGTGGTCTGTATTTCCCCTGGTCCCTACTCAGACACTACTCCTACCTGCAAGCACTGAGCTTTGCTACCCCTTCTGTAGCTCACCTTTGGGACAGCTGTGCTGAGATTAATCTGCTGGAGATGTCATAAAAATTTTCTTTTGAGTGTGATCTTGTGGTAGTTTTCAACTGGAAGAGGAGAGGATACCTCATAGCTTCCCTACAAGAGCAGTGGTCTGCAATATTTTGGATTCTTCTCGAGGTTGTGAAGTTCTCCTGAAAGTGTTCTGGAAAATTTTGCTTTTATGGCTCTGAACAGACAGGGTGGCCAAAAAAAAAAAAAAATTAAGAAATGAAATATTTTAACATAACATCTGCTTGGGCAATTTCTAGGAAGGGACAACCACAAATGTATTTGAGCAAACCTCCCCATTTTTGATTAACAAATTAAGTGGCATCATTGAGTATGGGCTGATTTCATCCTCCAAAAAGTTGACTCCCACTGCTTATGGGACCTGACTGATACACCCCATGATTACTCATTTCTGAAGCTGGCTTTATTTACAGCAGAATATCAGCTCAAAAAGGACTCCACTCTAGATCTTGAATTTTTCTGCTTCTATCTCTGTTTAAATAGTTAAATTTTAAACACTATATCCAGCCTATATTCAAAGTTTTCCCAGAGAACAGGAACTGAACGTGGAGACTTCAGCCTGTGGTACATGGAATAAAACCAAAGGAGTTTGCTCAGGGCATAATTTTTCCCTCCCCCTTCTACAGAGGGAATTTTGTCCCATCTGATGATCATTTTAACTGTTCAGAGCAGGTTCTGCTTCATTGTAGAAATGAATTCTTTCTGCCTTTTAGAAAGGCTCTTCCCAAAGCTGATCAGTGCATTCCCTGCTTTTTTCCATGCTCTATTGAGGCCTGATCCTGCTAAGAGCAGGAGGTGCTTGGCTCACTGACCTTCTCCCAGAATTCCTGCCTGTTAGGAGTGGTCAGCACCCAGCAGGATTTGGCCTTGGCTTTGCACAAAAGCCTCCCTCAGTTTGAATGTTTCATAATGTATGTTTAAACAGTCGCAGCTAGCAAAGAACTTTGATGAGGCAAAGGGGTAATTGGATTTCCTTGTTCTATAATTAAAAACGTATATATTACATCCACATTAATACCAAAAGAGTTCATCATGATCAGTGTTATTACAATGAATACCAAAGGATTTAACAGTGATTGGCCACTTAGTTTAAAGGGTACCTGAAATCATTAAATTGTTTGCTGGAGGGCTTTTGAAGGCCTGTTGGATCGCCTGCCACTCTATTTTCTTTTACTCCTGGCCTGCAATGTGAGGTTTACTTTTACAAAGTAGGAGCAACAGGGTGATCATTTTCCTTTATTATTCCCTTATTGACTTCCAGTTAATTTTAATCTTTGCATTAAGTGACCTCTATTAAGCTCGCCAGGTATCTGATTACTCCACCAAGGCTGAGACCAGAAGGCGACCTATTGCACCACATCAATTGTCCTTCACAGAAGCCCTTACTGTTAATCAAGAGAGGAAGATTAAAGGAGATCAAAACTATCAGCCTGGAGTGAATTCTGCATTTGAATACACCTTTCTACCAGTGCGTGTGTATTGTCCTAGCAGAAAACAAATATGAGCTCTAAGGAGCAGCTTCTGCTCAAATCTCCACTGAGAGAAGCTCTCAAGGCAATGTGGTATCTGCAACCCTAACTCTACCCTTAAACACTCTAATATGTTTGTAAAATTCTAAATTAGATACATTTTAATATATATGTAAAATCCCTAAATATGTTTTCTCATATTTGTTCGGACAAACACAATTTTCTTCTTTTTTTTTCCCCCCTGCAATCCTAAAATGCTCACATTTCATTTTGCTCAGTTCTATGTAGGTACAAATGAGCTTAATTAACTCTCATTCTTAGAATCACAGAATTTTTTAGGTTGGAGCAGACCTCTAAGATCATCTAATCTAGCCATTAAACCTACTCATCTTAGGTTGTTAGACAGGTTAGAGTTGACTCTTCATCAGCACATGAATGTTCACACTTTGGGGCAGCTCCTCAGGGGTTATTGGTCTTTGTAGAATTCCTTTTGGAGAATTCAGAATTTAAGGTTTGTAGAATCCCTAAACTTGTATCAGTTTGTGCATTTTCATGTGGTAAATCCCAGTGACTACAAATAATTAAGCCATAAATTTATTTGTACAGGAAAAATATTAATTTTCTTGTATTTCATTCTCTTAATATGTTTTGGAACTTTGCCTGAAATTCTTAGGGACAAAAAATTCCAAAATTATTGTTGAAAGCTACAGTGTGGGTCTAGAAAAGATATAATAAATGTATGTAAAAATAAATATATTGATTGATCCCTGATTATAATTATGCTATTATGCATTAGGTTTCTGTAGTTTAAAAATTTAATCTCTTGTCTTCAAACGATCTCATGTACACGACTTCACCTTTGATCATGTACAGAAGTAAAAAAAACCCTTGAAATTTAAAAAGAAAGTAAGTTGGTGTTAAAATCAGAGTTTTAGTGCAATTAAGTATTTGCAAGGTCAACTACTGCAGTCTAAAATATTCTGAACTAGTTCTGAATATATCCAATTAATAAATATATTCATAGAGGGGGAAAAGTGAAAATTAACCTCTTTCTAGCTAAGGAATCCAACAGGTGCTTTAAAAAGAGATCTGATCCTTTGGAAAGATATTTTTCGAAACCTAAAAATCCTCTTTTTCCTTTTTCCCAGCATCCCCATCCTGCACAAAGCCTCCCAAGCCTGGACAGTTTGTTCAGCTTTCCTAGGAGCTTGTGGAGCTTAATTTCAGCGCAGGGGATCCCAAGAGCTTTTCTCTTTTATAATCAATTCTACCTGCACCAACTTATTCTTAATATAAAAAAATGACCAGTTGGAACACAAGAATGTCATTTTATTGGGATTCAGGTCAATAATTGTATTTATTTTCTTGACAGAAGAGTCACCTCCAGCATTCAGCAATTTGATCATTGTGCTTAATTCATAACAAAATTGGACCAACCCAACTCAGAAATGCCTTTGTTCTATGGTTAACACCTGCTTTTAAATAGTCTTATGATATAAAGGCTTCTATTGCCTCCAATTAGACAGAAAAGTTGCCCAGTTCTTCAGCTCTCCAAGGGAAATTGGAAATGATTTTAAAAATTATGTGTGATGCATCTTTATGACTTAAATGGCAGCAAACATATTTATAGCTTTTAAGGCTTCAAGCATCTGTTCTTCCTCTTCCAGGCTGTGCAAACAAGAGTGCTTTGACTTCTCCCAAAATCTTCCCTTTTTTTTTACAAGTCCAACAGGCACACCGTGGTCAATGACAAGGCATCCTGAGCCTGGCTTGTTCCAATCAACTTGTGCAGGAGCGGGATCGCCAAGGGATCGCGGGAGTCGGGAACAGCGTTTAGCACTTTGCTGACCTTGAGTCCACCTTTTCAAAACTCCTTCTGGAACCAAGATTTTTTCCAGCCATTTTCAAGTGATTTCTTCCACTTTCTCCAGAGACTGAAACACTTGATTGACCTGTGATGTTCAGTGAAATTCTTGCACTGGAAAAGAAAAAAATGTTGGTAGTCCTAGACATGAAAATGCTCATGAACTTTTTTTTTAAGTCTCCAAAAACTTTTCAACGTATCATCTGTCCAGGATGTTTAACAACAGGTATTTGGGATTTCTTTTCATTGTGAAGGAAGATATAGAAGCAAGCATGAAAAATAGATATTCAGTTTTAAATGTATGATTTTTACCTGTATTTTAGCCTCGTAGATAACACTTTGTCTCACTTGAGAGTTGCTAATAACCAGGAAATGATTACTGAGAACTTCTGAAATGACATCAAGTAAAAAATTAAAGGATGTGAGGAGACTTTTTTAAGAAATAAAAGCTTTTAGAGCTGAGATCATGATAAATTATTTCTCAGCATTCCTTAGAAAGAATAATGGAGCTGAAGTTTGTACTGTGCGTATTGTGTTACTTGATGAATCTCTGGCTCACAGTTCCTACATGAAAACAGGACTCCCCAAAGACTTGTCAGGACTCTATGTTAAAAAAGTTCATAGAGGGAAAGAGATTTTATCATTTCTATCTCGCTTTTATATCTTATATTTTTTACCTAAACTTGGTAGACTTTTTGTGGCATCAAAAAGAAAAGGTCTTTCAGCTTGAAATTTTGAGTCAGTCCATGCTGAATCAACTGAGTGGTAGAAACGAGTCGTGATTGACCAGTTTTTGTGTTAGAAAACCAAGGAAAAGAAAAAAAAAAGGTTTATTTTTACTAAACTACTTAAAATATTTTTTTTAATATCTAAAGTTTAATCCTACTTTGAGGAATTTACCCATTAATTATTTTCCAAATGACATCAGCAACAAATATAGGTGATAAATGAACCAAGTAAGAAATTCTGCAACAGTAAATATTTTAGTATTTGTTTAATGGGTAATCATGTTTGATCTCACCCTGCTAATTTGCTCTCTCGATTCATCAGACGGGAAATTTCTCTGTTGAACGTACCAAACCAACATCCAAAAATGCAGCTTAATGGCACTGAAGCACAATTTTCTGAAAATCTGCATCTTGAAAGCTTAAACTCTGTAAGTTTCCTCAAATTTCTCTTTATGATAATCCCCTGGGTGAGAGTTAGGTTTCGTTTGTTTTGGTGTAAAAAAGTGGGGCCAAGTACTGAACTAATGAAAGTTGAAGATGAACATTTGGAAGGCAGGTATGTAGGGCTTCATTTATTAAAAAAATTATTTTTGGGGCTCCATTTGTTTATTCTGGATAATTATCCTGGCTGGATGAATTATTGCTTCCTAAGGATCCATGCAAGCCCTGTGGGTTGTCATTGGCCTCTGGGCACTAGTGAACTCCAGTGTTAATTTTATTAAGCCTTGGGATTTCCTTCTCCTGGTCACTTTTCCCTGGAAATGAAGTGTGGAACACGTAGGGCCTCAGCTGCACCAGATCTCTGCCACAGCACATGGAATGGGGCACGGCATGGACAGCATCTATAATTTAGTTGTACATCCTGAGTGTTATTCTCTAATCCCCTTGCTCTGCTGTGTCAGAAATCAGGACTTGATTGTCTGGCTGAGTTTCCACGTTCCAGAGGTGATACTGGGTCAGTTCTAAAAAAAACAAAGAGAAAAAAAGGAAGCTGTACAGTTGCAGAACAGTTCTGTGCTACAGGCAAGTTCAGTGTGGTGGAGAGAAAAAGAGTTTTATAGCTCAGGAGAAAATCCTATATCCATCCCATCCCTGGAATAGGATTCAAGTTTGGGACCACATGGTGCAAAAAGTTGTGCAGCCTTTGGTTTGCTGTTTAATTTGGTTGCTCATCTATCAAATGAAGATATTGATTCTGATCTCTCACAATCTCCTGCGAGATTTTTAAGGGAATATATGAAGCACCTATAGATCAGTGAGCTCTGCAGAGATGTTTTAGAGTGCAAAGTGCTTTTAAATGGTGCAGCTGTCTGCTGGGCTGTGTTTAAGGCTTGGTTCACCTAACGCTGCTCCCTGTTTTGTGCAGAGGTGCTCGGGGGCTGGCCAGGCTGCCTTGCAACAGAGCTGGCAGAGCCTGCTGGAAAACAGAGCTGGAAAAGTCAATGCAGCTCTTGCTCAGGTTAAAGGGAAGACTGCATTGTTTTACCTTTAGTTGTAATTCCGAGGGCCACTCCAGTTCAATGCAGGCTGTATTAATGTGCATCACTTATCCATACACTGAGTCAGTCAATGACTGCATTGATCCAGGGCTGTGTTTTCTTTCAGAGGATGCTGCAATGAGGCAATAGAAATCATTAGGGCTTGTGATATTGAAATCCTCTTGGTGCTGGCAGACCTGGAGCTCACATTTCACATACTGTTGCAGCAGCACAAGAGCAGTCATGCCTGGAATTTCGAGTGAAAGTTTCTGTTTATATTTTTTTGTTGAGTGAATCTGCTCTGTTTAGTTCCTTTCTCTTGTACTTGGGTTATTTTACTGTTGTGTATCTGGCAAGCTGGGCAGGTGTCCCTGCCCAAGGCAAGGGATGGGACTAGAAGGGTTTGAAGGTCCCTTCCAAGCTAAACCATTCTGTGATTTGATGATTTTATGTACAAGATCTTTTCTTCTTGTGTTGAATGTGATTCTAGGAATGGCATGGCCTGGGTCAGAAGGGGCCTTAGAGATCACCTTGTTCCAACCCCTTCCATGGGCAGGGACATCTTCCACTAGACCAGGTTGCTCAGAGCTCTGGAGTTTCCTAATAAACCCTCTGAAGGTCTCAAACAGGTCTTCCAAAACCTCAAAATAATTCAATATACTCTAGGTCTCTCACCCTTTTATTTGTCATCACAAACATTAAAGAGTGAGACCCATCTTTTGTACCTTATCTTTTTCCAAGCTGTTGCAAATGGCTGGATGTTTAACAGACTCCCAAAGTTGATACCTTGTTCATTAATAACAGTAATCTGGTCATTGCAAAAAGGTTTATGAGCTCGTGAGGCACAGGGAAGAATGCAATCTAAGCAAAAAGAGCCTGTTAAAGGTAGAAAACAGAAGGAAATGATGTGACCCTGGTAAACATTATACAGTGGGTTTCAGCAATCTGCAGCCTCATTATTGTCAAGTTCTTTAGGATATTCATAGAGGTGAAAGGGAATAATGACCTACAGTTGGAGGCATGAATAAGACAACATTCAAAAAGCTGCAAGTTTAATTTGGGAAATACAGCTGAGGAAGAAATGGCAGCAGGGAAAACAAGAAGAAATTTGGAGAACATTCCCCCAGTCACCCAAGTAAACCCCCACTAAATACACCCAGCAACTTGTGCTCATAAATCCGTGTGCAGGAAGGGCAGTTGTCAACAGGTCGTTCCAATTTTCAAATGAGGTTTGTCCTTGCAGGTTTTCTTTACACCTCTCCTGATGGCTGCAGGATTAAGACTATAAAAAAAACAGGTCATGGAAACAAATTGGAAAATGCCAACCCTCCCTCCAGCTTCACGTTTCCTTTTGAAATACTGCTTAAAAAAAAAAGAAAAAAAGAAAAAAAATCTCCCAAGGAGATCATTGATGACTTGAGGGATGGAAGAATTGGGGTATGGATGCTTTAGGAAATGTGTCAGGCTTTTGGGAGGTTATGGAGCTGATTCAGCTAATCTGGATGTATTAGGGGAAATCTCCCTGGTCTACCCCACCTGAGCATGGCAAATATTCTTTTCATTTCCTGCAGTGGACCTGAAGACGTGTTATGAGGTGGCTTTTTCTGGATGATCCTGAGATAAACAGAAACTTCATAAGAAAAGCTTTTCTTCATGGTAACCCTACTGCAATTCTGAGGACTTTTGGATAAAGTTTTGATAACACTGGTAAGGAGCAAAGTGTTACTGAAGGCAGAGGCATTCAGGTGAAACCCTAACCCCGAATCTTGACTGTTTGTTACTATTAAAGACCTCTTGGCACTTTTCACAAGAGCAGAGGTGTGAGCCCTGGTGTCCTGGCCAAATTCCAGCTTGGGTAATTAAATTCTGCTCTCCTAAAATCCCCCCTGTAGTTTCAGCCGAGTCCAGGATTCCTCATTTCCTCCGCGAAAGTGCGGCACAGAATTGCTTCGCGCTGGTAAACAGCTGCCACAGCTCACCCCAGAGGAATTGCTGCAGCTCAGTCCTCAATCTCTCTCTGTCTCTCCTTCACACTCACACAGGGCACGGCACTGCCCCAGAGCACCCAGGAGCATCCCTCCTCCCTGCCAGTGTGGGATGCAGGAATTGTGCAAGGCACAACCAACCTGCCAAGCAACCCCGGACCCCGTTCCCCTCTCTTAGTCCAATATTATTAAACCCTGCTCAATTTCAGGACTCTAGCCTAAAAACACCTTTCTATTTCTGAAGAGCTGGGGAGATAAAGTGTTGCTTGTGCTGCTCCCCTTGATTTCTGGATATTGGTCATACCTGGTAAATGGTTTCATTTTCTTTGCTGAGGAAGAAATCTTGAGTCCACTTCTACTGGGGCTTGTTAAGCTGTTGCCTTGGGGGCCAGTTGATCAGTTGTTAAGTAGTAAGCAGCTTTGGCAGGCAACAGGCGTAGGATCCCCTGCAGCTACTCCAGCCTGCCCATCCTATCATTCTTTAGAGAGGGAGCCAGGGTATTGTCTTAGAAGTGCAATAATGATAAAATACGGGCAGAACCTCTTCCTTCCTCTATGCATGCACAGGTATTTTAGTAAACTCCATGACATCTGGATGGACAAATATATAGATAAATATTTACTTGTCAACAGTGGTTGTAAAGTCCAGCTGAGGATTTTTTTACAGATTTTTTTTTTTAATAATAAGTCAGCAGCTCTGAGTGAAAAGGCTGAGAACTGGGGCAGCTGTACTGAGGGCTCCTCAGCTGTATGTCCTGGCTGTTATCAGCTTCAATTCCTCATGAAAAATTATAGGAAAATATGGCAGAAATCCTGGCCGCAGACAGCCAGGCTTGGTATAGGGCAATTGTGCCACACTTCTATCTGACAGCAAGGAAGTTCTTCTGTTGTAATTTTTTTGAATATTGTTATTACTTTATTCTTATTTACTGCCATAATTGTTGTGTCATATTTGGGTGAAAGGTGTGACGCTTTCTAAGCATTGTGACAAAAAGAAAGGCAGCTTTGTCATTTCTCTATCTCAGAAACATTTCTGTGCTAGCAGAAATATTTATTTTCCAATCTTGGTGCACACTGAGAAATTTCATCCGTCTGATTTTTCCTTAGCTAAGTACACCAGGAATGATTCAAAGCAACCTCGACAGATTCCTGCTTTTCACATGCCAGTAGGGTTTTTTAAAATGTATTTTATGCTGGGCTTATTTTGTTTGGTTTTTTGGTTGACTGAATTACCTATATTCCTTGAAATGGTGTTTAGTAATTCTCAGCGACTGCAGAGATGCCTACTGGGAAGTGGTCAACGGATCACAACAAACCCCACTGACTCCGGGCTCTCCTACTGCTTTAACTCAATTGCACTTTCTTATCCGAAGCCACATCTCTTAGGAAAATCCCAGAAATGCTGTTTGCCGTGAAGCATGGTTTTAATATTATCACAGCTATTTGAAAAGACAAAAGATTAGAAAGACTATTTGGTGCTGAAGGAAGAAATAGTTTCAAGGGATGGATTTACCACAAACAAGACTCACATTTGCTGCTGATGTTTGCCCCAGAGTCTGTCTTCAGATAAATCATCACCCCCTTGATGCTGGGTGTAACATCTATGGATATGAAAGGGGGTGACCATTCTTCATCCCAGTCTTGATCTCCTACTGGCAGTAAATAATTACAGGGGAAATCGTAGCTTGGGATCTGTCTGTCTGTCTATCTATCTATCTATCTATCTATCTATCTATCTATCTATCTATTTTTGGCCTGTACTGATAATGTATCATTGGGATTCTAAGCTTGTTAAAAAGTCGGATGAGGAGGTGCGGACCTGATAATTAAAATATGAATGGATTTTAAGGCAAGCTGGATGCTGAAGTCCAAGTCCATGGAGCTATTCCATAAGAAAACCACTGGCATCCTCAGGAAGGACTACAAACCACTTACAGTTTTGCAGCAAGAGATGGGATAGGAGTGGCCATTCATTTTAAACAAAAGAAATTGAAATTTGACACCTCTGTCATGGCGTACAATAAAAAATTTGTTGTTATCAGTTTTTGCCAAAAGGACATTGGGCAAAACTTTCAGAAGTGGTTGATAGCCACCAGAGTGCAGGTGCTGCACAGGCAACATCAAGTCCAGAGGAATGATGGATTAAGCCCAGTTCATCCCACAGAGGAATGGACCGGGCTTTACTGACAGGCATCACCTCCAGCAGGATGGCAAATGCCCCAGGCTCCTGAGTCTCTGCACACTTGTGTGTATTTGCTGCTGGTTTCTCCAAAAATGACCTCTCCTGCCCCTCCTCTTCAGCCAGCCTCTCTACAAAAACACCTTTATCAGGTTCGTAGGGAGGAAGGGGCAGGCACAAAATGGAAATGCCTTAGTAAGTAGAGTCTCCAACTAAAATAGTTATTGGCTTTAGAGGCAGAGATCTTAATTTCTAAAATAGGATTCTTTGCAGTGCTTCGCCTTCCTCTGCAGTGACTTTCTCCTGAGCTGAGTGTTTGTTAGTGGAAACACCACAGCAGTTTGTTTCTTGCCCCACAGGACACCTCCAGCAGATCTATCAATTCTCTGCAGCCAAAACATTCACATTCCCTCTCTTAGGTCAGCACAGAATCTTAGAATGGTTTGGGCTGCAAAGGACCTTAAAGATCACCTCATTCCAACCATGGGGGATGGAACTGTGCATCTTCTTTCTTTGTTTGCTTCTTCCTCTGAGAAAAAACCTTCTCTGTTCCATACTTAACACAAAATCAAGCAAAGAACATTCTCTGGTTCTGTGGCTTTATCCCCACTGATGGCAGGGATCACAGTCCAGAAAGCAGCATCCTCTGCAGGTTGGATCTTCAATACATCAAACGCCAACGTTGGCATTGTTTTGAGAGGGTTAACTAAGATTAATGAGAAAAGAAACATGAAGCCATGGAGGATCAACATTACAAATCAATGCCTGAATAAATTTAATGTGTATTCCAGCTGTACTTTACCTGGCATGATCCTGATTCTTACGAGTGTATCTTTTATGCTTCTAAATAACCCAGTAGGACAGGAACACTGCTTCCACTTTAATAATGCTTTATTTAAGCTTTATACAGTAGTCAATTGATTTAGGAGGAATTTGTAGAATAAAAAAAGAATCCTTAATAAGGTACAAATACACTCCTCCAGCCTTCTGCATTCCTCATCCGTAACATTTGCAAACTGTAACTCCAGTATTTTAATTCTGGAAAACAAAGTCATTAGAAAATAAACCTGGACTTACTGGGGGTTAGAACTTCAGTCTGGATGAAGTAACTTCCCTGAAAGGTGGAGTCTTTAAATTCTATCACTCTATCCACAACTATTGAGAGCAGATGAAAAGAGAATAAGTATTTTATTATTCTATACCTAATTAATGCTCAGAGCTGGGAAACGGCACCTGTGCCTTTGCGAATTTGATGTTAAACTTCACAACGGGCTGGGCTGGCTTTGTTTCCTAAATCAAACCCCTGCTATCCTTAACCTGCTTCCCAAAATTGCCATTTGTGCCGCGGACCTGCCGGAGCCGCGTCCGTGCCGCTAATTGCACGTGTGGAGGCAGTGACAAAAGGAGACCTTTTCCATGAAAACGCTCGTGCCGGCCAGCCTCCTAATCAGATTCCAAGGAATTGAACTTGCAGAAAGTTTGTGCTAGCCTTGTGGATTTTCATTTCAGATGTTGTCAACTCAAGGGCATTTGGACCAATCAATATCTGTCTGTCTTCTCGCACAGAGAAAGTTGGCTATTAGAAAAGAGAGGCTTAGAGCAGGCTCAGCCAATACCATTAGCCCTTGCCTAAGGGCAGTTGTGGCCGTGTGCCGGGGTAGGCACCTGCCCCCTCCCCTCCCCCACCATTAAGAAGGCCACTGGGGATGTCATTTGGACATAGCGGGCAAAGAGCACTTCTTTATTCTTTCTCTTTTTTACACCCAGACTTCACCAAAAATCAATAAATCTGTTCTTTGCTTATTTTCAGAACTTTACTTCAATATAAGCAAGGACTTTCCTTCCAGCTACAAACTCCAGTAGCACCAAGTCAGGGATTTTTTTTTTTTTTTTGTCTGTGTGTGTATTTTTTTATTTTCCTTTCTCTGTTCCAATTTGAGAGATAATTGGAAATAATATCTACTGTTTTTTCTTCTCCCTGCTAAAGATTTTTTAGAAGAAAGACCTTGATCTGCTGACTCTTTTCATGATTCAGCAGTTGATTTTTCTCTCCTTGCTCTCCTTTTATTCATAATGATTTTAAATGATCAGGGAGGGAAGTGATACATTTCTTTGTTTTCCAATCAACAAAGTTTTCACCATATTGAATTAGGTTTAGCTATTTTCTGTGTAAAGGCACTATTAGTGACACTTCTCTTGCTCATTCTTTAAATATGAACAATCACTCTTCAATTTTAGGCAGCGTTTCTGTACATGAGGAACCAAGAATATATTCTGGGGAGGTATCAAGCCTATGCATGAATGCTGTGAGAATTTTTTTGAAGACATATTTTTGAGTCTACTCTTTCTCTGAAATAACTAAAAAAAATAGGTAAATTAAAGATTATTGAGCTCAGTGACCAAACCAGTTGGCAGTAGGCTTAAATATGAAGCCTTCAGAGAGGATGTTAAAAAAACCTGCAAGACACGCTGGTAAATTGTCACTGGAAGGATATTCATTGAGAAGCTGATGGCAGAGGACAAAGGGAGAAGGTAAAAGCAGAAATTGAGTTGATTTGGATGGAGAGAAAAGACCTGTAGAGATGGTCCACCAAAAAATAAATCAAATATAAAACAACCAAACAGCAAAAAACCCCGAACCAAATCAAACCCGTATGAAACAGTTTGGAAGGAAAGATGTAGGAATAAATCTTGAAGATAGAAAGTTTTTTGGTTGAAACTTGTGGCGGGAGCCAGTGGTAATAATTTTATTTAACAGGTGTTACCAGAGGTCTTCATGCTGAGCTTTAATAGATGCACAAACATTGTCCTTTTGGCTATGAGAAGTGAGAATGGACAAAGCTCCTGAAAATGGGAGTATCCCATCCTCTGCCAAACAGTCTGATCACATAATGCTTGTCTCAGCCAAATTCCACCCCTTCTACTATGGGATTATATTTATCTCAAAAAAATTAAGGAGCATTGTTTAAATAAGAAGACTAAGATTCACCTCAAATAATTTAGTGAAGTGGGTTGAGACCCACTGTAGACCTGGCCTGAAACCATCACCTTGCTGAATTCTTATAGTATAGAATTGGGAACTTAGGAATACCACAGGATGAAGATTCTTTTTAGCTGGGTCTGAAGCACAAAAATGCAAAGAATTAAAATGAAAGACGATCAAACCACATGAAGCCATGAGTGGAAAAACCATGAGTTCCACTGGGAAATTCAGCATTTTTTGGCTATTTCACTCAAATATCAACCAAAGAATGTTGGTATTAAATATTCTTCAAATGACTTGTGAGAGCTTTTTAAGGTTCAAAGATTTCCATCATCCAAAGATGTCACAGATAGTTTTGTGATGGGGGATCAGGCTGGAAGTTCAGCCAAGATCCTCTGGAGGTGAATGATAGAATATCTCGGCTGCTAAGCCATAGCCAGTTCTGCTGGTTTGAGTTTGAACGGTTTAATTGACAACTTTTCTGTTTTAAATCACCAGCAAGGTTCAAGAGGACAGTCAGGACCAGGAAGACTTCTCCTTCTTCCATGGGGGATCTGGAATGTGGATGAATTTCCATGAGGAATAGGAAGATCCTTGCAGCTGGATTCCCCCAGAAGATGTCAGGATTCAAGGAGCAGAGTGAACGTTATCCAAGACAAGGTCAATGAGTAAGTAGGAAAGAGGCTTTTACCTGAAGATTTCCATGTGGTTTGTAGCTATAAACAGACTTCATGATAATATGGATTAATTTCTAAAGTGTCTTTAAATTAACGCAATTTTGGGGTTTGAAACTTTTTCCCTCCCTTTTTTTTCCTTCTCTTTTTTTCCTGTAAAATGCTCAAATGTCAAGTTTAGGGTTCCTCTCCAAACCTGGCAGGACTCCTGCTTTTCCAAGTGCTCATGCTCATCCATTTCCAAGTGCTCCTACTTGCTGCTTCATTGAAAATAATATTACTGTGCTAAACAACATCATCATCTTGGAATCACTTCTGGGATTTAATGGTGGTTAAGGGATGAAGGCCAGGACACTGCACAGTGAAAACCTCCAGTGAAAAGAAAATAAGGTGCATTTCTTATGAACCCCTTAAGCAGCTGCACTTCATTCAATGAATGCACATGGAAAAAATACACAGGCAAAATTTTATTTGCTACTGATGTTGTAATGACTTGGTAGGATTTTTTTGAGACTGATGGGTCTGGAGGTACATTTTGTGGCTACTTAATCTCAAGAGCTGGAACTATTTCTTCATTTAAGTGAAGAAATTTGTTATGCCACTGAGTGATTATTCATTGTATGGATTATTGTTTGTAACTAGAGCAAGATCCTTTCTTTTTGATATTTAAATGGAAAGAAAAAATAAATAGCATGTCCTTTTCAAAACAAATAGTTCAAAATTACCGGTCAATACCAACTATTAAAAAATCCCAGATAGGTTCCTTAGCTGGATTCCTACATCATTAAACTTTGGGAAACTTTGGTTGGGGAATTTTGGACTAATTCAATTTTGGAGTTAAGATCCATGAGCGGGTAATTATTACAAGGTCCAAAGTATGGACTGACTGTCCTGCAAGTGCTGTGATGTGCATTTCCACCACAATCTTTCAAATCCCACACATTCATCTGTCCAAAGCTGTAGCATGTGGAACAACAGGTATGAAATAAATTATATAATACTTAAAAAAATTGAGAAGTCTCCTTAACAAAAAAGTCATTACAGAACAGCTCTTGTTCTGTTATTCACATTATTTCTGATAATCATATCACCAAACTCTTTCAATTAGGTGCCTAGAGATATTTTTTTAAAATATATTTATATAAATATCCTTCTGTACTATGGAACTTCCTGCTACCGAGTTAGGAATTTGATTGTTACCTCTGTCATTAGAAGAGTAAAATAATCTGAAAGTTAATCTATGACCTTCTTAAGCTCAAATTTGTCCAAAACTAAAATAACAAAGAGTACAGAAGAGTTTTAGAGTATTAGAAAAGTTCATGAATGAAAATTGTTTTCTTCTGCTCATACTGCACATCCCATGGCAACTGAGCATTTATGACTGAAAGAAATCTCAATAATTGTGTAACTTAGCAAGACCTACTTATGAACTTAAGTTGTACAAAATAAATGCCATGAATTTGCCACAGTCTGCTCACAGGCTCATTTTGTGAAGAAGCAGCTTGGCCTTGCCTAAACCAACTGGAATTCAAGCTACAGCGAGAAATGCACAAATACTTTCCAGGACACACTTCAGAAATAATGCAGGTTATTTTTTCCTGAGGATATTCAGAAACTTCAGCATTCACAAGGCACGAGAACAGGGACAGATGAAGTGCTGGGGATGCAAACTCCCTCAGTCCGTTTTGCCAGACTGGTTCCCTTTTTAACCGTGGAGCAGCCAGGGGATGAACACATTTTCCTGTGGGCTCCCCAGTGTCAGCAGTGGAGCACATTAGTGTCACTTGTGGCTGCAGCGTCCCTGGTGTGGGCGCCTGTCTAATGGACAGTGGTGGGAGCTGCAGACATCAAACCCCTGAGCTGGAGCCCATCAGGCAGCGAGCGGCGGATGTGTCAACTCCGGCTTCTTTGCGGAAAATGTTTCTCCTCGTCTCCAGCCCCGTTGCTCCCACTGAGTGTGCATGCCAGCTTTAGTGCCTGCTCCACTTATTTCAGGTGTTTTTGTGTCAACAGCCCGGTAACAGTCCAAAACCGTCTCTTTTTTTTTTTTTTTTGCTGACAGTGGTAGGAAATGTTCTTCTCGACCAAATCCTGACCCGCTTCCTTCTTGTTCAGGCAAAACTAGTTGGGAAATCTCTGACTGGAACAAAGAATTGCACATCCAGCTTGCTTCACGTGAACACTGCAAAAAAATTAAAACTGTGAAGATTTTTTTAATAATCTGACCCATCATCAGCCTCTAAGGAGCAAGAGGAATACATGTCTTAGAATTTTTAAAGACCGAATAAATAATTTTCCATAACCACAGCATTTTACTTTGGCAAAATGGAGCTTAGGTAATATTTAATTTGCTTATTTACAACATTAAGTAAAATATTCTATTTCTGATTTTTCAAAAAAGTATATGTTGCTGTTTATTGTGACAAATATTCGAAATCTCAGTGCTCAGTTCTCAACAGAGCTTCTTGTTGTGTTTCAGAGCCTCGCACAGTTAAAATTATTCCATTAGGCTATTAAAGCATGGAAAGTGCAACATGCCATCCACCTCAAGGCATTTCTCTGCTCATTTTTATCTTTTTGGATACCTGTAGCTTCCTTTCTGCACAAACATTTTACTGCGAGCGTTCTCTCGGATCTGCCAGTTAACTTCCCCTTGAAGCCCGGTGGCCTTCTCTGCTCTGGTGGTCACTCATCTCGGCCCTCTCAGATCTCAGAAGGGGGTGGCAGCAACACACTGAATGAAATATCAAGCAAATTCCCATCAAATGGCAGCACGACCCCCCCAGGTAACAAGCAGACGTCAGGTGTAAAACCTTTCTGTCCCACGACTCGTCCTCCTCCGCGCGGATGGCATCAAGAAGCGTTTTCCAACCTAATTCAGAGCAGTTCAGTGCCATCCCTTCCCAGATCCCTGTGTTGGGGTTCTTAATTAGCAATGCAGTGCTAGGTAGGTGATGGGAAAGGAGAGGGGAAGAAACAGCCAGCAGAGAAGAACTGTTTTATTGATGCCGGTAGTCTGGGCTAAAGCACAGCTCCTGCTGCATTTCTTCCAGCAGCGCGAGCTGAATCTTTTCCCTCATTTGATACAGTGACCTCTCAAGTGCATCATTGCCCTGAGGGCTGAGGGCAGTCCAGCAACTGTTAAACCCCTTGGGTTGATAATCTTCTCCCACATTTGCCCTTAACACCAGACATACCACCATTAGCTACAGCTCCACTGGTGCTCATTAGAGCCGATCAATATAGACTAACATAAAGAATGCTGCTGCGCCTTCTGTTATTTTTCAGTTACTGCAAATTTACCGACTTTTCACCTACAATACGAGGCTTTGCTGCTGTGCTATGTAAAAAAGAGGATTTGAGACCTAAAAAAACCAAACAAACCAGCAGTTTTTATTAGATGCCTAAATGTTATTTATCCTGATACTCAAAATACCTCGTTACTGGAGAGCGGATGGGAGACGTCCTGCCCAAAATTCTCTTTGGATTGATTTGCCATAAAATCTCAACTTCTGTAAAAATCACAGCAGCTGGACTGGCAAACAAAACCAAGCACCTTTTAATATGAGAGAGTGTCTTAGACTGCAAAGCCTGTGCAAGTGTTTTCATGAACTTGGGCTGGTGTTTTTAAGCCCACTGGCCACGTCCATGCTCTTTGCAGGTGGACAGGGATTGTGTGGCCAATTGAAGGTCTATATGTTGAAGGCATATATGTAGAGTGGTTCCAGCACTGCAGAGTACCACCAGCAGGTGTTGCCAAAGATCATAGCAAGAACAGCAACAATTAACAAATATATCATTCTTTTCCCATGTTTTAACCCAAAGAGTCTCTCACTGATCATGACAGGAAACAACAAACAAACTAAATCTAGTAAAAAAAAGGGCATAATGATCAACTAACATCTATTAGACATTTCACAGGGAATAATACACAAGTGTTCGATCAACTGGGAATTAGAAATATTTTTAGTTTTCGTTTGCATTTGGCAAAAGGAAGATCAAAAATTTTCATTGGATTTGTCAAATCGCAGCGCCATGCAAATATAAAAGTTGGGATTTCTCCTGTTTTGTTTAGTCCTTTTGGTCATTCAAGTTTTATGATTCTGCTTGGCATATAAAACAAGGAAAATACAGCATCCAACCAACTTCAAGAAAATATTAATGAGATAGAAAACAAAGATTTTTTTCAGTACAAAGACAAGTATCCCTTATCATGGATAAACTCAGCCACCCCATCAAATAGGATGGTTAAATGGGTATAGAGAACATTAAAAATACTGACAGGACCTTGAATTCCAGTGAATCAAGGGTAATAAAGCCCCATCCATACCAAGTCTTTCCACATTCCTAGGACTTAAGGCCTCCTGTATCTTACTCAAAATGATGCCTTAAAGAGATCAACGTCAGTTGCTGAGTGAAAAGGACTTCTGAGCTCTCTATTTGAGGTGAAAAAGCGGTAAATGCTAAATTTTACCCGTTTTCTTCAACAGCCTTCAACAACTTTACTTGTGCCATCGTTCTCCAGTGTTTGAGGGATTAAATACTTCTGTTGAATGACTTATTTAGTTGGGACCTTTCTGAAGAGCTGGAAGGGTACGAGGATTTCACTTGTGGAACGTGGGATTTCTCAAAGTCCATTAAAGCACCTTTAGTTGGAGAATGACACAACTTCTCCAGATGCCTCCTTTGCTTTAGTGGGCCTATTTGCATCTTAGGTATTACTTAGTTTGAGTAATGTGGTAGGACTGAGCCCTTGATGAGAGGCTGATTAATGAAATCCGTTCTGCTGGCTGAACATAATGGAAAATGTGATTCTGTTGGCTTCTAGGGGCTGAAATTCATCTCCATGCAAACGACACCCATTTTATGGATGTCATAAGCCTCCTACTATCCTTCTGCTTTGATGGGGATTTCATCTGGTGAATGGGAGGGTGGTTGTTACATCCATTAACGTTGCTAAAATGTACCCTGTAAACCCATGGCTTATGACTTTGCCTCAAGTTGGAGTCTTCCTTTCAGGAAGAACTTGGATAAACTTGAGGGAAAATAATCAGTGAATGAAACCTAAAAAGAACCCACAAGCTTTTAGTAACAGCACAATGTTTAGAAAAAAAACACCCAAATAACTTGATTTTTAAACTTTTCGTGAAAGAAAAGTGGCAAAATCTCTTGGTGTATAACTCTATCAGTTAAATCATGGCAGGTAAGTTCTAATTTGCATCTCTCTCACTCAGTTTGCTGTTGTCAGTGCTCTTAATTCATACTCCGCTAAATTAATGGCTGTACCATCCCAGTTCTCCTGTTTATTTCCCTGTAAATCTTGTCCTTAAACTTCTGGTCAATTGGCTTTGAGTTTCTTACCTCTCCCATGATGGGGACAGAAAAGAGCCATATTTTCTGAAGCTTTTTTTGCAAATTCCCTCCAACTTTTCCAACATTCACTTTTCCAGGCGTAGGATCCAGGGGGAAGCAGATATTTCAGCGCTGGGTTCACAAATCTGGCTGACAGCAGCAATAATTCCTCACCACACCTCTGGATAATCCATTATTTTCAATAATATCACAACACGGAACCAAGAGCCACTGTCCAATTGAGAGTAATATATTGTATGTTTGGATCAACAGGGAAAGGTTTTTGGGAACTTTCTCTTGTCAGAGCTGGATATATATTCCAAACCTTAATTATTGACCAAATTGGCACTTCAAGCAACAATGTCTTTGGCTGTAAATTAGCTGGTTTTAATGGTCTGCAGCAAGGCTTTCAATATCCTCTTTAGTGCCAGGTTTGAATGATGGAACTCACTATATGTGCTGACACTTTTTATTCTTAAACACCTAACGTGCAATCTGTTCCCGGGAGTTTTAAAGGGTAAGATAAAATGTCAAAATTGTTCAAAAGTATCATGTATATTTTTTACTCAGAAAGTTACATACTCAAAACTCTAATCAGTCCACCTGGATTTATGAAATCCCTTGTTATTGTAGCGGTGTGAAAACTGGACTAGAGATAAAGAAAATGGTATTTTTATAGACTGGTCCTTGGAGATGGGGCTGCTCCTCTGTTGTCAGTGTAGGCCAAAGTGCCAGTGGGAAGTGCAGTACATGACCTTAGTCAATTAGCAGGGTCTCCTTAATCTCTCGGGATTACTTTGATCTGCAATATCAAGTCTAACACCTTAATGAAATTTTACAGATAGTCACAGAAGACATCCATGTAGTGAAAAAACAATTTCATTTTATACCTAAACTCCTAACACATGCTTAATAATTCCCCAGAAGGGAAATAATAACTATAACCATATTCAACATAAATTTCTCCTTTTTTTTTTTTTCACGCTGTGTTTATGGCTGAGAAAAACAAGATTATAATAGACAGGACTTTGCTTGTGAAAACAGGGAACAGATCGAGCTGCTGATTCACATTTTTCTTGTGGAAAACATGTTCTTTGTTGCTGTTACATTTTAAATCTCCTGAAATAAGGGTGGTGTACTAAATCTTAATTGTATTTTTTTGTGTATGTGAATACATTTCTGACTTATTCACAGATATATGAGATTTCAGATATATTCAGATATATCTGAAATATTTATATCAGATAAGTTTCAATATGAAATTTCCAAAGCATATCACTCTCCTGATTTGTGTATTCAACCCTACTTATTTTAAAATTTGTGCTCATTCAAATCTTGGTCTGAACACTTTTGGTAGAGTTAACTGGACAACCTGGCCCAGTTTTAATTATTAAGTATAATATTTATTATATAAATTATTATATAATTATTAAGTAACCATGTGACAAAAAAAATTTTGCCTGTGTGTTGATTTTGTTTATTTTTGTCTTCTCTGCTTGCTCAGACTATTTCAGCTGCAGTTCTTGCAGGACCCAGCTTGAAGATACACAGAAATGCTGTAGTGGGAATTTTATTTTCTGGGAAAAAGCTCCAGGATTCCCTTCTCAGAGGTGAAAATCTTGCATGATTCACACTGTCTGGAGAAGAGGGGAGGGAGCAAAGGATGGGGTTTAGTTAGGCCACAGCTTTATCAACTGAATTTATCCTGGAATTATGCAGTGATAACTCACTGTGGTCACTTCTTTCCTTCCTGGTGGTTTGTGCCACCACCAATGCCACCCTTCTGGGTGACCCTTGGGGGTGGGTGGAGAATGCCAAGGTTTGACCTTCTCCTTTCTGCTGCTTCTTGCCTTCTCCAGCCCTGAAGACCCAGCAAGTTCCTCTCTGCAGTCTTCAGTGCATCCTGCAGCGTCTGGGGAGAAGGTCCTGCCTCCACCCTCATCTCCAGCTTCCTTGCAAAAATCCCAAACAGTCATCAGCTGGGAATTACATGATTATTTTGGATACCTGGTGAAAAAGCAGAGGAGGAACCTCTCCAGCTGCTGTGGGACACCTGGCTGTGATTTTGGGAGGTACTCAGGGGTGCTGTTGGACAGTGGGGTGGTGGTAGCACCTCTTCTCTGCCCCTTGCAGTGCCAATCCACACAGGAAAGGTCTTGGACAGAAGAAGGAGGCTTTCTACACTCCCTGCAGACATGCAGAAACCAATTGGAGCTGACTGGATGCTTCCTAGGAGGAAAACAAAGTGGATGTGGTCATTCCTTCTGTGACCACAACCTGAAAATTACTGCATTTCATTCTCTGCTGTTGGTGCTCCCAGGGCAACCCCTCTGTTTATCCGAGGCATTTCACCAAAGCCACTTTTTTCCTTGGGATCTGACCTCTGGTCCTGAGGCATAACACAAGCTGGATTTAAAGTGGAATTTTGCCAGAGTGAGGGCTCCAGGTTTCACCATGGCAGCTCAAGAATTCACATGATCATAGAATAATGGAATTTTAGATTGGTTTGGGTTGGGAGGGACCTTAAAACTCACCTGTCACAGGCAGGGAACTTTCCACTAGACCAAGTCTCTCCAAGCCCCATCCAACCTGGCCTTGGACACACCACGTTTGTGATACTCCACATGGAGGACTTACCTATCCACAATTAGGTTTGATTAGGGGAACCAGAGATGTTCAAGAGACCTGTCTTATAAATTGCTTTTTGCAGTCAAATTAAGGTTTATTGCTGAGTGTCTCATGGTTTGCACCAGCTCTGCTCTGCAGTTTTATCCCTTGTTTTGCCCCTTGTTCTTCTACGGCCAAATAGCAAAATGAAATCAGCTCTCCTGTAGGAGAGTGAAATCTCCACGAGTGAGATTTCAGTGTGCAGAATTCAATCCCCACAGCATTTCCTGGGTTTTAATGCATGCAGAAGTGTAAAAACCTCTTAAAATGGAGCAGGATTGTGAAAGGTGGCTCTGTACCGACTGCCCCAATTAACACATGACAGATACTCACGGCCGTTCCGCTGTGCTCTCCTCTGGAACCTGCTCCCCACAACCATAAAGCGCCTTCCGCGAGGCAGAGCAGGCACCAGCTTTGTCTTCATGCACATCCGTTGCATTTTTTAAAGGTAAAAATAAAGTCTGAATTTTTAAAATCTCAATTTTAATAATGCATGAAAAAGTGGAGCGGCTCTGCTTTATTTCCATCCAGGTCTCATCTTGCATCTCTTTCACCACTGCCAAATGTTCCCAAAGTAGTTTCTATCCCCTCTGTCATTCCAACTGCAGTGATGAGCTCCTGGAGACCAAGGTGAGCAGTGCCAAATCCTGGCATCCATCTCAGAATCCTGGTTTGGGTTGGAAGAAACCATAAAAACCATTTAATTTACCCCTGCCATGGGCAGGGACACCTTCCACTGTCCCAGGGTGCTCCAAGCCCCATCCAACCTGGCCTTGGGCACTTCCAGGGACGGGGCAGATCTTTTTTGGTCATTTTTCACAGATATACCTGTGAAGGAAACCTCTAAGAGGAATTCTCATCAAAATATCGATTTGGAACATGTGTGAAAAAGCAAATAGTGATTATCTCGCTAATAATTTTATTTTTAGTGAATTTAGCAATTACAGCTTGAAAATTTAAACTGTTTTGACCAGTGTATTTTTTAAATCAATCTTATTAATATTATTTGCCTTGTATTTCTAGGCTTCAAATTAGTATTTAACCATGTGTGAGGTTTCACCAGCATAAAGACTGAGGAGATTCTTCCTCAGGATTTTTACATTTGAACGAGGAGTGAAGGGAAAGGGTGGGAGAGCAAGGAAACAATACCATGCCTGTTTTACCAGCAGAGAATTGAGCATTTTAAAGATGAATTTAGGTAAAAATATAAATTAACCCTGATTTTTGAACCCCTGTTTACTGTTTTAAACTTAACATCACACTGCAGAAGTGATTTTGCTGATACAGATAAATAAAAATATGGTTGTCCCCCTGCCCAGAGAGCTGCTGGAGCTTTATTTCCTTTTCTAGGGTACATGATGAGACCCAGATGGGAGAAGGCAGAACTCTCCTTAATGGCAGCTGATGTTTTCCTGGATGGAGCCAAATCGGAGCAGACAGCAAAGATCCTTATCTGAGCATGGGAAGCCTGACAGCAGAATATTTCTCTTGATTTCAGGATTATTTTGTTATGGACTCCAAAACCACACTCCAAAAATAACTCAGATTCATGTGTTTGCTGATGCCTGTGTGCTCCCCCATCCTCCTTGCACAGGTAAGTCCCAAAAGCATTTTTAATTTAAAATTGTCTCATAAAACAATAAGAAAGCTTTCAAATCTAAATATGTGACATCGCTGCATACAGGATTAAAAAAATCTATATTCATTGTGGAGGGGGGAAAAAAAAAGGAAAATATTACAAAAGACCAAAAGCTCTAGGGTTCAAGCTAATTTTTCATCTTTTCCATGGGGAAAAACACTGGTAAATGTTAAGAAACACCCTTCAAGAACCTTTAATTTGTTTTTCACTCTCCGAGATATAGATTTTCTCCTTCCCATTTAAGTAAAAAAAAAAAATTTCCTGTGGGTTTTTAGAGTCATTTGAGAAAATATATATATATATTTGTATATTTTTCCATGCTTTCTACCCTAGCTTTGATTATGCTGTCAGAGCAGACTAAGCAGAATTTGAGTTGCAGCCAGGTCCATTCATTTTTTTATCTGCTGAGGAGGATTTTCCTGTAGATCACACAAATCACTTGCAGGATCAGCTCCTCACTCCAAAATCTTGGTTTCATTGGTCAGTGGCAAATGGATCAGAATCGCCCAGCATGGATCAGGATGTTGCCATAAATATCCAATATTTTAAAGTTTTGACAATAAGATTAGGTAATTTTATTTTTATTTTATGCTGTGATGTTGCACTTCTTCAATTGGTTTTGCTGCCGTTGAGTTCAAGCAGATACAAATGGACCCAGCCCTGTTTATCAGCAAAACACAGGAAAAAATCTTGGAATTGGAGCTTTATTCTGTGTTTTTGTGTGGTCCTAAATTAATAAAGGTCTGAATATGCTTTTATGGGCACAAAAATATATATTTATAATGTCTATAAAAACATATAAATACGGATGTGATTGTATGTGTGTGCACAAGCTCTGTGTAATGAGGGAATCTATTAATAATACCAAGGGTTTAAGTAAATTTATAATACTTTGCCTTTACTAAACTGCTAATTTCAAAGTCATTATCTAAATTTATTAATATAAATTAATCAGATGTATCTTCAGAAAGGTAGAAGTCTTGGCCTTCACATTAATGAGTTCCACTTGGATATTTGGAAGTTGACTTGGCTTTGTTTTTTTGGACTTAACCACACAAGTATTTGCAGGTGTGTGAGAAAATCAGCTTTACATTTATTATTCTCCTCAGTCCATGGTTATATCTGGAAATTCATCCCCTAAAAGCTGGGATGTTGAGTGGGAATTACCCTGGGTGACAGTGGCCTGTCCAGTGGTCCCTTCCAAGAGCCACGCAAGGCATAAAGAGGATTTTAACAGGACAAAAGGTTTGTGTGCACATCCTGCTCCATTGCTGGTGTGGGCTGGAGCGAGCTGGGAAGGCAAGATACAAATTTCCAGCAGATAATCTTCCAGCAGGACTGTTCATATCCATGACTCTGGATATCTCACCCTGTCAAGCACAGCTAAAAACACTCAAGAATAAAAAGTTGTTGCAAAAGTTCACTCTTGGTAGTTCCAAACCATGCTGTAAGCCCTGAGCATGATGTGACAAAGCCAGGCCTGGATATTTTTCCATTCATTTTATTCGATGCATTTTTTTGATAGTTGGGGTTTGAGTTGGGAGAGCCATTTTTATAAATCCTCATTATAATTTGAACAGAGATTTTTTGGGAAGGGTTTTAAAATTACAAGGAAAAAAACCCCTCAACCAAGAACTTCGTCTTCGTGCCTGAAATGATGCCATCAGTGAAGTCAGTGGCAAAACTATGGATGTCAAGAGTTGTAGGATTTGACCTCTGGGCTTTGGAGCTGAGTTGGCAAGAAAGAATAAATAAATCCTGCAAAATGATATATGAACTTTACAATCTGTGCCTCACGTCTCAGGCAGGCTATACAATAAAATATCCTAAAAATCTAGTCCTGGCTTTTTCTATCAAGCTAATTTGTAGTCAAGACAGCTTAGTTCATGTTCTTGAACATGCTGAATAAGCTGAGAGGTAAAAAATTATCAGCAGTGTGTATTTTAAGGACTTGGACCAAACCCTTTCAATGTCAAACTGCACTGGATCAAACCCAAACATGCTCATCATTTAAAACCCAGGTTTCTTTAACATTTGGCCTTATTTTGCTTTTTACATGGGGTTTGAGTAATACCAAATTTTCACCTTTCAGAAGATCTTTCAGAATGAATGATTTGGTTTTATTGTCAAAAATAACCTGTAAAAAAAAATGTTCTCTGTGCCTGCAGAAAAATTAACAAGTTTTTTTTAATGAAAATAGAAAAAGAATAGTAATAGAATAGAAATAGAATATAAATAGAAAAAAAAAAATAGAAAAATAGAAATAGAAACAGCAAAAATTGAGGCTAAATCAGCTTTATTGATAAGATTCAGTGAGTGACAAGGGGGGATAATGCCCCAAACCATTGCAAACCATCCCTGCATCCTCCCAGTCGTGTTAAAATCGATCCTGTCCATCCAAGGCAGTTTGTGGAAACCCTTTTCCCAAGCAGTCGTTTCATCTGCTTGTTTATCCCGAGCCTCCCTGGGTGTGAGTGTTCTGTGCAAGGCTGGCTCCCAGCTCTCTTCCCACTTTAACTCCCTGCTGGCAGCTATTGGAAACTCTCCTGTCCTCAAATTTTGTGTATTCTGCTCAGAGGAGCTGTGTGCTAACGGGGCAGCGAGGGACCAAACCCAACCACGTCTGGAGGGCTCGTTTGCCATCGCTGGATTCCCGCAGCATTCCCAAGGAAGTCACCCTGTGGTTCATCTGCTCTGCTCTTCCTTCATGTACTCAACAACAAAACACGGGGGAAGGTTTGGATCCAGCTTGGAAAAAGTAATTGGGAAAAGAAAAATGCTGCTGTTGGGTTAACCCCCAAATTACTGCAGAGGGAAAAGTGTCAAAAGCTGCATCCCCTGGATCTTGGAGATGGAAGTGCTGGAGGGCCTTTAGAGTTATCCCAGAATCCTGGAATGGGATGGGTTGGAAGCGTCTGAGGCAGAACAAGCTCTGGGTCTGCACCAGAGACTGGGGTGAGGGGGAGGGAATTGCTGCCCTCAGGGAAACAGGAGCAGCCTTTAAATGTCCTGCAGTTCTCAGCACTGCAAAACACGAGCAGGTGATGGAATCATGGAATGCTTTGGGTTGGTTTGGGATCTTAAAGTTCATCCAATGCCCCCCCTGCCATGGCAGGGACACCTCCCACTGTTCCAAGCTGCTCCCAACCCCAGTGTCCAGCCTGGCCTGGGGCACTGCCAGGGATCCAGGGGCAGCCCCAGCTGCTCTGGGCACCCTGTGCCAGGGCTGCCCACCCTGCCAGGGAACAATTCCTAATTCCCAATATCCCATCCATCCCTGCCCTCTGGCAGTGGGAAGCCATTCCCTGTGTCCCGTCCCTCCATCCCTTGGTTGGCAACAGACTTTTTATCCTGGGAAGATTTCACTCATAACTAATTTTTGATAGCTGCTGTAATTCAAACAATTCAAACTGAGTCAGCAAAACCCTTAATTTTTGGTGCTCAAAGGGTCAGACCTGATGATCGCTCTTGGCCTTAAAACCCACGGACTGTCCTGTCCTGCTGGAAAATCCTGGTGTGCAGCACTATTTCTTCGTGCCAGGAAGGTTCTTCCTTCCCCTCAGCCCACTCAGCAGCTCTGTACCAAACCCTGCAAGTGCACCAGAGCTGAAATGTGGGAATGAAAAGGAAGTTTTCTGGCAGGCAGCCTCCCCACATGAAAGGATTTGGGATGGCACCTTGGGAGGTGAGTGGCTGCAAGGCCAGGGGCTGTGCCAGGCCCAGCATTCCCCCACTGCCTGCCCAGTTTAAACCCCAGCAGCTGACACAGCCCTTGGGCTGCTGCAGCGTCCCAGCCTCGCCGTGTGACAACCAGAGAAGATTTTCTGGCATTCACCTCTTTTATTCAGTCGGCCACTACTTTTTTTTTTTGTCCCCAGAAGCAAAACTGGCCCCCAGACAAATCTGTGGCAGGGTACCAAAGCCAGGAACATTAAAAGGAGCAAAAGGAAAGCCAAATTGCTTGTGGAAATCAAGACTGCTTGCATTTTCTTTTGCCATGGGAAGGCAGAGCTCTCCGTGCTGCGAGTGATTCTTGGTTTAAGGACAAACAGTGCAAAGATTGCCAGAACTAGGGGCTGTGGACAGAAATTTTTATTCTATTATTATATTTTTAAACAGCTCCGATTGTAAAAGTGCATCCCTGGAAGGTGGAGAAAGGCTTCCAAAGTTCACTGACTTCCCAACCCTGCCAGGGATTCTCCTGATAATGGCACAGCAGGTCCACAGTGGCAAAGCCTAATTGACAAAGATCAAAATCTAATTTGGATAACACCAGGAGCCGAGGGGGTCATGCTCCAAATAGTGCTTGAGCCACAACCAGCCGTGTTTGTCATTTCACGGGGAAAATGCAAAAAAGATCATCCCAGGTCCCCAAATGAGGGAGATGCCAATAATATTGAAAAGCAGACGCAGGAAGAAGCCTTGCTCCTGAGGGTGCAATTACCGGGGCTGTGATGTGAAATGATAAAAAAATATTAAGTAGATTTTAATGTTGTAACAAAGGGTGGCCCTGCACTGGGCATAGGGATAGGGGAGGAAGATCCTTGGGGCACCCAGATGAAAAATAATACAAGTGTAGCTATTAGCAGAGCACTTCATGCCAGTGAAATTCCTCTTTGGGAGGAACATTTCCTTACCTGGAATTTAGGTCACTTTTCCTCGGAAGAAGCAGTTGTTATTATTATCTGTTAATTCCTTGAAAGGAATTAGACTAACCTGGTCTGTGGCTTGAAATTTAAAAAAAAAAAAAAGCAAAACAAAAACCATCTGCTGAGGGGGTCTTGTAGGATTTTTCAGTGGTTTCTGGGGTCTGAGGTATTTCAGTAGCTGTGCTGTGTGCTCTGGATCTCAACTCTGATAAACCAGGTTAGGGTGACGGAGGGAAGGAAATCCTGATATTCACAGAGAAATCCTGAGGTGGTTTTCTGTGTAATTCCACCCCAACAATTAAAAACCTAACACAAAATCCTATAGGATTCCTTTTTATCTTCAGTGTAGCTTGCTGGCAATAAGGAGAAATTTTAGGTAAATTTTGTGTCCTCCTTATAATTTCTGATGAGTAAATGCAATATCTGACTCATCCATTTACTCTCTTGCAGCTTTGTGGGATTTTACTCACTCCTCACCTTTGCCTGTGAGTTGTATTTCATTTTCCCATTTCAAATTTGCTGAAGAGAAATAATTTCAAGACCTTCCCATTCATTGGGACTGAATTCATGTAGGTGAAAGTCAGCCAAGGTACTGCTAGCCTTTGGGATTGTGATAGCTGTTGGAAAATGTACAGTAAAAAGTTTTATAAAAGAGATTTTAATGAAAAAAAGGAAAATTATTCCATAATAGACAGTGAGAAGGAGGGTGCTTGGAGGAAAATCGGGGCTGAGCTGAGAGGCAACTTGGGGTTGGGGTGGTGATCTGTTTGTGCTCCATTTTAAGTTTATAAGGATTTAATGTGATTTATGAAAGTGGTTTAGGTGATGCAGGAGCATGAGCTCCATGGACTCAGCTTTCAAACACAGAGAGGAGCTCAAAGCCCAAATCTCAGCTCTTTGTCCTCCTGAGCAGCTCAGGTGCTTCAGAAAACACAACCTCATTCCACCCTGTTATAGCAAAAATAAACACTGATGCTATAAATTACAGCCAAGAGGCTCCTGCACCCACTCTGGCAGCACAGAACTGTTGAGAGGAGGGCAGAAGGGCTGCAGGGAGCTGATTCCTGCCTCTGGCTGGCACTGCCAGTTTTGTTGTCCCTTCATCTCCGCAGCCGTTCAGCAAAGCTCCTGTAAAGGCTCCAACACCACTCCAGAGAAGCCTTTGGAGAACAAAAACTGCTCAGCACACAGGTTTGGCACGTTCAGCAGCCCAGGTCCAGCACAGAGGGAGCAGAAAATGCTCCTGACACTGCCTGTTCCTGGGCAGGGCTTACAGCTGCTGACAGGCACTGATGGAAAAATGGCAACGTGGCTGCCTGGGCACCGACCCATCCCAGGGATGGCTTTTCCTCATGCTGGCATTAAAAAACCAAGGAAAAGCAGAGTTTTAGCTCTGTCTTTTCATCATCTCTGCATTTTTTCCTCGCTGGTTTCTCACTGGAGGGTGATGGTGTACATGGCACAGGTTAGTGAGAGGTGGGAGGTGGATTCTCAGGGTGATCTACAGCTTGTCGTGCTTGTCAGGGCACTGGTGAGACATAAAGATCCTTTTCATGACAAAAAAATGAATGATTTTTGTATCCTCAGAGGTGAAATCAAACCAATCCCATTAATTTCAATTAAAATGTTACCTGTCTCCTGCTATCTCCTTTTTTTGCTCGCCCTCAAAGACTGTTTAGGGATGGGAAAAATGAAATATTAATGCATTCTATAAATAATATGTGCGAGGTCCACGGGGACACAGAACCCCCACATCATTAGTTAAATTGATCTTCCTCTTAGATTTTGCAGGAAATCCGGGAGTTTTGTGGCTTAGTTTTCAGGAAAAGTGGTCAAACCTGTGTCCAGACTGCAGCAAAAATGGAGGTTTTTGCTGGTGCTCCTTTTTTTCTGGACATTTTAGACATTGGACAATGTCACAAGTTTCAGGAGAGGTGCCACTAACCTGTACTCATGCAATGAATTCTGCTATGGAATTTCTAGGACTAAGGAATAGGAGATTGTGACTTTTAAGAAAGAATAATTGTCAAAACACAGTTTGTTTCTGCTGCAGATAATTCCCTGCACGTCGTGGCTATAAGGGGCTTCCTGTAATTCACAGAACCACAGAATGGTTTGGGTTGAAGAGACCTTAAGATCATCCAGTTCCAACCTCCCTGCTGAGGGGTTTGCTCTCCAAAGGCAATTTTTTGGTGGAATTCTTGCAGACATTTTAAACACCTGTGACCATCACATGATGAGAGCAGCTCCGAACAAAGCAGGAGCTTCACCTGCTGCAGCTCCCTCTTGAAAATAAAGCACAGTGTGGTTCCTTCCTCCTTCCCTGGAATGCAGCAGAGGAGCTTTTTCCTTGTATTTTTATTTTTGTGTGCGTGTAATAACACAAAGTCACTGCATGAGCAAGCAGCAATGTTTATTAATAGAGATCTCCAATTTTGGAGTCTTTGGTAAATTGAGAACACACTGAGAAAGAATCTTATCGCTCGAATCGTAGGAAATCCATTTCCAAGTTGTCTGTTTTTCATCAAATTAAAATTAGTTTCATGGGAATATGAGGAGGTTTTTATAATTAGATAATGGAAATTTGCCTAGGTTATCTTCCACTTACTTGGATGGAACATAAATAACAGGAATGTCACGTCATGCCAGTGTTTACTCATCTAACTCAGCACAAATCCTGGGTCAAGCAAGAAAGATTTGGAAACATTTCAGTGCTTGTTGCTTAGAGACCATTTTTAACCACGGGAAGGATTTCACTGGAATCCACGGCTGCAGAGTGGAGAACCTGAAAATTGCTGATTTTTGGAAGGGACCTCAAGGACTACCTGGTTCCAACTCCCCAGCCACAAGCAAGGGCATCTTCCATCAGATCAGGATGCTCCAAGCCCTCAGGTGAAACATTCCCAAGAGTTATCCATCCATGTTCCCATTCCCCATCCCATGGAGAGGTGAGATGGGGGATGATTTGGACATTTTTCTCCTTTTCAATCAAACCTACTCAGTAATCAGTACATTTTGCATTTGAATTTAAAAAAAAATTAACTATTATAATCATCTCTGCTTCCTCCCCTCTCCACTCCTGTACTGAATATTGAATCCACATGGTTTAGGTGAAAATTCCTGAGGTTTGGGGTCAATTCCAGTGGGATGTTGGCAACAACTTGTGCTGTTGACCCTCTCATTGCAGGATATGGTGTAATGGAGACAAAATATGACATCACATCCCTTCCAGACAACCGTGATGTCAAATCCCAAATATCCCAACCGTTCTCCTCCTCAGACACTCAAAAGCCCATTTTTCAGTCATTTCATTTCTCCCACACATGAAATCTAAATCAATTAAAATCAAATTTCTAGTTGGCTAAAGTGGGTTTGCACGTGTTCCCACCAGGCATAGCTCTCCAAGGATGTTTGTGTGACCATTTCTTTCCAGGTGCACTGGATTCATTGCCTGAAAACTAGAAAATACCCTGATAAGAAGGAATTTTTTCCTGAAAATGGCTGAGAGCTGGAATTCATACAGGGGAATCTTGCAGATCACAACCAACCCATTCAGCTGTTAAAATAAAGGGGAAAAATTCTGCATCAGTGACTGAAGAGACCCTTAAATTAAAAGAAACCAGGGAAAGAGCATGTCCTGCATCATCATTTTCAGAGGAGCTGGAAATAAACATGTATAACCAGATTTTAGGGAATATTCAACACCAGCCTGTTCACGCTGGGAAGACTGAAGAGCTTCCCCACAGGTTTTGCATAGTGGGAGCTGTAATTTCTTTTTTATCCCTATATCAAGTGTCAGGCTTTTATATATTAATCGCTGATTGGTTTTGTCTTCCTTTTAGAAATGCAATCCCTGCAAACACATCATCCCTTGGTGCTCTCTGCACATGGAGAATGCAAAACCATCTCGATCAAGCATTGCTGCACTGGTGAAATCAGCCAGGGTACAGCTCTCACTGCCCCTTTGTGAATCTCAAACATGAATATATTCCACAAGCTTCCCTCTCTTCCCCTTCTTCACCTTCTCTTTATTTTTTCCCCCTTGCCCTAAATTCCATGTGCCTACCCTCTGGATATGGGAATAGTGAGAGAAGGTTAAAATTGATGCCTACAGGCAGGGAATGTCCCACCCCACGTCCAGGTGATGTTCCTAAGGATCCCAGCCAGGAGATGCTGCAGGGAGCTGGTGGCACTTGCTGGACTGTGACATCTCATTGTGTCCTAGTCCTTGGCACCAGCTTGAAGATCAAGGAATCACAAAATATCCTGACTGGGAAGGGACCTACAAGGATTGAGTCCAGCTGCTGTCCCTGCACAGCCCCAAAATCCCACCTGGGCATCCCTGGCAGCGTTGTCCAAACTCTCCTGGAGCTCTGGCAGCCTCGGGGCCGTGCCCATTCCCTGGGGAGCCTAGGCAGTGCCAGCACCCTCTGGGGGAAGCACCTTTCTTGATCTGCAGCCTAACTCTCCCCTGACACAGCTCCAGCCATTCCCTCAGGTCACCAGAGAGCAGAGATCGGTGCCTTCCCCTCCTCTTCCCCTCAGGAGAAGTTGTATCTGCACCGAGCTCTGCCCTCAGCCTCCTCTCCTCCAGCTGAACATTCCAAGTGCCCTCAGCTGCTCCTCACATGGCTTCCCCTCAAGGACCTTCCCCATCCTTGTGGCTCCTTTGGACACCCTCCGACAGTTTAATGTCTTTTTTATATTGTGGCACCCAAAACTCCCCCAGAGCTCGAGGTGAGGCTGCCCCAGCCCAGAGCAGAGCAGGACAATCCCTCCCTGTCCCACCAGTGCTGCTGGGCTTGGTGCCCCAGGGCAGGGCTGTCCCCTCTTGCTGTAGTTGAGACGGTCACAATAAAAAGCACACACTCCATTTTCAGAAGGCTTCAAACTGGTTTTATTCCAGCATGCATGCTTTTTGTACATTCTTACAAAGCTCATGAATTTACACTTCACTCATTGGTCAGGAAAGACAAAGTGCTCATTGGAACAGGCAGTTGCAGGTTTCTCTTATTTATCCTTCTTTCCTTTCTTGGTTTCTATGTCAATGGTCAATGACCATTCTTTCAGGGGTAAACATGGATCCTCTTATCAAACTTCCCTCTGGCTCACAGAAATTGCTGTAAAACCTCTTCCACAACCTCTTGCTCCAAGGCTCTGGTGACTCCAGGGTGACTCAGATCCCACTTTTCTTCAGCCAGGACCCCCAGGTCCCTTTCCCTGGCACTGCTTTCCATCCCCTCATTCCCACTCTGTCCATAAATCCAGGCATGTCCCACCCTGGGTGCAGAATCCAGCACTTTTCCTTGCTGAACTTCACCTGGTCAGTGATTTTTCATCCCTCTGATTTGTTGAGGTCTCTCTGCAGCACCTCCCTGCCCTCCAGGGAGCCAACATCTCCTCCCAGGTTTTTATCATCCTCCTTGCCAAAATCACTCTGGAAAACTTCTCCCTTTCCCCTTGCTGCCTTTGGAGACTTCCAGGGTGTTGTGCTCCCTGTCTCGATGGACTCGTGATCATCCTGGAGAAAAACCCCTCCAGAATGTTCCCCTTGCACTCCTGTTTTGTGGCTTCCCAAGTTTTCTCTGGAAGAGCAGGAGCAGGATTATTTGCAGCCACGGCAGAAAGGTGCATTTCTGGTGTTATAACACAGCTGCCATCTCCCAAAAAGTCACAATTATCTCTTCTGTAATTAGGACAGGTTTGGCTGAGACTCTGAGTCACTGGGAAGTTCAGGTCTGTCGTTTAGCCCAGAATAGTTCTGTAGTTCCATAAATGTTTTCCCTGCAGACTAAACCTCCAATTTATGATGAAGGTTAAATCACTCCCACTCCTGAAGGAACAGAGGAGGTGGGAGGGTTTTATTGGGTGGTTTTCCAGGGACTGGACACCAAAACATCTGGTAAATGACCAGGTAAAAGAGGAATATGTGTAAATGAAAAGAAAAAAAAAACAACTCATCATGCAAAAAATTGTAAAGCGTGGGATTTTTCTTTTTTCTTTTTTTTCTTTTCTTTTTTTTTTTTTTTTTAATTCCAGTGTGAGCTTCCAAAGCATAAATTAATAATTAAATACATTTAACATCAGGTGGATTTTCTTTGGAGTTTTATTACACAGACCAGAAACTCCAGGTGACCTGGTGGGAAAACTGGTAACATATCTAATAGGCCAGGCCGAGGTGTCACCATCTTCAAAACCAATGAAACAAGGCAAAAAAAAAAAAAAAAAAAAAAAAAAAAAAAAAAGAAAAAAGAAAAAAGAAAAAAAAATAGTCAGGATTTTAAACTGCTGAAAAGTCTAACTATGGCACAGCTCTTTAAGCAGAGGGGTAGAACCTGCTCATTACCTTAATTGATTAGGAGTGTGAAGTAGAATCTGCCTTAATTAGTGGCAATAAGCCCCTGAATGGAGGAAAGCACCCCCAAGTATGAGGTGTGAAGTGCTGTTGCTGGCAGGGAGAGAGAATCCTCAATGCCAGAGGTAAGGAAGGAAATATTTGCTCTTTCTCTTGCTCCTTTCATTGGCTGACAACTAAAACAGAATTTCAGTGGGAAAGAGTGTGGGATTCCCACCGAAAATTAACATTTGGGTTGTGGCTTTACAAAACAGGAGGCGATTAAGGTTAAATTTTTACTTGCTTGGCAATCACAGTGGTCTCCTGCACTTGTGTGTTGGATTTTAAGTCAAGTGGCTGTAGGTTTTTTATTTATTTTTCTGTCTTGAAGCTATTTTAAGTGCTTTGTAACGCACGAAGTGGGAAAAAAAAATCAGTTAAAATTCCAATGTCTCCCTTTTTTCCTGCTTAGAGCTAAAAAGCAAGCGATGTTGGTTTGGACATATTTAAAAATTTGTTTCAGTTAGTTTTGCTGGTAAACCTGAAGGTTTAAGTGCTCATGAAGAAAATCTAAAATAGGTTTTTGGCTGGAGAGAGGGAAAAATTCACTAAAAAATGACAGTGTGGTTTGTGTACATTCCTATGGAGAAATGTCTCTCCAGAACCCACCTGGCTCTTTTGTTTTGGTTCAAAACTTCCCCCTGCTAAGGCTTGGCTTGTTTTAGGAGCTGATGGTGAACAGAAAATTTAACTTGGAAAAGAATAATGGAAGTTTATGGTGGTTCATGAGCTCAGTGTGATGAGCAAATGGAAGACTGGCTGAATTTTCTTTGGCAAAGAGAGAAACAAAGTCAAAAATTAGACCATAACTAAAGGAGAAATCTGTGTTATTTATAGCTCTTTGTGTCATTCCAGAGATATAGAGAGTCAGCTTTAAAAAATAAACTTATAAAGAAAAGGAATTAACACCTCTCAAAAAGATGGCCACACCACATCTGAGCTCTTCCTATTTCTGTTGTGGCATTCATTGGTGAAAAACACAGGGAGAGGTGCTGGAAGGGAGGCCCTGTTTGAACAGATCTAATCGTCAATAAGTAATTGTGTTTTAATTAAAATGTGTCATGTCATTCTGAGGGTCCTATATTACATGAGTATGAAAATGTATGACTGCATAATTCGGTAATAATTAGAATTACATTTTCCTAACTCTTAAATTAAAATGCTTGGCAATTAACTGCCTGATAAATCTCACTTTTCCATGTGTGTTTTTTTTTTTTTTTTTTTTTCCCTTTCTATCTGGGAGTATTAAATAGTCCTAATTGCTGATTGCACATTCCTGGGCTGCTGGCAGTTTTGTGTGTATCAGATACAACTTCTCCAAACATTGCTTTATTTTTGCACATGAGGCAAAGGCGTTGCAAGCAACTTTTACTGACTGGGGAGCTCATGAAGTCCTAAAGCCTCAAAGATGTATCCATAAAATCGGGGAGGACAAGGACTTGGTGCAGGGATGTGTAATCCAGACACAGTTCTCAAATTGTTGGCTGCACTGCTTGTACCTTTTGGGCAGAATCTATTGATGGAGATTTTCTGATTTCTACTCGTTTAGTGAATTCAGAAATTAAATCTGTCTCACTTTCATAGCTTGGAACAGTGGTATTCTGTCACCCTGATTTTTTAAGACTTTGCTAAGCCTTCTGATGTTTGCATTCTTGTAACAAACTTTCTCACACACAGTTCTGTAAACAACGTATGTTTTGCATTCTTTCATGGAGGAGGAGAGAATTGATGGACTCTTGGTCTGTCCAGTGTCATTGGAGAGGTGGCACTGTCACCCGCCAATCCACTGTCACTTTTGGAAAACTATAAATGTTGGAGTCAGAAAATAAAGGTCCCTCCTTTTTGTTCACCTGGAGAGCAGCAGCGTCCGTGTCGTCTTTTCGTGTCGTATTGCGACAGTATTCCTTGATTTAGAGGACAGAATCCCAGAATCACAGGCTGGAAACTCTCTCTAATTTAGTCCAACCATTCCCCAGCACTGCCAAGGCCACCACTGCCCCATGTCCCAAGTGCCACCTCCTCATGGATTTCAAATCCCTCCAGGGATGGGGACTCCAGCACTGCCCTGGGCAGCTGTGCCAGGCCTGGACAAACCTTTCCATGAGGAAATAGTTCCCAGTGTCCACCCTGGCCCAGCGTGGGGCCATTCCCTCTGCTCCTGTCCCTGTTCCCTGGGAGCAGAGCCCAACTCCCCCGGCTGTCCCCTCCTGGCAGGAGCTGTGCAGAGCCACAAGGTCCCCCTGAGCCTCCTTTTCTCCAGGCTGAGCCCCTTCCCAGCTCCCTCAGGAATTCTCCAGCCCCTTCCCAGCTCTGTTCCCTTCTCTGGACACCCTCCAGCCCCTCAATAATCCTTCTTGTCATGAATTAATGAATCCCAGACTGGTTTGGGTTGGAAGGGACTTTAAAACTCATCCCATTCCAACCCCCTGCTATGGGCAGGGACACCTTCCACCACCCCAGGTTGCTACAAGCCTGGTTTGGATGAGGATTTTAGCAATTTGAGGTGAATTCTGCTGTTCCTGAGCCCCTCTCTGGCTGAACAATTAACAGATGAGTGGTTGGATGGCACAGCCCTGGCTGTGGCTCTGTGTGACAGCAATGTGGCTTCTTGGGGACACACGGCTCGTCCCAACATGCTCTCATGGGTTCAGATTGTGCTTTTAGCATAAATGTGCTTTTTCCCCATAAATGCCCTGCTCTGCCTAACAACGAGCATCCCAACACAAATGCATCTGGAAGGGGTAAAAGCTGCAAAAGGCGTCTCCAGAAAGACTCTTCCATTTGCATTTTGCATGGGGTCGTCAGCGTAAATTGAGCTGGAAATAAAGGCGCTTCTAAAGATGTTTTCTGTGTGAGCAGGGAAAGGGTTGGAAAGGATTCAAGGGTGGGTAAACACAGGAGGATCACCCAGGACCCCACAAATTCGTTGAGACAACTGAGTTTGGGAGGCGACAAACTCCACGGCACAATCCGAGCGATATCTTCATTTTATGGGGAAGAGCAGGTTCTTGGGAGCAGCCGTTTCCTTAAACATTTATTGAACTCCTTCCCTGCAAATGTAACATTTCCCCTGCTTTTCCCCTGCACTTCACATCTCGGTGCTCATGGCGTGAGCTTCACTGGGACTGGCTCTTTAGTGGCTGACTGGAGGTGAGCCAGGAGCGATGACTTCCAGGCATTCCCCCGACATTCCCCCAGCACATCCCACCCCCTGTGCCAGGGATGGGCTCGCTCCGAGCGCTCCTGTCACCAGGGCCTTGAAAATTCCTTTCATCTGTGGACTTTTTGAGCTGATAAAGATGAGATTATAGGGGGAAAAAAACCAGGAAGACATTTAAATCTGTCCCAGGAGTTGTCCCAGCTATGCACAGTGCTGTGTACATGGAAATCATCTGAAGAATGAACTTAGGAGATCTTTCTCCCTGTTGATTATTTCAGTTTTGGTGCATCTCCATCCCAGTTTGGTGGTCGCTGTTTGTGCCTTTGACTATTCAGACTGTGACTTCTCACCCCCAGATTGGACAATTTAATCCTCTTTGTGCCAGGTGATGCTGAGGCAGGGTCCCTGCAGCTGGGATTTGGGGGACAAAAGGGGAAGACATTTGAATCTGTCACAGAAGTTGTCCCAGCTATGCACAGTGCTGTGTACATGGAAATTGCCTGAAGAATGAGCTTAGGGGATTTTTTTCCCTGTTGATTATTTCAGTTTTGGTGCATCTCCATCCCAATTTGGCAGTCACTGTCTGTGCCTTTGATTATTCAAACTGTGACTTCTCACTCTCAGATTGGACAATTTGAGCCTCTTTGTGCCACAGGATGTTGAGGTATGGTCCCAGCAGCTGGGATTTGGGAAGTTGGGAATTGGAGATGGGATTTCAGCTTCTCCTGCGCTCAGCAGGGAGAAGGAAAGGAGCAGCTTTAGGCAGAGGTTTCTCCTTCCAATGGTGCTGTGGTTCTCCCTCTGCAGAAATCCCTCTCCCCACTGACAGTGGAAGCTCCAAAACAAACCTTGTATACAGAAGAAACCTAGGGATGTAAATCCCTTATTTCTGGTTCTCATGGAAAAGCTTCATCACTGAGAAACTCTCTCTGGTCTGATAATTATTAATTTTTTTTAATGTTCCTACGTGCAGGCTGCAAGCAACCCCAAAAATTCTTTTAAAAAATGAAGTGGAAAAGCTGCCAATAAAAATTCCTAAAAAATAATCTTACTTAATAACAAAAAATTAGGTCGTGGGGTTATTTTTTGTTCATTTATTTATTTTTTTAAGGTTAGCCTTTTATTTCTGAGTCTCTGTTGTCACTGGAACACATTTGCAAGAATTTTTGCAACTTTGGGGACTTGTGATTTTCTTGCTTATCAGAAGGAGGGCTCTGATTCTCATTTAATCACTGCCTGTGAAAGCTGAGGCTTGAAGAAAATCTCCAGCCCCAGCCACACTCTCTGTAACATCAGGAAAATTGGCATCTATTAAAATATTTGCAAATATCTTTTTTTGCCAGTTTTTTTTTCCCCTCAGTTCTGCTCACAGCCATCAGCAGGGGACCTTTTGAGGGATAACTGCTCCCTGCATGGAACCATCCTGAGCCCAGTTCAGAGCTGGTGGGTGCAAGCACAACTGCACTGGCTTAGAAATTAAAGGGGAACAGTCAAAAACTCCATTGATTTTTTTTTTTGTTTTGTGCTTTCCAAGCTTTTTATTTACCTATTTCCCTCCTTTCTACGTGGGAAAAATGCCATTTCTGAAGTTCCTGGATGCGTTAAAAAGAAATTGTGAAACTTATCAAAATTTATCCAGTGGAAGATTTCATTTTGGGCTCCTTATGATGAAAATCTTGCCTCGTATTTTTGAAAACACCTCCCAAATTCAGGTTTTCTCTCTCTACCTCCTGCAATTGGTGCAAATACGACATTGGGAAGCTTTGGAGACAGACAGGTTGGGAATAGGATAGAAATTGCTCCTTGTCCCCTGCTGGTGGCTTTGGTGGAAGGGAACAGACCCTGCCCTGGGAAGCAAAGGCACCAGGGCTGTGCAATCCAAGGATTTCCTCTGTGGATACAGGAAAGCACACACAGATTCCTTCTTTCTTGTAGGCGAAGGCTACAATTAATTTCTGTGTTATTTTGAGACTTGTTTTAAGGCTTTAAAATCCTTTTGGAAGCTTCCTAGCAGTGATTTGCTGGTGGCCTTGCTTCACCCAGCTCTGGGGAATTTCAGTTCCTCAATGCTCAGGGAAAGAATCAGCTGGAGTGTGACAGAGCAGACCAGGATTTGTCCTGGGCAGTGGCAGCATCCAGCTTGGAGGTGTGTTATGGAAGTTACTCCATGCAAAGGCTTGCTGAAGATCCCCCAAAATCAGGGGGAGCAGCCAGCAGGAGTTATGGGGCAGGGACAAGAAAATCCTTTCCCCAAACTTTGGCAGAGCCAGCAAATCCTTGGTTTGTATTGTGAGGCAAAAAAAGGGTTTTTAAGGGTTTTTCTCTCAATTTTTTTTTTTCCCAGCATCAAAGGTATAACAGGGAGCAGAAGAGTTTTGGAAAACCATCTTCTCACTACCTGGATTTCTCCAGGAGCTGTTACAGCCTCTGGATTGGGGTTTGGGGATGCTGAAAATCTCATATTTGGGAAAGCAAAGCTGACAAAACCAGGTTGGGCTCATTTTAGAATCATGAAAGTTTGGGAGGGAAGGGACCTTAAAGCCAATCTCATCCCACAGGCAGGGACACCTTCCATAGACCAGGTTGCTCCAAGCCCCATCCATATGAATCCTTTTCTCTCTTTATTTTCTCTTTATTTTTCCTCTTTATTTTCTCCCTTTCCTTTGCTCGGGCAGTGCCCAGTGAAGGCCAGAACTGGGGTTTAATTCACAATTTGAAGCCCTGATTTGATTGCTGTTTATTCAATGTCATTTCTCAGTGAATGGGTGGAACAGTGACTGTTCCTATGTACAAGAACTCCATTTAGTGCTAGGAAAACATGGAATATTAAATTGCTTAAAAATCACAGTCTGTTTTCACATCCCAAAAATGTTTTTTTCAGGGGAATGAATGGCTGTGCCTGGATCAGATGGAGCTGCAAGTGGGATGTTGGCAGGAATGAGATGGGTACCACAGAGCAAGAGGAGAACTGGGGCTTTGTTAAACACCCACAGTTGTTTTCTGGGCAGTGTTTTCAGACGTGAATAAAGGGAAAAGAATGGGAAATGCACAATTGTAGCCCTCATTTGGACATGGTTTTTCTGTAAGTTTGTCTCATGTGAATCTTTCACACCCATTGCATCAATTTTCTGGGATAAAGGATGCCTGAGGATTAAGGGGTAATTACTGACTTGCAGGAGGTACCTTTCCTTCCCCCTGCCTTGCTCTCAATTTGGGAAAAAACACTATTTTGGTTTTTTGTTTTTCTTTGTTTTCTTTTTTTTTTTCATGGCATGGAGGTAAGGATGGGGACAAGCTCCTCCAGTGCCCCTGTGCTGTAGGGATTTAATCTCTGTGTGAAAAAGGATACATTAAAAAAATTCTGGGGTTTAAAAATATCTTTTATGGCTTAATTGAATGGGAGTTGGTGCAAAAATGAAGGAGGGGTTTCTGTACAGGGTGTGGGTGGAAGCGAGGGTGACTGTTGGTAAACAAGAAAATGAAATAAATTTTAGGGCAAAGGAGATGCTGTAAAATGAGGAATTTTGGCCTTTTTTATGTATCTCTGTGAAGAGGAACTTAGAGCAGGTCAGAAGGTGATTCTCTGAGGGGCCAATTCCACCACAAGGATGCTGAAAACACGTGAGGAGTTGAAGTGCATCTTCTCTTTCTGCCTCCTCCACCAACCACAGAGATTTTATATTAAAATAACAACAACAACAAAAAATGCAGCTGGAATTAGGCAGACGAGAAAATGCAAATTCATGGCACAGAAAAGAAAAACAGAGCATGAAAGAGAAAAACATCCCGACTGCTCACAAGGGGAGGGATGGCTCAAGGGCTTTCACAGTTTTTTTTAATAGAAATATTATTGCAGTTTATTTCTATTCTTTGTGATGGGAGATGGAGGTTGTCTCATGTCCAGGCCAATGTGGGGTTTATTTTATTTATTTTATAGGGTGAGGCTGATGAGCCCACCCTGTCTGCTCCTTCTCCAAGAGTAGGCAACTCTTTGTGGATGGACACAGGTCTGGAATTGTGGCCTGGAATTACCTTTCTCTGTTGGTTTTGGGCCATTCCACCTCCCCTTTCTCCCTGGAGATTTACTGTATTAAATTTTCGGGTTTTTTTTTTCTCCTAAAGGCTCAGAACAAAGGGAGATTTGTGGAAGATTTGTATGAGGCGAGGGCTCATATTTGGTCTATATTTCAGAGAGGTAAAATAAAATGCTGAACCTCCTACAGATAAACCTCTGGGAGTTCTGCTGGGCACCGGTGGCATATTTCTTCTGTGATCCTTCAGGAGGTTAGGGGTGAAGCTGGAGCTCTGTGAAGAACAATTTGTTTGCTCTTAACAGAGGCAAAGACAGATGAAGTAGGTGAGCACAACCTGGGGTCTTGGAGCAATTTCTTTGCAGAGCTCAGCACGTGCCTGTCCTGCAGCCCTCGCTCAGGTCCCCTTCAGTGCCTGCAGGATGCTCTCGTCTTCCCAGACTTCTCCCTGTCTGCAGATCAGGAGAACTTCCTAAAAAAGTAATGAATGCATGGGTGATGTGTGTTTTCTGAACGTAAACCCTTTGTTTGCTATTCACTTTCAGGCGTATAATAAGTGTAGGATAAATTAATTTTACTGGACAAACCGGCCTTGGAAAGGTTTGTCACTGAAAGAAATTTTTGCCATTGTTTTGTTTTATAAAACACCACAGGAGAGATTAAACAACAGCCTTAGTTGATATTTATAGGGGTAGTCCCCTCAAATGTACAACACAATGGACAAAGATTTCATCAAAGGTGCAGAGGACCGCAGAATCCTGGAATGTTTTGGGTGGGAAGGGATCTTAAACTCAGCCAGTGCCACCCCTGCCATGGCAGGGACACCTCCCACTGCCCCAGGCTGCTCCAAGCCCCAGTGTCCAACCCGGCCTTGGGCACTGCCAGGGGTGGGACATGGTGGAAGATTCCTGAACCATCACCATGAAATCTCTGTCCCCAGGTGAGGTTTCTCACCAGCAACTCCCTAAAACTCCACCAGCCCAAAATCTTAAAATATTGCAGAACAGGAAATTATAAATTTTAAAAATTAAAATAAATTAGCATCACTAATTAACTATAACAGTATCATTTAATTCACTGCCTGCAAATCCAGTAGCTTTGGCCCCACGCCATGGTAAATTCTGCACGGTGGAGCCTTTCCTGTGGTCACACAAGCATTCTGAGACCTGACAATGATGAGCAGTTTTTAAACATTTAAGTGCTGCCATTGTTTTAGTGAAGGGATTTTATTGCCTTGCTCAGGGGCAGGTAATATCTCCCAGCAGCTGCTATTGGTTGCACTGATTTGGGTATTTAAAAAAAAAAAGGGAGAAGTAACTCCAATTTTGTGCTGTAATGTGTCGCTCCTTGCTGTTGGATGGGTTTAGAAGAAGTTGGACCCTCACCATAGAAGTATCCATATCAGTAATCAAATATAATCCATATTTTGCCAAGTTTCCTGGGCTGTCGCATCTGCCATCACCACCTGTGATAATTTTCCTTCCTTTTTTTTGTTTTTTTCACTAAATAATCAATTATAATATTCTACTTCCCCCCCCCCCTACACCCCCCACGCTGCTTTATTACAACTGGCTCTGATTAGGAACTTTTTTTCATGTCAGTGAGGAGGTGTGGGTAACTTTGTGCAGGCTTTTTGAGCACTGGAATGGCCATTGTGGAGTCCTGTGCTCCCAATTTCAGGACCTGCTCTCTGTTCACATTAAAACCAGATGACCCCACGTGTGTAAATGAGAATTTACTGAGTCAGGAGATGTCAGACTTTGCAATTTTCTGTCCCAAAACGGAGCCCTCTGTGTTGGTAACACACCAGGAGCATCTTTGAGAGATCCAAACAGGGCCCATCCCAGCTTGAGTTTTGTGGGAGAAGCCAAGAGGGAAACCTTTTGGAGGAAACTGAGCAAATTTGGTCAAAGACTGAGCGGAGAGAGCTGTGGTGCCACATTTTCCAGATGAACTTTGGAAAATATCTGCACTTTGAAAAGCAAGGAATGCAATTTACTGGATGGATTTGTTGTTAAAAGAACATCCTGGGTGTTTCAGGTGTGTCTGTGGGATGTGCCAGTGCTGCCTGGGTGCTTTGGGGTGCTCCTCACACACTGAGATCTCTTCAGGGGGTCCATACTGATGATTTTAGACCTGGCTTAGGGAGGCCTGAGCGGGGTTTTACCCCTGCAGTAACCACAGTCCCATGGGGCTGTGCCAGCACCGGCACAAGGAGCTGTTATCCCACCCTTATTTCCAGGGAAAATATCAGCACTGGGGACTTTTAGAGGCAGAGCAGAGCAAACAGGGGAGGGGTGGGAGTGGAGCAGACATTTACACTCCTGAGCTTTGTGCCACTGCAGCCACAGACCCCTCTTACATGAATATTTTAAAATGAACCATCTTTTTACGTGCCATTAGTTAAGAGGTTCTGGTGGGAGAGTGCTGGGGACAAAGGGATGGTCCAAACACAGCCTGCTGCTGCCATTTCACCCTGGTCATGCCCACAAATCCCATTTCCAGATTCTGCATCCCACCTGCTCCCTCTCAGAGCTGCCCTGAGGTTCTTCTGCACCCACCAAAATTAAAAGGTGACATTTGCACTCAAAGAGCTGCTGGATCCTTTCAGCCTGGATCAGATCTTTATCTTTACCCAGCAGATGAACTCATTGCAGATGAACTGGATCAGATCTTTATCTTTACCCAGCAGATGAACTCATTGCACCCTGGTTGGATTTAAAACTGGGTTTTATATTTTCCTTTTTAATTTTATGCTTAGGATGGGGACTGTGCATAGGAACCTGAAAAAATGTGCACTTGCTCAGCTCCTTTTAGAGCCAGGTTTAATTTCAGGATGATCCTTTTTACTATAAAATGGAAATTTATTATTTTTCTTGGTCCAGTAAGATTCATGAGGTCTCTGCTTATTTGTTTTTTTGAGATGGTAGCTGAAGGGATAGAGAAACTGGGCATTGAGATAAATTTTTGATAACAGAAAATAGAAAACCATTTAGGAAATTATGCTTTAAAAAGGACAAGCCTTTAAAAAGAAAAAGTCCAGAATGTGCCTTGGTTGAGCTTTTATGAAATATGACACATCCCCTAAATATGTCACGTTTATTTTTACAATACTGTAAATAAAAAAGTTGAGTGAGAAAATAATCTCTTGGCTGTTCTTGGGAGCGCAGCCCCTGCCAGGAAAGGTCTCTGTAAATAGCAGAGGTCACAACTGCCTGGGATCTCTCCCCCCACCCCTTTGAAAGCAAGGAACACATCTCTGTGTACATTCCATAAAACATGGATAGCTCGTCCTCCTTGGATTGTAAATCCTGGCGACCTGGAGATGCCACACAGGTGCCACAGAAACACAGAGAGAGAAAGAAAATCTATCCTTGGCTGCTGTTTGCCAGTGCTGACTTTGTGCTTTAACCATTTTGGCCTGGGAATTTTGTGACCAACCCTTTTGGACTGAAAACGTACAGTTTATTGAAGTGTGTTTTTCATGAGAAAAAGCCGGTTTTGGTGTATCTGAGATGATCAAGCAGTACCAGGAAGTTTGAAGGACTCAGCTATATTTTGTTTTCCCTGTGTTGATTTTTATTTATTTTTTTTTCCCCAGGGGGATTTTATACCAAATCATCTCGATGGTGGTTGCTGCTCAAAAGAATTTGGTTTGAAATTTGTTTTCCTTTGTGTAAAGAGATTTGCAAGGGATTTTTATTTCTGGCATGACCATGATTTAGGTGAGCTCTGGTTTAGATGCTGATGCTGCAGTAGGAGCAGCAGAAATGAAGTGCTTTGGGAAGGGCAGAGGTGGAAGGAAGTTCATCCTTTCCAGCATCTCTGGTGTAGTTTACATCTCTAAATCCATTTTAAGAGATTAATTCTAATTTATGCCCCTTCAGGGGCAGCTGGGGATTGTCCCAGGTTTGCTCTGGGGCTGTTGGTGAGCAGGGGATTATCCCAGCCCTGGAGCAGCCCCGTGGCTCAGGGTGCTGGGAATGTCCTGGGTGCTCCCTGAGAGGCTGAGCAGCCTCCTCTGCCCTGCCCATGCAGATAAAGGTGGGCTTTATCCTCAGAACTCTCATGGATTTGTTTAATTGTCCAATTCCACAGGGAAACCTAAGAGTTGGACCTTGGAGGCAGGGCTGCAAGGTCCAGTGCTGGCCTTGGCCGTGCAGGGCTAATGCTTGGACTGGATCTTGGAGGTGTTTTCCAGCCTCTGGTCATTCCTGAGCCACTTAATTTTGACAAGAATTTAAAATTAGAGCAGCATTTATGGGGAGAAGAGGGCATTGATGTTTTCAGGAACTGGCTCCCCATCTTAGAGCCACGAAGGTGGGCCCAAACAATTTCAGCATGAGCAGCTCTCTGCTCTGCTGAGCTCCCAGCACCCCCAGGCTGGCAGGAAGGGTGATCCCTACACGAGGAAAGGAATCTTAAACTGCTCCATGCTTTTTTTGGGAAGTGCTTGGAGAAAGGTCCAAGGGCAGGGACTGAGGGCACACCATGAGCCCGTTCCCAAACCCTGTTTTATCCCCATCACTGTCCTTTCTACCTGCAATTTTCTTCCTGAATTAATTTTTTTTACTATTTCACTTCCCTCACCACCCCAAACCCAGGTTTTGACCTACTGTGTTTGCTTTCATTAGAATAAAATAATTCCTTTTAGTGCCTTTTGCCCTGGCCAAACCTTCAGCTTTTCCCAAGCCCTTCAGCTCCTTAGGAATTTTATTATCAATACAGGCTGGATGTGTGGAATCAATGAGTGTTTTGTGGGAGGTGTGAGACTCTGAGCTTGTTCATAAATAAATAGAAAACAGGGAGAAGATGAGTGAGCTCCACTGGGTTTGATTCCTGAAGAAAGAGGTGCTGGAGCACACAGGAATCTTCCCTAAAAGGCATTTTCCTGCTCTTGTGTGTTTTTAGTTTTAGAAATAAGCCTTATAGCAGCAAGTGACTGTGATCATCTCTCTCACGCTCGTGGGGGTGGTGGCTCTGGGAGAGAATCCAGCACGTGGTCCTTGCTCTTCCTTATCTTGAATTACACAAATGATTTTAAAACATATGTCAATAGGCTTTTGAGCAAGCAGATTCTGTTCTGATTAATTAATCATACAGTTTCTCAGCTTCAAATGAACTTTTTAAATTACAAGTATTCATTTTTAAATTTTTTTGGGGCTGTTTGTTTTTACACATCTGCATACTGCTTAGTTTGAACTTATTAATTAGAATAAATAAAAAATAAGGAAAGCAGCAGGTGTTCTCTTATGTCTTCTACAAAGAATCTTATTCTTTAAATTTTACCAGATTATTTTATTCCTGCTGCTTCACACTGCAGGTTTCACAACAGAAATATTTTCTTTTACTCACATGAGACCTTTTTTGGGTTTGTTTTTTTTGTTGGCAATTTGAAGGCTGTCATGGTTTGTGGAGAGGAAAACATTCTTACAGTGTCTCCTTGCTGCTCCATGACTGATTTTACACGGACTCAGGAGTGAGTTTTAAACAAGTGGATTAGCCCAAAATATTCTGGGGAAGGTATAAAGGGAAATGTGCTTTTTTCCTCCTAATTTCACTCGCAGGGACCGTGTTTGTGAGTGGTTGCTTGTATTTTTGGTTTTTTTGAGGAGAAGAATGGGTGAATTCTGTATTTGTCTGTCACGATTTTTATTTTTAAGGCTGAAGGGCTCAATCTTCTGAGCACTTGGTAGAATATATGAATGCAAAGATGAGGTTATTATTATTGTTATTGTTGTTATTATTATTCAGTGTATTTACTGACTTTTCAGGAAGATTTCTCCGTCTCTCCATGATTCCAGAACCCAGGTCATGTGGAGCAGCCACTGTGGCTGAGGGGTGCAGTGAGGATAGGCTTTGGGGGTACAAGAAAATTCCCTATTTCTTATCCCTGACCTCCTGGGGAAGAGAAATCCCGCGGCAGTACCTGAGAGAGAGCACAAAAAGTCCAACCAAAGACATTACATATCAATTTCCAACCCATGAGTTGTTTATCTCATCCTAAAAATGAGGAATGTCCACATTTAAGGACTTTAGTGGGGGTCTCAGCTTGTGGCCATCACCTGCATGAAGTCATCCTCCCCCTCACTTTTTTTTCTTTTTTAATTTTTAAAAAAAATCAATTTTAAATCGTCAAATTAGAAATTCCAAGCAACAGAGTTAAAAAGGAAAGAGAAGGCATCACCTTTTCCTGCATCCTGCCTGAAAACTCTCCTCCTTTTTTATTTTATTTTATTTTATTTTTTATTGTTCTCCCTATTTTATTTTTAATTAAAAGCCAGCCCGGACGCGAGCGACTGGCGCGGAAAGCTAAAAAGCGACTTGAAAGTTTGGCGGAATTATTTTCGCGCGGCTCAAACGCCAGGCGAGGATTAGAAACAGTTTAAAAGCTTTCCCATCCCAACGTTATCCGTCAGAGGCCCCTCGGAATGCCCAGATGAATATGGGAGTGGACAAGGTTCTGGTTCCTTTCAGAGAGCTGCCTCGACCTTCTGGGTTTTTCCTCGGGCATTGATGTTTGGTGCACATGAAAGGATTTCTCCAGGGGTTTCTCCAAGGGTTTTGTGGGAAGTGAAGCAGATTGGGTGAAGTAAGAATACAGACTTAAGTTCTCTCTGTGTTTTTTTTGGTGGGAGAGAACTGACTCCTGCATTATCTCACAAACACATAGGAAACATAAAAAGGGGAAATTATGCAGAAAAACATAAATTATGTAGATGCTGGAAAGCCTATGCAAAACATGATATGTGCACATAATAGCATATTTCCCTAGGGTCTAATTGCATCCTTTGGGTACCTTTTGAAGCATCTGAATATTCAGAAGAAAGCAAATTTATTGTAATTTACAAAATATCACAAAAAATAAGGTTGATACAATGATGGATGTTGTAATGGAAACTCACTCTTCGGTTGTTGTCTCAAAGTTGACCGAAGACTAAAATGTAATAAATTAGTGCAGCTGTTGTGTGGGGGGATAGAGCTGCTTCCCTCAGCCCATCAGCCCCTTTCCCTTGCAATCCTGGTGCTTTTCCAGATGTTTTTTTGGCAGGCCCTCAGCGCCATGTGAGGGGAACTGTGGGTGATAAAGGGCTGGTGTTTGTTCTCTCCTCAGGAGCCGGGGTTTAGTCAGGGCAGAGGAGCTCTGTGCCAGCCCCGTGGAGTGGCTCTGAGTGGGTGTGATGGGGGAGCTCTGGGGTCAGAAAGGGTCATCAGGAATTCTGGGCTCCCACCAAAATTCCTCCTGAGAGCAAACTGACAGAGATTTCTCTGCATCAATAAACAGGGAATCTGCAGATAATCCAAATGCCCCTGCCCCAATGACAGCTGCCCTCGGTGATCCCTCTCCTATCAGAAGCTTTTAGGAAACTTGGGATCAGCCACCAGAATACAAATTTATTCCTCTGTCTTTGAACAGCTTCACTACTTTGAACTCCAGAGTCAGGAGGAGAAGGGGAACAATGGGAAATTCTTGCTGAGCCACGTTTTAACATTTTTCCAGAGGCAGAAGGTTATTGGAGCTCTTCTTTGGGAGCTGTTTTCTCATCAAAGGCTGACTCAGATGCCCCAAACACCTCTCCCTGGGCTCCCCTTCCAAGGATTCTCATCAGCTCCTGGCACTGGGGAATACAGGCTGCTCCTCCTGCAGTGCCTCCACTTGAGGAACTCCTTTGGATCACTGGGATCTCTATAGCTGTTCATATTTTAGGTCAGACAGGTACAGGCATTTGCTTTGGAGACCCAATTCCTTGGAAGAGGGAGCTATCCATAGATTTAGGAGTTTTCCCAGTAAATATTGAAGGAGCTTTTACATTTTCCATCAGCATTTGTGGCTGATCTGGCCTCTCTGGACAAGGTTCTGAGCAATGTCCTCTACAGGTGACCCTGCTTGAGTGAAGGGTTGGATGAGATGACCTCCAGTGGTTCTCCCACCTTAACCATTCCATGATTTCTACCCATTGTTATGAGGGCACAAGAAAGAACATCAGATTCTGAACAGGTATTGCTGCACAAACTCTGTTAAAACACCTAAATTGGTCTTTTTGGCCACCAAATACTGAATCTCAAATACAAAGAGTATCAGGATGATTGGGATCCAGCACATTTTCCCTCTGCAGAGCCTGTTTTGTGGGAATTTGGCTGCTGACCTTAACGCAGAAAAATCTGGGGCTTCTGTGACAAGCAGGAAGCTCTGCTTGATTTAAGAATCAGGATTTCAACCTTTGTCCTCGTTCAAAATATCCACAGCCCATGGAAAGAACAAGCAGGGGCTTCAGGTGATGGCACGGGAAAAGAATCCCTGGAAGCAAGGTCTAGATCAGGAAAACACCATGGAAAATCAGGGACTTTTTGATACACTGCCCAAATTTTAACTGCATTTAAGAAATTTTCCTCCTTCTCTGGTTGCTCAGACCATGGGAAGGGCTGTGGTTTGTTTTTCTGATGTGCCATGCAATGTGCAGATCCCGAAACTCTTCCTGTTTCCCAAGGAATCCTGGAAGTTTTTGGATGGGGTCGCTGGGGTTTGCCATCTCTTATTTGTTTTGCATAAAGCAGAACATTTGTTTTGCATAAAGCAGTGAGGAGAGGGCTACCTTTGGGCACCCTGGAGTGCTGTCACGATGGAGAGTGTGGCTCCCTGTGGGATGCAGGGAGAACACCCCAATCCCAGTGTGGCGTCCCTGCTTTGTCTCGCCTCGCTCCGGCGTCCCTGTATTCAAGGAATGTGTCCAAGCTTCCCCACGCCCGGAATTTAAATACATAAATGTCCTGCACAGATCTGTTGTTGGTTGGTAATGTATTGTCAGCTGTCCTGCCAGCCTTTTTATCTTCTGATTAGCTTTGAAATCATTGAAGCCGGTGAAGATTCGTTTGTTATCCCAGTCCTCTGAGGACCAGAAATCCAGTGATGGTGTGGATGTGCTCTGAGGCAAGTTCCCATTTGTAAGATGGATGATGATTGCTTGTCGATACTAAGAAAAAGAGCTTTGTCAAACCTGAAGTTGTCTCCTTTCTTAATGTAAAATATTATTTTTATTTTCACGCTCGGAGAAAATTGTGATGCTGCGAGCAGTAGGCAAAGGAAAAAACAACCACCACCCCAAAACCCAAGGTGACTCGGATGTTTGTTTATTTGTCTGCTTTTGAGGTGTGCAAGATGTTTTCTTTGTTTTGGTTTTTTATTTTTTTTCAGAAAAAAAGAAAACTGTCAAGGGAAAGAAAATACTTTTATGATAAGCTCATGCAGGTTTACAGGAATTTTCTTTCTTTAATGAGCAAAGATGTAATCTGCCTCTTTTCCTGCTTTCTCTAATCATCTCCCTGAGATGGTCTCACTCTTGTGTTTTAAAAGGAGCACTCCAAGATTTAATGTTGGAAGGACTTTGGGAGCTGGGAAGCTTGGTCCCAGCCTGCAGGGGCACACCCAAAGGCAGCAGCCACTGCTGTGGGTCTGTGCACAGGGGTTTCCTCCAGAGTGTCTTGGGCCGGGGTTAGAGCACAGCCAGGTCAGAAATGGGGTGGCTGCAGATATTTCACAGAATTCCAGGAGTGTTTGGGTGGGAAGGGACCTTAAGGTGCATCCCCTTCCACCCAGTGCCACCCCTGCCATGGCAGGGACACCTCCCACTGTCCCAGGTGCTCCCAGCCCCAGTGTCCAGCCTGGCCTTGGGCACTGCCAGGGATCCAGGGGCAGCCCCAGCTGCTCTGGGCACCCTGTGCCAGGGCTGCCCACCCTCACAGGGAACAATCCCTTCCCAACATCCCATCTAAATGTATCCATTGTCAGCTTAAAGCCATTCCCTGTGTCCTGTCCCTCCTTTCCTTGTCCCCAGTCCCTCTCCAGCTCTCCTGGAGCCCCTTCAGGCCCTGGCAGGGCTCTGAGCTCTCCCTGGAGCCTTCTTCTCTCCAGGTGAGCCTCCCCAGGTGTCCCAGCCTGGCTCTAGGACAGAAGTGTTCCAGACTTTGGAAAATCTTTGTGGCCTCCTCTGGGTTTGCTCCAGCAGCGCCACATCCTTCTGGTGATGTGGACCCCAGGGCTGGATCAGGAGGGGTCCCATCAGAGTGGAGTGGAGGGGGAAATCACATCCAAGTAACTTCCAACAAAAAACCCATTTAAATTCCTCAGAGTGAAGCTGGCTCCTAAAGCTGGGATTTGTCAAGACCCACTTAGAGAGTCTTTGCTCAGAGCAGGGCCTTGTTTGGCTCCCCCTCTGTGACTCTGGGGGAATAATGGGAATTTGTACAGCTTCATCCCTGCCACCAGTGGAGCTGGGTTTGCTCAGGGGAGCTGAGCTCAGTCCAAATGTTCTCTGAGCTGGAGCCAGGATGCAGCAAGTCTGTGCTTGGGGCAGTGGGAGATGGATTTGCTCCTCCTGGAGCAGGTGATGCTTTGGCCTGTAGCTGCCTTTATGTATCTGAGGATGATGGTCTCCAAGTTTTTCTGTGCTTCTCCCCCATTCCATCCTGCAAAAAACCTCTGAGCTGGGTGTGAAAGCACACACTGCACCCCTGAAAATCTGTGTTTTCCTGGAGGCCCTGAGAAGTGGGAAACAGAGAGTATGACTGTCTGGGTGAGCTCATACCCTCTCATGGTCTTTGTCTCCACCAGCCCCTGTTCCTTCCAGCCCTCCCCTCCTCTCCTCGGGTTTTTCCATGCCATAAAACCAGGAGCCAGGCTCTTTACAGCCCAGCAGGAGCCGTGTCTCTCTGCTTGTTTGCTCTGCACAGACTTTTGGCCACTGTGAAATAACTCAGACCAACCTGAGGGTGAGTGTGGCTGGCTCTGTGCAGCTCTTGTTCTGCATTTCCCCTTCCAAAACTTCAACGGGAGAATCTTTCTTCTCTAAATCCTGTAACAGGACAGGGAACAAAGTTTTTTTGGGATTTCTTTCTTCAGGAATCCATAAATTGCACTCTCAGTAAGGGCTGTGCAGAGAGCCTGGAGTTCAAAATGAGGGATCATTTCAATAATGTGGGTTTTGTTGGTTTAAGAGGAAAAATACTCCTAAATCCTGCTCCAAGCTTTGACCTTCCCTCCCTGGGAGGGAATTGATGAGCAAATGGGAAAACTGGGGGTGTGGGAAGGAGGATAAGGAAGGCATTGGCTTTAAGCAGAGCTCTGTCATACGAGTCTGTGAACGCATTGTGAACATATCTGTGAATACGTTGCAATTATTAATGCTGTAAGTGATGTCATGGCTTCTTGGCAGCAGCACGGAGCCCTCAGGACACCTCTGGGGCGAGTCAAAGGAAGCAGCAGTGGCTGTGAACATATCTAGGGATGCATTTGGCTCGCTGGGCGTCAGGCTGGCCGTGCCAAACTGCTCTCAGCGGAGGGGCAGGAGCTCGGGGGGTGTGCACAGAGCTGCCAGGGAGGTCAGGCTGGCTCTGTGCTCCAGGGAGCCCCAGCAGCAGAGGGAACACCAGGAGCAGGGGCCAAAAGCTCCTGCCTGCAGAAGCACACGGTCCCTCTGAAGCCTTTCCAGCGCTGCCGCCGGCCAAGGAGCCGCGGGTTTATGGCTTCACACGTCTTCATTTCTGGGGATTTAAGTGCACCAGCAGGGCTGTTGGGGATTAACCCCGAGTTAAAAAGGCATTTATGAGGTGGGAGGATATGGAGTGAAATACTCCTCGTGTCTCCAGGGGCTGGGTTAACAGCCCGTTCCTGCGGGCCTGGCACTCGCGCCCCGAGGGTGACAACAGCACCAGAGTCCAAAAAATTCTACACCAGCTCTTCCCTTTGCTTGGAAATCCCACTGCACTCCGTGAGGACCCATAATCCAGGATATTTATGGTGGCTCTCCCAAAAACCAGTGCCCTTCTCTGTGCTGGGAGGATGGGGCAGTGCTGGGCTGTCCTGGAGGAGCCACCTCGTGTGCAGGGATCTGCTCTGTCCCTGTGCCACTTGTGGGGCAGCCACACGAGTGAACAAAGCAAGAGTAAAACCTGCTGTGAGGATGAGACCTTTCCCTGATGGCCAAATGGTTTTGATGAGCAAATAGGAGTTTTTGTTTTATTTGAAAGGTGGAGGGCAAGGGTGCCAAATGCAGCCCTGTGGTCTTTCCTACATGGATATAGTTAACCAGCCTGATCAGACAAGCCTGGAAATATTTCTCCTCATGAGAAATCAGTGTTAACTTCGTTCCGTGCTGCCTCGTGGAGGAGAGGGCTGAGGAAGAGGGCAGGAAAATGAAACATGCAGGTATGAATCCTATCCTGGATGCATTCACCCTCCAAACTCATTGTAGCCAGGCACAAGGATGCCATCTGAACGAATTTGTATCTCTATTCCAAAGCAGCATAACAGGGAAGCCTCTCATCAGTGACATAGATTAGAGACTGAAAAAAAAATTCCCTGCTGCCCCCGTGCCTGTATGCACAAGATTAATGCGGAGGAAAAGCTCCCTGTCCAAGCCCACCACCCACACATCTGCTGACCACCCTCCCCTGCTCGGGCTCCGTGGCTCCACACGTGGTGAGAGGATGGAGATGATTAATCAGGGGCTGCAGGAGATGCTGAATGTCTGTGGCCCTGCAGAGCCTAGGGTTGCTGCTGTCTGCAGTGAGGATTTGGGGGAAGGTTCTCAGTTGCCAGATAGGGATAGAAGATAAAGGACTCCACCAAACTGGAAAAAAAAAAAAAAAAAAAAAAAAAAGGGTGTTTCTGTGAAACTCGTAGGATGTAAAAAATCAGTGGCTTTGCAGAGCTCTGCTCCCAGTATTATTCTTTGTGATTAGGCTAATGAGCCCTGACTCTTACAGGTACAGTGTGCTGTGATACCCACAGGGGTTGGGATCTTCATCACACAATTAGGTCTCTCCCTCTGTGCAGGCATTTTATAATAAATAATCAGTAGTCTTAATATGGTTTTGAAGCTGGTCAGCGCAGTCATTACCCTGCACAGCTCCCAAGTTCAGCTAAAATTCACTTGCTTAGATTGTTTGTTAAGTCTTGCCTGGTAATGAATGTAAATGTTTTATGAAAGTAAATATTTATATCTCTCGAATGCTTTTAGATTACTTTTTTTTTTAAGTGGAAAAGGGATAGCCGTGCCTTGATGAATGATGACCTTTATTTGGGTTCTGGTGCTGTGCTCTGCCATGGGGTATTGGCTCATATCTGGCTGGGTTTGGTGAGGAAAACTTGGTGCCCAGTGGGGTCTCCCTCAGCAGGGCTGTTCCCCTTTGCCCACAGATATGTGCAAAAAAAAAAAAAAAGAGGAGCAGGGCCATATTTTACATGGCAAAAAGAAAATGCAGATGCTCCAGATTTATTTCTGAGGCTTTTTGAAGGTTTCCATGTGGTTTAGCAGCAATTTTAGTGTGGCCTCGTGCTGTGCTGGGCCCAGCTGGCCTGGCCTGCCTGGTCCCCGTGATGTGCAGGGGAGGATGGTGTCCCCATAACCCACCCTGCCAAGCTCAGGAGGCACCTGGCCAGGTCTCAGCCCTGCAGTATTTCTCATGATTTCTTACTCCCTGTTAAACTCATAGAAAGCATTTCAAACCTCATCTGTCAGAAGCATCACCGCTGCTCAGATAAAGGTTTTAATTTTATTTAATCACTTCTAGCTGCACATTTTGGATGATTGAGCGTGGCCTCTTTGTGGCAGAGTGCTTGGGAGAAGGGACAAAAAAAAAAAAAAAAGAAACTAAATGATAGTGTTGGCCAAGCCCTCGGCCTGCCATGAAACCAGCTCCTGACTCCCAAAACTGATTTGCCAAGGATAAATTCCCTTCCAGTTAAAAAGCCAGGCAGAACAGATGTCTTGCCTGGTGCCCTGTAAATAAACATCCCGGAGCTCTGGAGCTCACAACGAGCTGCAGGCTCCAAAAGCTGTTTCTGGATGTGACAAGTGCAGGGTGCTCCCTTCCTGGGCTGTAGCTGGCACCACACAATTGGATTTGGGATATGGGAAACCTGGGCCCACTCTGGATAAGAGGGGTCATTGTTCCCTTGTTAGACATGATGTGCAGCATTCAAACCCTGGAACTTTGGGCACTTCCAACTGGTGGCTCAGTGAAGCACTTTGGCTCCTGGGTAGTCAGAAGAGAGGATTAATTTAGGAACCTATCATACACCACTAATTACAAACAGAGGCTGGGGGCAGCTGGGACACCTGTGGCTCATCCCTGGCTGTGCCCAAGGCCAGCTTGGACACTGGGGCTTGGAGCAGCCTGGGATGGTGGAAAGTGTCCCTGCCATGGCAGGGGTGGCACTGGATGGGCTTTAAGGCCCCTTCCAAACCAAACCATTCCATGGCTCCTTAAATCTCTGATTTCTGTTACAACTCCTTTCCTGGAGAGGATATTTTTTGTCTGTCCGGGGAGCCTGACTGAGTGAGGGGTGAAAAATAAGGAATGTGAGGAGCAGGGACGTGTGATGCCATCAAAGCAGGGATTTGCTGTGGTGTTGGGCAGTGTGGATGGGTTTGTGCAGGAAGGGACTGAGGTGCAGCAGCTGCTGGGAACCCTCAGGAGTTCCTGCTGCTTTTCCTCTGTCTTTTCCTCTGTGCTCCCCAGCTCCAATGATATTTTCCCTTGTTTCCAACACCTTCCCATTTGGCACGTGAGGGCTCTGTGGGGAATAACGTGGCTGCTGTTGGGGGATGCTGCGTGCACATTTCCCAGCCTCTTGCCAGCACAGCCCGAATATCCTGCCAGCCTTGGATGAGTGGTGTTTGCCTGAAGCTCAGGCTGCTCAAAGCAGAGTTTTTATGGCGATTTGAGAAGCAGAGCACAGCAGCAGAGGTGGTGGCTGCTCTCCTTGCTGTGGACAGCATCCTTTCCCTGCTCCTGGGGCTCAGGGCAGCACGTGGTGCTGGGACAGAGGATGGGAACAGACTCCAGGATTTCCTCCTGCCTGTACCTTAAAAAAAAGTGCTTAAAAGCACTTGGCAGTTGTGGCGCCAACAAAACTTGACAAACTGATTTGCAGATTTGGGTGACGCTGCATAACCAGGCTTCTCAGATCCTTCTTTCCCCCTTCCCTGCGCGTTACAAATTGCTCTAATGCCACATAAGGGATTGGGAAGGAAACTTGGGCTCCATTCACACCGGCATTGTTGCTAGGAAACCTCTCCCTTTGACAACGGAGGGTGAGCATGCCTGTGTTTGCCTTTGCCTCTCCGAAGGACAAAAATCACCATGTGGCACTGGCAGGGGGGAGGATGGGGAAAAAAAAAAAAAAAAAACAACAAAAAAACCCAAACCAACAACACAAAAAACCTGAAAATTACTTTAAAATTTCGCACCGTGCCAAATGATGCTCTGGATTGCAGATGCCAGCGCTTCTGGTTTTGTAGGGACACAGATGAGGCACAGCTCGACCCTTCCATGCTTCATGTGCTGGAAAGTCAGGCTGGATTCTTGGAGTGCCTTCTGCTACCTGAGCTGGCTGGGGCTGCTGTGCCATATGGGAGAGGGAGGCGAGTGCCTGCCCGTGGTTGCCACGCCGGGGGGAGCCAGCCCCTGGGATCCATGGGGAGCACACATTCCCTGGCTCTCGGGAAAGCGGCTCGATTTACTGAGTGGTGGGAAAAGAGAGGCTTTGTGAATCTCTGTCTCTCTCTTTTCCCTCTGAATTCCTAGGTATCAGTTTGAAAAATATCCTAGATATCCACGGTGTGTACATATTTTGCATCGTGCATGCTTTTAATAGGCTTGAGAAGAGAAGAAAATATTTGGAAACTCTTTTGCTTTCTTCCAAAGAGCTGAGAGGACTGAAGTCTTAATTATCTAAAATCAGCCTTCATTTTTTTTTTCACATATTGGCATCTCTTTTTTAAAATATTATTTTATTTTATTTTTTTCTGTCCTGGCTGAAAATCCTGCAGAGTGGATTTTTTTTTTTTTTTTTGCCCACAGTAGCTGCTGCCAAACACTTTGGATGAAGTGTTGCACATCAGTGTTGACCCCTGGTCAAGGCAGAAGGGGAAAATCTGGTCTTGTGGCCAGGAGATTACAATTATAATGTTTAATGTTGCAATTTTGGCTGCAGGAGAGACAAATCTGTGCCTCAAGATGGAATGCTGGGTGCAGAAAACATGGACTGTGCCCATGCAGTCTCCAGTGCACTGTGGGAGCAAAAAGCTGATAAATTGATCATTATCTTAAAGAAGTGAGGAGTGAATTAAGTGAAAACAAGTGAAAGAAATTTACCAGTTTTAGTAAAAATCCTAATTCTTGATTTGCAGTTGACAGTGGTGAAACCTCCCATTGAATAAAGTGTTCTGTGAGTTTTTTTGAGAGAGCAAAAAGCTGATAAATTGATCACTATCTTAAAGAAGTGAGGGTGAATTAAGTGAAAATAAGCACAAGAAATTTACCTGTTTTAGTAAAAATCCTAATTCTTGATTTGCAGCTGACAGCAGTGAAATCTCCCATTGAACCAAAGGTCCTGTGGGTTTTTTGAGGGGTTGGGTTTCCATTTTCCCCCTGTGCTGTTTGCAGTGAGGGATAAAAGGCAGGAACTGCTCCAAGGGCTCCCTGCTTTGTCCATTATCTGGGGGGCTATGGAGGGAATGGGGTCCTGCTGCTGCCTGTGCCATGTGCCAGGAGCTTTCCCGGGACAAAGACACGGAAATGGAACATCCCAGCACATCCCAACCCTGGAGAGCAGCTCAGCATCAGGGCAGCACCTCCCGAGCTGTGCTGGGCCCTCACCTCCCTCCCTGCTCTGCTCCGGGCACAAACCCTTTGTGCCTGGCCCTGCTCCCGTTCCCTCCCCTGCAGGCACCTCATCACACCCCCTCCCCTCGTCCTGTGAGCTCCCCTCTTGGCTTTCCACACCCCAAATACCACAGCTCTTTATCCCCTGTTAAATTATTTCTGTTAAAGCAGCAGCTGGGGCCCTTTGTACAAGGTCTTGCGCGTCTGTGTGAACCAGCAGAGGCTAAAAGTAGGATTCCCATCTCTGTTTTGGGGAGAAATCAAGGCTCAGACGTGTGAATTGAGTTGTCCAGCATCCCTTTTGCAGTCCAGAGGGCTCGGGTTTGCAGTGTCTCAGTGTTTTAGACCAGTGGCTTCCTGATGGACAGACACATTTTCCCGAGTTTGCTGCAAAGGCTTCAGTGTGTGGAGCTCAGAGCAGCCCAGGACCTCCTTGCTGCTCCCAGAGGATTGTTATTGTTGTTGTTATAATTATCATTATTTAACAATGTAGGTTTCCTTTTCCTGCCCTGTGCTTCTCAAAGTCCAATACAGAGGAGTTATTTTCTTTAAGGCTTTTGTCTCTCTTGGGTCACAGTTAAGGATTTCCCACTCCTCCAGCCCCGTCCATGCTCACCCTTGCTCAGGGTGATTTTGAGGAGCCTCAATTTCCTAAATTTACCATAATTACCTCCACTTTGGTGCTAAATACCCCTTTTGCTGTTGTGCTCTGTAAATTCACAGGTTATTCCCATGCCTGCTTTCTGCCCAGTGAGCAGCTACAGGTGTGCACCACAAAAACAGATGGAAATGGGATTTTTGTGGAAAGTTGTGACAGTTCACTGTCCAGAGTGTATTTGTCTTGGATGAAGTGGTTAATTTGCTGATTTTTCAGGCAATTATTAGAGTTTTAAGGGATGTTTTATCAGCATTTATACTATGAAAATCAGGAAAGACTCGTGACAATACTGGGGAGGGATAACTGGGTTTGGTTGCTGACATCAAGGGTTTCTACACATAAAAAATGTATAAAAATCTCATTGTCTCTAAAACTGATACTCTGTACATTAGATAGGGAACATTATGGTGATGCATTTTGAGGTGCAGGATCCTGACCTACATTTCCCCACTGGAACTTGCCCACAGCTATTCCCACTTTTTACCCTACCTTTAGGTTCAATGTATTCCTTTCCTTGGCGCCTGCTTTTAAGGCTTATGTAGACTTGAGTTTTATTTAATTAATATTTTAAGCCTGTGCTCATGCCTTGATGAGGAAAGGCTCCTTTCCAAAAGCTGCAAATGGGCTACTTTTATTTGAAATTGCATCTGAACAAAGGGCTCAGCACAGATTTATCTCTTGTGCTTCCAAAGCTTTCTCCAGCTCTCCATCAACTTCGGAATAAAGGGTCTATCCATTAAATTTCATTCATCAAACTCGCCTGCCTATGGCAGCAGCAGCTCCGTTGCCCTGCCTGCCCTCTCAGAGCATTTCCTCCTGAAACCAGTGAGATATTTACTCACATTTTAGCAACTCTTTGAAAATGGCCATTATCAGGATATATCATTATGGGTGAAGTGTCCCGAGTTTAATCTGCCCGTTGAAATTTACTTCATGTAACAACACAGTGTGTGCCCTGTAAATAACACACTGCATCTCAGGAAATGAAAGATGTTTTGAATAAATAAATAATGGCTTGCTGACTACTGAGGCTCCTGGCTTTGGTAATGTACTGTGGAAGAGAAAGTAAATAGAAATCTCCTTCTGGGCATTTCCAAACATCAAAATGCCCTCTGTGTTTTGTTGTGGTTAAACACACAACCCCAGCAGAAGCCTGGAGCCCCCTGTTTGGGTGGCCTTGCAAATGAATAGCTCTGATTTTGCTGTAATCAGGGTTCCTGTGAGGGAGCAGAAGGTGTTGTTGGATGTAGGGGATTCTTTTAATGAAAAACCCTGGCAATGCAAGGGATGTGTGTAAAACCTGGTGGTGTCTGGTTTAATGATGACTGCCAGCATCTGAGGGATGTGTGGTTCCGGGGGGCTGCGGCAGAGCTTTGGTAGATGTTGTTTTCTGCTGGAATTTTAGATGCTGTGGTGTGCAGTGACCACCTCGTGTTGTGTTGAGCCTGGGGACAGGGTGAACCTGCCCCAGGGTCTAACCCAACCCTTGGATGTGCCGTGCTGCTTGAGGGAACAGGGAAGACCTCAGGAGCAGGCAGGTGGTAGATGGAGATCGTTGGCCATCCTTGTAAAACCATCTCAGGGTTCATCATTGACTTGAGTTTTAGCTGAAGATTTGGATTTGTGGAAGGAAAAGCCTGGAAACAGTGATTCCTGGTGGGTTCGGGATGGTACTTAGTTCAGCTTGATGTGGCCAGCTCAGGTGGAGATCAGCATTACCCATGAAGAAATGCAACACCTCCCACCGAGACTCAACAGAGACACGACCCGTTTGCAAATCCCCTCGCTGAATAATTTCCACCAACTCTGGCTTAGGTAAAAGACAGAAATCTATCAAATGTTGTACAGATTAACTTATCACCCAGTTAAATCGGCTGTCAGTCTGGGCTGCCTGTGCTTGGCAGGGTGAATTCAAATGCATGCAAATTTCCCTGGTGGCTGACGAGCGACGATGGTGGAGCTGTCAACTGATGACATGTGAAAATACATTAACATTGTTTAAAATATATTTGAAAGGGATAGCTCATATTTTGATAACATTTTCACAGGCAAATGATTTGTATGAGATCTGAAACACTGACCACATAATTTACACTGGGAGGACTTTTTTTTTTAATTTTTTTTTCCTAATAGCAACTCTTCAGATATGTTTTGTGCTTAGAGGAAGCCCCCAAACAATTAACAATTACCACACAAACCAGTTCGAGTCCCCTGTGCCACCATTGTACGGAGTCACTGTTCCGATAGCCTCACTTGTCACTTCCACTTGATCTTTCCAAAAGTGATTAGAAACTTCAAAAGAACCAATTACACAGGCCATTGTGCTAGAGACCTGACACTTTTTTTTCCCCCCTCATGCTCCTCCCTGCGTTTGGACTCGCCGTCTTTAATTTCTCCTATTTGCAAGATGGATTTCTCCCCTTAATCGGAACTATTACTAATCCTGAGAGCTCCACAGCGTTTTCACTCCTTCTTTCAGGGCTTAGTGGCTCCTTAGCCACCCCCTCCATTAGGACAGTGAGGAGCCACGTGGCTTGTGATGGTCACTGCCCGTGTCCCCAGTTCCACCAGTGCCCGTTTGGATAAGCAGCCCTGAAAGGCAGAAGAGAGATGCAGCTCGCTGCAGGAAAAGGTCACAGGATGTGAACAAGTGTTGACTGAGCTGTGTGATAAGAAAAACATCTGAAGCCTGTGATTCAAGATCCAGCCTTTAGTCTCGAATCTTCAGGGGTGAAAGGGGAGGACTTAGCACAGTCTAAAAACAGCAGATCTCACAGTTCAGCAGTCAACCATGGCGTCTGATACATGAAAAAAATTACTTATGCTGTCAGCTTCCATTATTTACATGATCTTTCTATGGTTGAGTCGTGGCTGTGGATGTGCAATTCAGCTAGAAAAATTGTGTATTTACACAGATGGGTGCTGGCATGTGACCAGGGCTCGGGCAAAACGCATGGTTAGAGGTAGAAATCAAATAGAGAGAGTGGCGAATTGGTTTTTGAGGGGTTTGGTTACAAGGTGGGAATGTTTGCAGGTATGAAGGGCTCTCTGGGAGATGGTGATGCTTAGGAAAAGGAAGGTGGTGTGAACAGGTTTGGGGGGTTTGCTCTCCTTGGTTTCCTGGGGTGTCTACACTCTGTTTGACTGGGGCATCTCTGCCTCTGGTTTTATTTGGAGATTCCTGGCAAGGACAAGCATGATGTCAGTACAGTCAGAAAGGTCTACCAATAAGACTAAAAAAATAGTAATAATAACAATAATCATAATGGAAGGTGACTGTAAAGGTGTAACTGGAGTGCCTGGGATGGGGGAGAAGAGACCTGGTGGTTCTCCTTCACAGAAGCATCTTCTGATGAGGGAGAGACAGAGCTCAGGACAGAGGAGCTTTCCTTTCTCCTTCATTCCCTTCTTTCTGTGGATTGTACATGGGACAAACTGTTTCCACCACAGCCTGGATTAGACTATGATTAAATCAGTGGGAATTTATCAGTAAACTTATTTTCCTTCGTGCCTTACAGTGGTGTATTTGTACACTCTGGGCATTACTGCTTCCCTTAGAACCCCTTCAGAACAGAAACCTGGGGATGAGATGCAATCCCTAACCTTTCCATGGCTGTAGGACACTGCCATAAATCCCTCCCTCCCTTCCTTTCTGGGGTTTCCCTTTTGAGCACCATCTCCAGCTGCAGATGGGCTGTAAAACACTTCAGCCAGGTGCTGACTCGGTTCCTGCTGAGGAGTTTGCAGACAGGGAATCCTCAGTGCTGGCAACCTGAACCCAGAGAGGGTAGAGGTGATGGGAAACCTTTCCAGGTTCCAAACTGGACAGGAGATTCTGTGACAGTCTTCACAAAGCTTGGAATTTTACCAGGATTATTTGGGTAGCAGTGTAGTAGTGAGGTGAGGTTTTTTGTCCCTGGTGCGAGGTGACATCTTTAGTGAACTTTCAATTTAAGTAGAAATCTCTGACCTGGTTTTGATCTCCAAAGTTCAAACACGGGCCACGTGTCAGGAGCACAGACCTCAGTGCTGCAGGGCACAGGTAATGGAGGAAAGAGGGATGAGAGGAGGGAAAGCAGGAGCAAGGGGATGAGGCCGGGCCATCAGAGAGACTGCCAAGAAGGGCAACAGGTCCTCTGCTGACATGAGTGGCCAGTGGTTAACTTGGAACAACATGTATTTCACATTAAAACAGTATAAAATATTTGTAGGTGTGTTTGTGCCTTCCTTGAGGGTGTGACTCTCCCTCCCTTAAGGAGAAGTGTCCTCGTGGGCTGCCAGGTATTTAACACGTGGAAAATTGGTACATAAAATCCATTTAACTTGTTAGTAAATCAATTGCATCTCCCCTGGTGGCGGTGTGATGTGCAAAGCCTTTCCCTCCAAATTGTTGTCTGCAGTTCTGCGGAGCCTGGTTCAACTCCATTCAGTCGGGTAAACTGGGGGAAAAAATAGACTTTTGCCCACATGGAGACATTTCCTTAGGAGAAAGAAGGATCAAAGAGAAGCACGTACTGGTCGCGCTCTTAAGGAAGGCAGTGAGGTCGTTTATTCCCAGAGGGAATTCAGCCAGCAAATGTTCTTTTATTGAGGGGAAACCCCCATTTGCCCGTCCACTGTCACTTTTAACAGCCCAGAAGCTTCTGATCGCAGATGCACTTCCCAGGAAGAGTTAAATAGCAGCACAAGCGCAAGAAAGTGAGGAAGGGGAACGGAATGGCTCGAGTTTGAGCCCTGCCAGCACATCCTGTCCCACTCAGCCAGCCTTGCCAGCAGGATATGAGCAAGGCAGGAGAGCGGCAGGGAGGGTGGCACACAGAGCTGGCCCCCGCCTCCCTCCGCTTATTGCTTTTCCTCCACAAGGCCAGTTCCAGCCCTGGCTGGGTGAATTGCCGCTGCTTCGTACATTGGCAGGTCATTCATTGTGATATTTTGTTTTTTATCTCTGCTCTCTGCTCACAGTCGGCTCCGGGCGCTCCCTGCGCGCTGGGATGCGCCGCTCCCAGCAGCCTGGCATCGCTGCTGCCAGCAGGAATGGCCACTTTTCCTCCCAGAAAAAATGGCTTCTTGGGCTAAACCTGTCTCCAAAGCTCTCTCCGTGCTCCTGTTTGGGTTTTTTTTTGGTTTAATTATTTTTTTTCCCCGTGCCCATCTCGTCTCAGGAAGGAGGAACTCGCAGGTGCGGGCAGGGAGGAGGCGGCATCGCTCTGCCACGGGGCTCGGTGTGGAGGGGATGTTGTAGAAATCAACATTTTTGAGCCCATTCTGTTCCCTTCTGGTGAGGACAGGATGGTTCAGGTTCACCGTGACCCTCATGGGATTGTCAGAGCTGGAGGGGACCTGGGAGATGGAGTCCAAAGCCCTGCCAGGACAAGGCCACCCAGAGCAGGTGACACAGGAATGTCCAGGTGGGTTGGGAATGCCTCCAGAGAGGGAGACTCCACAACTCTCAGTTCTGCTGTGAGATTTGCATCCTTGACTCAAACTTTTTTCGGGATCAGAACACATCAACCCCACTGTGTGAGGCTGTCTCAGTGAACTCTCACAGCTTTGAGGACACGTTGTGGGTTTTGCTGATCAGACTCAGCGCCTGGCACAGCAAAGCCCAAATCCTGCCTGAGATACCCCAAATAAACCCCTCAATTTAGGAAGATTCTTTGGCCAGGTATATAAGTTTTGCTATAATTGAGTTTTTCCCCTTTTCTCCCCTCCTTTTTTTCACCTTCAAAACGATTATAGATAATAAAGTAGGATGCAAAAGTCCTCATTAAAAATGCATTTTGTAAAATTGAAACTTAAGTGTCAGGTTTTTTGAGCAGTCTGTCAAATACTTGACAATTAAAATAGCTGTTTTTAAAAATTTAATGAGACACAATAAGGACTAAATGCACAAGAAGCTTGCTCCTTCTTAGGATAAAGTAGAAACATAACAAGTCCATTATATTTCCTTACAAAAATGTCCCATTTGTCAAATATGCTATAATCTATTTTTAATTAAATTAGTATATGCAATTTATTACCTGAGCTATATTTATTAATATTTAATATTTAATTTCAAATTAATTATCCAAGTGAAAGAGGGCTCAGCTGGGCTGGAGAGACTCACAGAACAGCAAGTGTCCTGCAGCAGCCAGAGGTAAACCTGGAATGTGCAGCTGTCCTGAGCTTTGTGGGAATGATGGAAAAAAAAAAATTATACATCAGAAGCTGTGGGTGCAGTCACCTTCCTGTGTGGAAGTGTGGAATCCCTGAGACAAATGCCTGGCGTTCATATATTCATAATTTTGGGAGCTATTTTCACTGTGTTAATCAGAGAATAGATCAGGTTGGAAGGGACCATTGGAGGTTATGGAGTGCAACCTCCCTGCTCCAGCAGGAACATCCCAGAGCATGTCACTCGGGATGGTGTCCAGGTGGCTTTTGAACACCTCTAGGGAAGGAGACAGTGCTGATATTTCATCTCAACCCTGCTCTCTGTGACTCTGGAGCATCCTGTGCATCAAGACCTGGCTTCCCAAAGTTGCACCTTCCACCTCTTTCCTGGGTAGTTTGCTCCATTTTCATGCTTTGGGAAGTTTTGCTTTAGATTTCCACAAGATGGGATTTCCTCCTTCTCTCCTGTGCTTTGATGAGCAGAGAAGAAGGCTTCCACCCAGAAATTTAAAGTGTGATTGCTTGGGTCAGCACAAGCCTGTCACCCTGTGTCACTTTGGGCAAAACCAGACAGACAGAAATCACGGAATGGTTTGGGGTGGAAGGGACCTTAAATCCCACCCAGTGACACCCCTACCATGGCAGGGACACCTCCCACTGTCCCAGGTGCTCCAGCCCCAGTGTCCAGCCTGGCCTGGGGCACTGCCAGGGATCCAGGGGCAGCCCCAGCTGCTCTGGGCACCCTGTGCCAGGGCTGCCCACCCTCACAGGGAAGGGATTTTTCCTACTATCCCATCTAAACCCACTCCTGGTCTGAAGCCTTGTCCTGGCACAAGATGCTCTTGTAAAAAATCACTGCACTGAGCCACGTTTTCAGGGTTTTCTTCACCACTGTGGCAGGTAGCAGTTTTATTATTGTGAGTGCTGGCAGACCCAAAGTTAGGGCATCCTCTCCTGAGGGCGTTGTTTGCTCTCTTGTCTTCTCTTGTCCCTATTCTCTTTCTTCCCCTGGAAAATCTTCTACCACTTCTGCTCTGGAGCACTCCAGGGCAAAT